>NW_027211691.1:26972500-27132500 GCF_022749685.1 Semicossyphus pulcher
GTAAAGCCTGCACTGATGTTAGATGATGTCATACACAGATTTGCATATCTGTGACATCATCATTTGATACGTGGAGGTATTATATGTCTATAGCTTTATGCAGTAGGTAAAAACAAAGCTTAACTTCAAGGAATAAAGACTGCAGAGCTAAAATAACTTAGCCACATCTTGTTTAATAACCAGTTCATATCTTGTTTAATAACCAGTTCATATGTCGTTTAATAACCAGTTCATATGTCCTTTAATAATCAGTTCATATGTCGTTTAATAACCAGTTCATATCTTGTTTAATAACCAGTTCATATGTCGTTTAATAACCAGTTCATATCTTGTTTAATAACCAGTTCATATGTCGTTTAATAACCAGTTCATATCTCGTTTAATAACCAGTTCATATATAGTTTAATAACCAGTTCATATCTCGTTTAATAACCAGTTCATATGTCGTTTAATAACCAGTTCATATCTCGTTTAATAACCAGTTCATATGTCGTTTAATAACCAGTTCATATGTCCTTTAATAACCAGTTCATATCTGGTTTAATAACCCATTCATATGTCCTTTAATAACCAGTTCATATCTGGTTTAATAACCCATTCATATGTCATTTAATAACCAGTTCATATCTCGTTTAATAACCCGTTCATATGTCGTTTAATAACCAGTTCATGTCGTTTAATAACCAGTTCATATCTCGTTTGATAACCAGTTCATATGTCCTTTAATAACCAGTTCATATCTTGTTTAATAACCAGTTCATATGTCGTTTAATAACCAGTTGATGTCCTTAAATAACCAGTTCATATGTCCTTTAATAACCAGTTCATATCTGGTTTAATAACCCATTCATATCTCATTTAATAACCCATTCATATCTCGTTTAATAACCCGTTCATATGTCGTTTAATAACCAGTTCATGTCGTTTAATAACCAGTTCATATCTCGTTTGATAACCAGTTCATATGTCCTTTAATAACCAGTTAATATCTCGTTTAATAACCCGTTCATATGTCGTTTAATAACCAGTTCATATGTCCTTTAATAACCAGTTCATATCTTGTTTAATAACCAGTTCATATGTCCTTTAATAACCAGTTAATCTCGTTTAATAACCAGTTCATATGTCCTTTAATAATCAGTTCATATCTTGTTTAATAACCAGTTCATATCTCGTTTAATAACCAGTTCATATGTAGTTTAATAACCAGTTCATATCTCGTTTAATAACCAGTTCATATGTCCTTTAATAATCAGTTCATATGTCATTTAATAACCAGTTCATATCTTGTTTAATAACCAGTTCATATGTCGTTTAATAACCAGTTCATATGTCGTTTAATAACCAGTTCATATCTCGTTTAATAACCAGTTCATATATAGTTTAATAACCAGTTCATATCTCGTTTAATAACCAGTTCATATGTCCTTTAATAATCAGTTCATATGTCGTTTAATAACCAGTTCATATGTCGTTTAATAACCAGTTCATATGTCGTTTAATAACCAGTTCATATCTCGTTTAATAACCAGTTCATATGTAGTTTAATAACCAGTTCATATCTCGTTTAATAACCAGTTCATATGTCCTTTAATAATCAGTTCATATCTCGTTTAATAACCAGTTCATATGTCGTTTAATAACCGGCTCATATGTCCTTTAATAACCAGTTCACATGTCCTTTAATAAACAGTTAATATCTCGTTTAATAACCAGTTCATTTCTTGTTTAATAACCAGTTTATAAGTCCTTTACTAACCAGTTCATATCTTGTTTAATAACCCGTTCATATCTTGTTTAATAACCCGTTCATATGTCGTTTAATAACCAGCTCATATGTCCTTTAATAACCAGTTCACATGTCCTTTAATAAACAGTTAATATCTCGTTTAATAACCAGTTCATATCTTGTTTAATAACCAGTTTATAAGTCCTTTACTAACCAGTTAATATCTTGTTTAATAACCAGTTCATATCTTGTTTAATAACCAGTTTATAAGTCCTTTACTAACCAGTTCATCTCTTGTTTAATAACCCGTTCATATCTTGTTTAATAACCCGTTCATATGTCGTTTAATAACCAGCTCATATGTCCTTTAATAACCAGTTCACATGTCCTTTAATAAACAGTTAATATCTCGTTTAATAACCAGTTCATATCTTGTTTAATAACCAGTTTATAAGTCCTTTACTAACCAGTTCATATGTCGTTTAATAACCAGTTCATATCTTGTTTAATAACCAGTTTATAAGTCCTTTACTAACCAGTTAATATCTTGTTTAATAACCCGTTCATTTCTCGTTTAATAACCCGTTTATATCTCGTTTAATATCTCGTTTAATAACCCGTTCATATCTCGTTTAATAACCCGTTCATATGTCATTTGATAACCTTTACATTTAATAATCTTGGAGAAATTTCTGTTTTATTAACTCTTCGTTGTCTTAAATTGTGAATGATGTCTGTAATTGTGAATGATGTTTGGTGAGACTGGATGTTGATTAGCATCTGTGTTAGCTTACCTGCTAAAAGAGAACTCCTTGGCTCTGATGGAAACTTCTCGGAGTTTCTCCAGCAGCCGATGGAACCGACTGGGTTGCTGAGCTCTGGAGCTCACACTGCCTGAAACACATGAAGAAGCAGCACTAAGATCTAACAGGACGAGTACAGAGAGAACTCCTCTGTCTGAAGCAGGAAGTAGATCATTTGAAACTCGCACAAGTGCTGTGGTGGACTCTAAATCCTGACTGAAAGTCCTCAAATAAACTGTTGTTATGAAGAAAGTCACATAATTGATTAGTGACTGCTTTCTCAAGGATCTTTGAGGTAAAAGGAAGGTTAGATATAGGTCTATAGTTAGCTAAGGTGCCTGAATCTAGGGTAGGCTTTTTAAGAAGTGGCTTAATTACAGCTAGTTTAAAAGACTGTGGTACATAGCCCGTCGATAAAGACATATTGATCATATCTAGTAAAGAAGTGCTATTTGAAGTTGCAGTAGGTAACATTGTGCAAACTTTTTGTCATATTTGCTCAAACTGTCAGTTTAAACATGCAGTAGTTCATGACAGAGATAATCTGTGAATAAATCATGTTCCTCTGGCTCCTCCTCCTGTTCCTAATGGCATTTGTAAGAACGCAACGCTCCCGAAACACAACAACCAATCAGAGCCGAGCAGTCTCTCAGGCAGCTGTCAATAGGGCTGTCTGAGATAAGCGAGGCCTGCGCAGAATCGATCGCCGCCTGGCCAAGCACATTGCATGACGGTTAGAATGTTGTCCGACTTGCTCTGAAAACCCGACCGAAAACCGCTCTGGTTTGAGTGAAGCACCTATTGGCTGAAAAAAGCTTTGACACCTCCGACAAGGAAGTGATGAGACTTCTGTCTGATTCATCATTATTCATTAAAAACTTCATGAAGTGTCAGACAGACACCAAACGCTTTCATCAAAGTACTGTGGTTCACAATGTCATGCTTTACTCATTCAACTGAAAAAAAAAAAAAAAAAAGGCATGTGCTGCCTCAGTGGACACACTCCCTCCCAAAGGGTCTGGGAGTGCTCCGTGTACAGGACGGGCCATGAGATTTGGGCCTTCTCTGTAGCGGGCCAGCACTCACCTCTGGGCCTGGGTGCAGCCCCATGTACAGGACGGCTCACAAGGGAGAAAAGAGGGAAAAAATAAATAAATGAATAAAAAAAAAAAAGAAAAAAAAAAAAGAAATATATATATATATATATAAATAAATAAAGGGTGTTTCGGTGTGGGGGGAGCCCTCGCTGACTCCGATGCCCCGGTCCGGCCCCGCCCTCATTGCTGTATAACATTTTGATTAATTATCATAACCCTCATAACACCTAGTTATTCTGTGCCACAACTGCCATACCCCTAACATGTCCAGGATCCTCAACACAAACTGAACCTGTCATACAAACATCCAGCCACACACACACACACACACACACACACACACACACACACACACACACACACACACACACACACCTGAAGTCTAATTTCTACTCCCAGACTGTAATGATATCAACACTTACACTGTCGTAACTTTTCTATACTATTGCTTTATTTTATTTTATTCATTTTTTGGTTTGTCTGTCTGTTTGTGTGTTTTTTCTGTTCAATGTCACTATCCTGTTTGTCATGTTAATCCACAAATAACAAAAAAACCAACAACAAATGAAGACTTTATTCACTTCAGTTTACAGTGAGGAGTTCGTATTATAGATGTTTGACAAGGCGAGTTGCAGTCAGGCTAACGTTAGCTTGTTCTCCATGCGGCTGCTGTTCAGCATTGTTTCTTGGCGGTGTGGCTGAACATATCTCTGAAGTGTCCAGGCAGTGTGACCGTGTCAGACTTCTCCTGATAGTTCTGTGTGCCTGTGCTCTCACGGCTAAATGTTCTCAACCTCAGTGAGTTACTGCTGAGCTGGCTCTGTTTTATCCACAGTCTCTGCTGGTGTGATGTGTCTCTGCTTCGATATTGTTGGTGATGTAGTACAACGGCTGCAGTTGTTGTCATTTCACGTTTTTACCGGTGTGTCCGCCATGTTGTATACCTCGCCTCTTCAGTTGCCGTGGTTACTGGCCTGCACGCGCATGACAGCCTCCTCTGCGGGGAGGGGCTTTGGAGGCAGGACTGAGCACCGCAGAGAGAGAGGGGGAGGGGCCTGGAGGTTGTGATCTTTAAAATTTTGAAGCAAAGTCTGTTCTCTTCTCCGTCTTACCCACTGCAGCTTTAAGGGAAAGACTTCCTGAAGCAGCTTGGTTGAAATTGGGTCTCAGGAAGGTCAATTGGTGAAAAACAGTGTAAACATCAGGTGTGTGAGCAGTTTCCAAAGATACATCTGCACCAGGTAACGGCAGGAGGTTACAGAGTCTCTAATCTTTAGGATTTTGTCCTTAAAGAAGCTCATGAAATCATCACTGCTGAGGCCTATAGGAATACTTGGCTCAGTGGAGCTGTGACTCTCTGTCAGCCTGGCTACAGTGCTGAAAAGGTACCTGGGATTGTTTTTATGTTCTTCTATGAGGGAGGAGTAGTAGAACCTCGAGCATGCCGTAGGGCCTTCCTGTATTTATTAAGACTATTTTGCCAGAGTAAACGAGACTCTTCTGTTTTGGTGGATCGCCACATTCTTTCAAATTTACGCGACATTTGCTTCAAGTTACGAGTTTCTGAGTCATACCATGGAGCTAGCCTCTGTCGTTTAATAATCTTCTTTTTTAAGGGGGCAATCGAGTCTAGAGTACTTCTCAGCAAACCTGCAGGACTATCAACAAACTGATCAAGCTGAGAGGGACTAACATTAGCATCAGAGCTTTCTGTAGGAAACAGATGTGGTAAAGAATTAAAAGCAGCTGGAATTGTTTCCTTAAATTTAGCTACAGTCCTATCAGACAAACATCTTGTGAGTACATGTTTGTTAACTGGAGAGTAGTCGGTTAATAGGACATCGAATGTTACTAAATAGTGATCTGATAAAAGAGGATTTTGTGGGAAGACAATTAAGTTTTCGGTATCAAGGCCATAAGCTAGAACAAGGTGGAGGGTGTGGTTAAAGCGGTGAGTAGGCTGGTTTACACTTTGAGTGAAACCAATAGAGTCCAAAAGGGACATAAATGCCATGCTAAGACTATCATTGTCAACATCTACATGAATACTGAAGTCCCCTACAATAATTATTTTATCTGAACTCAGGACTAAACCTGATAAAAACTCTGAGAATTCAGTTAGAAAATCAGAGTATGCGCCAGGAGGGCGGTATACTATCACAAATAAAACAGGCTGTAAAGTTTTCCAGGCTGGGTGTGAAAAACTCAGAACAAGGCTTTCAAAAGAGCTGAAACTAAGTTTGGGTTGAGGGTTGATTAGAAGACTAGAACTGAAGATAGCTGCCACTCCACCACCTCGACCAGTGTCTCGAGGAGTATGAGTATTAAGATGACTGGGAGGAGTGGATTCATTTAAGCTGACATATTCTTCCTGACACAGCCAAGTCTCAGTTAAAGAGAGTAAATCAATATGATCATCTGATATCAGGTCGTTCACTAATAGAGCTTTAGATGACAGGGATCTGATATTTAACAGACCACATTTAATTCTCATATTTTTTGGCATAACTTTGGTTGTTGCTTTAATTTTTATTAAATTTGTAGATTTACTCCTTTTTTATTTGAGTTTGAATTAACTGTAATAACAGGCCTGGGTTGGGGGGCAGACACAGTCTCTATAACATGAACATTGTGGCTGGGAAACTGCTCACAGGGAAGCTCAGAGGAGTGTGTAGGACTACAGCTCTGCCTCCTGGTCTCAACTCTGGTTTGTCAGGTTTTACGACTAACAAACTTATTACGAGACAAAAGAGCTGCACCATCCAAAGTGGGATGAATGCCGTCTCTTCCGATCAGACCAGGCTTTCCCCAGAATGTCTGCCAGTTATCTATGAAGCCCACATCGTTTGCTGGGCACCACCTCGACAGCCAGCGGTTGAATGATGACATGCGGCTATACATGTCATCACTCGTCAGATTGGGCAGGGGTCCAGAGAAAACTACGGAGTCCGACATCGTCTTTGCAAATGCACACACCGACTCAACATTAATTTTAGTGACTTCCGATTGGTGTAACCGGGAGTCATTAACGCCGACATGAATTACAATCTTATCAAATTTACGATTATCCTTTGTCAGCAGTTTTAAATTGGACTCGATGTCGCCCACTCTGGCCCCAGGAATACATTTCACTATGGCCGCTGGCTTCGCTAACTTCTCGTTTCTGACTATGGAGCTGCCAATAACCAGAGTTGGTTTCTCTGTCAGCTGCAGAAGGATTCAATCTTTAGAAAATCATGTTCCTGTCAGTTTAAAAAGTTTCAGTCACAGTTGAATTTAGATTACATCATATTCTGTTAGTCGTGTTTCTATACAGTATACACCATATACTGTATAGAAACACGACTGAGTTTGTATTTGTATTCTACCTGCAGGAGAGCGCAGCTGGGTGGAGCTAGAGCGCGTTCGCCTCCTGCCACGTTGTCGCAGAGTTTCCGAGGGGTCAGAGGTCACACTGCGGTCTGAAGTGGGCTGCCCCTCGTGGTGACGGAGAGAGTCAGTCTCTGTGGTAACAGTCTGGTCCCACAATCCATGACACTGTGGTGGAGGAGGAGGAGTATTTGAAAGTATTTATAATTATTGTAAATTATTTAAGAATAATTAATAGAATTTAAGAGTACTGTAAAGTACTACGAGTACAGTAAACACCTTCAGAGTCCTGTAAAGTACTACGAGTATAATAAACACCTTCAGAGTCCTGTAAAGTACTAAGAGTACAGATAACACCTTCAGAGTACTGTAAAGTACTACGAGTACAGTAAACACCTTCAGAGTCCTGTAAAGTACTACGAGTACAGTAAACACCTTCAGAGTCCTGTAAAGTACTACGAGTACAGTAAACACCTTCAGAGTACGGTAGAGTACTGTAAACACCTTCAGAGTACTGTAAAGTACTAAGAGTACAGTAAACACCTTCAGAGTACTGTAAAGTACTACGAGTACAGTAAACATCTTCAGAGTCCTGTAAAGTACTACGAGTACAGTAAACACCTTCAGAGTACTATAAAGTACTATGAGTACAGATAACACCTTCAGAGTACTGTAAAGTACTACGAGTACAGTAAACACCTTCAGAGTCCTGTAAAGTACTACGAGTACAGTAAACACCTTCAGAGTACGGTAGAGTACAGTAAACACCTTCAGAGTACTGTAAAGTACTACGAGTACAGTAAACACCTTCAGAGTCCTGTAAAGTACTACGAGTACAGTAAACACCTTCAGAGTACGGTAGAGTACTGTAAACACCTTCAGAGTACTGTAAAGTACTAAGAGTACAGTAAACACCTTCAGAGTATTGTAAAGTACTACGAGTACAGTAAACACCTTCAGAGTCCTGTAAAGTACTACGAGTACAGTAAACACCTTCAGAGTCCTGTAAAGTACTACGAGTACAGTAAACACCTTCAGAGTACTGTAAAGTACTACGAGTACAGATAACACCTTCAGAGTACGGTAGAGTACTGTAAACACCTTCAGAGTACTGTAAAGTACTACGAGTACAGATAACACCTTCAGAGTACTGTAAAGTACTACGAGTACAGTAAACACCTTCAGAGTACTGTAAAGTACTACGAGTACAGATAACACCTTCAGAGTACTGTAAAGTACTACGAGTACAGTAAACACCTTCAGAGTACTGTAAAGTACTACGAGTACAGTAAACACCTTCAGAGTACTGTAAAGTACTACGAGTACAGTAAACACCTTCAGAGTCCTGTAAAGTACTACGAGTACAGTAAACACCTTCAGAGTACGGTAGAGTACAGTAAACACCTTCAGAGTACTGTAAAGTACTACGAGTACAGTAAACACCTTCAGAGTCCTGTAAAGTACTACGAGTACAGTAAACACCTTCAGAGTACGGTAGAGTACAGTAAACACCTTCAGAGTACTGTAAAGTACTACGAGTACAGTAAACACCTTCAGAGTACGGTAGAGTACAGTAAACACCTTCAGAGTACTGTAAAGTACTATGAGTACAGTAAACACCTTCAGAGTACTGTAAAGTACTGTAAAGGGTATGGTAACTCCGGGTGTGGACCTTGAGGATGGCGCGGTGGTAGAACAGGGCGAGCAGCTGCAGCAGGTCGTACAGGACGTAGCCCTCCTTCTTCTCCACCCCCAGGATGTTGGGGGGGTGGAAGGGTTTGGAACGGTCCAGTTCCAGCTTTTGGTTGAAGGGAAAGAAACCGAACTGGAAGAAGTACTTAATGACGATGGTGACCTGAGGACAGCCAGAGAACAGGATGTAAGACCTGCTGATGAAGAAGAATGACATCACAGCAGCAGAGCGGCAGGCACCTCGGTGTAGATGATGGCCGTCATCCAGAAGGTCTTACTGGGCCGAGGGACGGACAGCGTCGCCCACAGGAACACCAGCACAGGAAGCACAAGCGTCAGGCAGCTGGCAGACACCATGTGATTCAGCACGATGACCAGGTAACACACCGTCTCTGACCTGTGGGAGGGACATCTCAGTATCTAAGTAGCACCTACACATCTGTTATCTGAGAAGCACACTTTACCTGGCCGCCAGGATGCTGTAGAGGGCATAGCCCAGCTGGAGAAGCTGGTGTTGGTTACCGTAGAAATGGTCTGATGTCTCCAACTCTTGGTCGTAGAACGTCCTGAAAGAGGAAGCAGACGGTGAACATCCACAGGTTACAGGTGAGTGTTCTCTGAGACTCATCTGTGACTCACCTGTTCCTTAGCAGCTCACTGGCTGTCAGCTCCTGAGTGCGAGAGGCTGAGTCAGACAGGAAGTCACTCCTCTCCCCTCCCCCCCTGTTGTGATTCTCCTCCTCATGCAGGTCCGGACCCAGAGCGAGGCTGTAAGAGGGGGGGAGGAGGTGGGAGGAGGGGGAGGAGGTGCTCGTAAAGGTGTGAGGCAGCTGTGTGTCAACAGGAAGCTGGTTTGAATCTGCAACGCTGCTCAAACAGACAAAAATAAGTACTTAACACCACAGACCTCCATATTACTGAGCTAATGCTAAGCTAATCTTCAATTACCTGCACACAAATAAACGCCTTTTCGCCTTTTTTCGCCTTTTAAAATGCTAATAAGCTAACATCTTTAGCATTACATCAGACCTATCAAATCAGAAAGACTCCTCAGAGCAAAGCTCCACCAGAGACTGATGAATGTTATCATCCTTAATTATGAGTATTGTACATGTAGTCGTGTGTGTGTGTATCTAATCAGATTACTCTGAACTCACGGTTGTATAAATATAAATATAGTGACAGTATATGTATATATATATATATATATATATATGTACATATACACAGTACTGTGCAAAGGTTTCAGGCAGGTGTGACAAAATGCTGTAAACTAAGAATGCTTTCAAACATGGAAGTGTTCATAGTTTATTTCCATCAATGAACAAAATGCAGTGAATGAACAGAAGAGAAATTTAAATCAGATCAATATCTGGTGTGACCACCCTTTGCCTTCTAAACAGCATCAGTTCTTCTCGGTACACTTGCACACAGTTTCTGAAGGAACTCGGCTGGTAGGTTGTTCCAAACATGTTGGAGAACTAACCACAGATCTTCTGTGGATGTAGGCTTCCTCAGATCCTTCTGTCTCTTCATGTCATCCCAGACAGACTCCATGATGTTGAGATCAGGGCTCTGTGGGGGCCATACCATCACTTCCAGGACTTCTTGTTCTTCTTCACCCTGAAGATAGTTCTTAATGACACTGGCTGCATGTTTGGGGTCGTTGTCCTGCTGCAGAATACATGTGGGGCCAATCATACGCCTCCCTGATGGTATTGCATGATGGATAAGTATCTGCCTGTATTTCTCAGCATTGAGGACACCATTAATCCTGACCAAATTTCCGACTCCATTTGCAGAAATGCAGCCCCAAACTTGAAGGAACCTCCAGCATGCTTCACTGCTGCCTGCAGACACTCATTATCGCAGCGCTCTCCAGCCCTTCGGCGAACAAACTGCCTTCTGCTACAGCCAAATATTTCACATTCTGACTCATCAGTCCAGAGCACCTGCTGCCATTTCTCTGCAGCCCAGTTCCTATGTGTTCGTGCATCGTTGAGTGGCTTGGCCTTGTTTCCATGTCGGAGGCTTTTTGGCTGCAGCTCTTCCATGAAGACCACTTGTGGCCAGTCTTCTCCGGACAGTAGATGGGTGTACCTGGGTCCCACTGGTTTCTGCCAGTTCTGAGCTTATGGCACTGCTGGACATCTTCCCATTTGGAAGGGAAATAAGCTCGATGTGTTTTTCACCTGCTGCACTAAGTTTCCTCGGCCGACCACTGCGTCTACGATCCTCAACGTCGCCCGTTTCTTTGTGCTTCTTCCAAAGAGCTTGAACAGCACATCTTGAAACCCCAGTGTGCTTTGAAATCTTTGTCTAGCAGAGACCTTGCTGATGCAGTATAACTACCTTGTGTCTTGGTGCTGTGCTCAGTCTTGCCATGGTGTCTGACCTGTGACATGAAACTGTCTTCCACAGCCTCACCTTGGTAGCAGAGTTTGGCTGTTCCTCAGCCAGTTTTAAGCCTCCTACACAGCTGTTTCTGTTTCACTTAATGACTGTGTTTCAACCTACATGTGACACTGATGATCATTAGCACCTGTCTGGTATCATTGGTTGATCATGCACCTGACTATAATGTGCAGGTGTACCTGTAAGAACTGCTGCTGGTTTGAAAGCAAAGCGTAGTAACACCAGATATTGTTTTGATTTAGGTTTCTCTTTTGTTCGCTCACTGATCGTTTTGTACACTGAACAAAAATATAAACGCGACACTTTTGTTTTTGCTCCCATTTTTCATGAGCTGAACTCAAAGATCGAAGACTTTTTCTATGAACATAAAATCAAAATCTGTGTTAGTGAGCACTCCTCCTTTGCAGAGATAATCCATCCACCTCACAGGTGTGGCATATCAGGATGCTGATTAGACAGCATGATTACTGCACAGGTGTGCCTTAGGCTGGCCACAATAAAAGGCCACTCTAAAATGTGCAGTTTTATCACACAGCACGATGCCTCAGATGCCGCAAGTTTTGAGGGGCCGTGCAATCAGCATGCTGACTGCAGGAATGTCCACCAGAGCTGTTGCCCGTGAATTGAATGTTCATTTCTTTACCATGAGCCGTCTCCAAAGGCGTTTCAGAGAATTTTGTCTGAGACCAGCCACCCAGACAGCTGCTGCAACAATCGGTTTGCATAACCAAAGAATATCTGCACAAACTGTCAGAACCGACTTGAGTGGGCAAAATCTCACATTCGACGGCGTCTGGCACTTTGGAGAGGTGTTCTCTTCACGGATGAATCCCGGGTTTCACTGTACAGGGCAGATGGCAGACAGCGTGTATGGCGTCGTGTGGGTGAGCGGTTTCCTGAGTGGCCCATGGTGGCGGTGGGGTTATGGTATGGGCAGGCGTATGTTATGGACAACGAACACAGGTGCATTTTATTGATGGCATTTTGAATGCACAGAGAAACCGTGACGAGATCCTGAGGCCCATTGTTGTGCCATTCATCCACGACCATCACCTCATGTTGCAGCATGATAATGCACGGCCCCATGTTGGAAGGATCTGTACACAATACCTGGAAGCTGAAAACATCCCAGTTCTTGCATGGCCAGCATACTCACCGGACATGTCACCCACTGAGCGTGTTTGGGATGCTCTGGATCGGCGTATATGACAGCGTGTTCCAGTTCCTGCCAACATCCAGCAGCTTGGCAGCCAGTGAAGAGGAGTGGACCAACATCCACAGGCCACAATCAACAACCTGATCAACTCTATGTGAAGGAGATGTGTTGCACTGCGTGAGGCAAATGGTGGTCACACCAGATACTGACTGGTTTTCTGACCCCCCCGGACCCCCCCAATACAGTAAAACTGCACATTTTAGAGTGGCCTTTTATTGTGACCAGCCTAAGGCACACCTGTGCACTAACCATGCTGCCTAATCAGCATCTTGATATGCCACACCTGTGTGTATATCTCTGAAAGCCTTCTTAGTTTACAGCATTTTTTCACACCTGCCTATAAACTTTAGCACAGTACTGTATATGTATATATACTCATATACATATATAGTACTATTTGTACATATACATAGTATATTTATCCATAAATACATGATGTGAGATGTATTGGTTATTTTGATGGTCTTCATTTGGACCAACCTGTGAGTCCGACTGATCGCTTCTCCTTCTGACGACGACAAAGAGGATGAAGATTGGACCCTCTTCATCTTGGTCAATTTGGGTCGCCATCTCTGACTGGTTTTAGCCACAAGGCATTCTGGGTAATCTTTTCCTTGAACCTCCACTGTTCGGTCGCCCTCTGCTCTTTCTTTTCTGACTGTTGGGAATCGAGCCTCTGCTGCCTTTGAGGTTTCTTCTGCTGGATCGTCTTCTACTGGTTCTGATTCTGGGTCTTGGTCTGGGTCTGGTTTGGCTTCAGGTAGAACTCCTTCTGGAACATTTCCTGGATTAGTTTTACAGGGACAATCTCTTTCTGACACTAGGTGTGGTTCTGGGCCATCTGTATCAGGACTCAGTACTTTCTCTTCCTCCTCTTCCCTGCCTCTCTCTGCTGAGGTCTGCCCCTCAGCCTCATAGGTACTGTAGTCCAAACTGGACTCTCTGGAGGTTTGCATCATCTGTTCTTGGTAGTAAATGTGGATCGCCTCTCTGGTGGGAACATTACCCTGAACAAACAGACAAATAAAAAACAAACCAACACCATGAAACCAGAAAACACCACCTCCATCTTTGTTGTCATTTCTACACGCCACCCTGCTGTGCTGCCTGTAGGCCTGACTGTGTACCTGCTTGACCTGCTGCATCAGCATGCAGCGCTCGATGCGGAGGACCGTGGAGATGTCGATGTGTTCCTGACACATACTGCTGAGCCAGGCAGTCATTGAGTCCAGCAGAGCTGACAGCAGAACCCAACAGAACCGCAATGTGTTGGATAACCGACGCAGCACCGTATCTGAAACTCACAATGTCACCTGACATTAGACATCCCTATCTTGTACCAACATTTTCACTGGATAGTCAAGGTTCATTATTTTATCGAACATCAATCATTTAGAATCTTCTTGTTGAGTCTGAAATTGTTGAAAACCCTCAAAGAACCTGTTCACGTTCAACTTCAGTCAGGATAACAAGCTGTGACTCCTCATTACAAAAACACTGCTACAGAGGAGTTACAGAGCAGAGCATCTCCCCTCACAAAGGATCTTTGGTTAAGTCCTCCTACCTGGTCCCTCCTCTTTCACCTCCCCCTGCTCCTCTGGGTCCTCCTCCTCTGGGTTTTCCTCCGGCTCCTCTGTAACTTCTATGACTCCAGCAGCTGCAGAGGGAGGGGGGGTCACAGTACGCTGGTTCAGGTTAAAGCCGTACGCAGAAGACTCACTACTCTACAGCTCTTATCTCTGATTACATGAACCCTGGACTCACTGTTTGACTTCCTGTAGTCACACCAAGAAAGGTTTGTATGTAAAGTAGGTTTAATGTCATTTATAGAAACCGTACATACCTTATTCACCATGTGAAGTCACAGGAAGCTGGAACTGCGTTATCTCTGAGAGTTACACCTCTGAAGAACCTTTTGAACTAGTTCTTCACTCTGTAAAGATGTTTCATACGAGCTCTCTCTTCCTGTTCTGTTTGTTGGTTTTACTGCTGTTGCTGTGAATCTATAGAATCCTTTTTTCTTTATTCACTACAAAGTGTCCAACAGACACGTCCATGTTAAGTCAGCCTGTATAAGATGTGAACATGTGAAGAAAGGCAGATGGCCTCCATGTTTAATGTTGGAGTGAAACAACACTAAAGGACACAGGATCCATCTGAGTGGTGGCAGCTTGCTGTAAGCCTGCGTATGACACTGTAAGATATGTAAAAGACTTTGAACAGGAGATCCTTCCTGTGACATGTTGGGAAGATAGTCGACGACTGTCAAGAAAACCTTCAGCTTTTCATTCTGAATGAGGCACTAACAACGGGCCGACAGGGGCCCCAAAGGCTGAGCACTGAGGCTTCACATACGAATGTCTGATATCCTGGTACGCTGTGGTGTTTCCATGGTTACAGCATCATGTGATTCACATTCGATTGAAAGAGTTTGATTGGGACAGAACAGAACTCTGACCCTGCACTGATAGAAGCAACACACAGTTAGATGCACCCCTCCTCTCCCTCACCTCCTCTGGTCTCCTCCTTCCTGCTCCTTTGATCAGAGGAGGTCGTCTGCCAGAGTTTCTTTTGGTTGATGCGCGCTCTCATTGCTGTTCTGGAGTCTGTTATCCAGGCGTGATAGACAAACTGACAAACACAGACAAAGATAACATCACATGATCAGTGGGACTCATCAAACATTTTAACATCTCAAAAACGTGCCAGGATTAAGTTAACAACATTGCAAACTCCCTGAAATAAAGGAGGTCTGAACCAACCCACTTTTAAACCATATTATCTGGCTGGTCAATCTCGTCATATCTTAACAGCGAGACAGTGTCTCCCCCTGGTTGGATCCTACTGGAAAAGAATATAACGCATCCTACTCCTTTATATGTAATCCTCTTTAGTGACACTGTAACAAACCTCCAAGCTGTCACGACAAACCAGGTCGCACATTCACACAGGTGCCCAGAACACCTTGTTAAAGAGCACCCCTCTGTGGAACAATCCTCTGGTCCCTAAAGTCATTAGAGATAGAATCATTGATTATTGAATTAAAGGGAATTAAAGGGATCAGGGACCTATGTAACGATAATGTTTTTGCAGATTTTAAATTTCTTAGGGAAATATTTGACATACTTTTATTTTTATAAAATACTTCCAAATAAGGAACTGGCTCAAAAAGAAAAGCCCCAGTTTCCCTCGTATCGGGGCAACACTAATAGAGAACCTGCTTAGTACGACCAAATCACCGACAGGCCTCATATCGAAGATGTACGCATTGCTAAGTAATGAAGTGAAAGGTGACAGGACGGTCCCACTCAAGAATAACAAGACATCGAGTATGAAGACACAGAGGACTCAAAAAACTTTAACTAAAACAAAACATAGATTAATCCAGTTTTATATGTTCCATAGAATATTTTATACACCATACAGGCTATATCAATTCAGCCACGAGACATCCCCCTGAGAGAGAGGGGGAGAGAGAGAGAGACAGAGGGAGGGAGGGAGGGAGAGAGGGAGAGAGAGAGAGAGAGACAGAGAGAGGGAGGGAGGGAGAGAGACAGAGAGAGGGGGAGAGAGGGAGAGAGAGACAGAGAGAGGGGGAGAGAGGGAGAGAGAGACAGAGAGAGGGGGAGAGAGAGAGAGACAGAGAGAGGGAGGGAGGGAGAGAGGGGGAGAGAGGGAGAGAGAGTGGGAGAGAGAGAGAGACAGAGGAAGGGAGGGAGAGGGAGAGAGATTTTTGATTTTTAAAAGTAATATTTATTCTAATTAATCTTTTGAAACATTTACAAAAATTCTGCCATTTTTTTAAGAACCTGATGAACCCGTCAACAGATGAATAAATACACACTCAGATGTTCACATCAACTCAGGTGAGAAAATAAGCTGGTTCTGTTCTACAGAGCACAAGATGTTTCCATGAGCCCAGATCTGGATGAACTGATCCAGATCCTGCATCTCTCTGTAAAATCTAAAATCGATGGAGATTCGGGCTTTAACCATTCGGGAGAAAAGCAGACACAGATCAATATTTGTCAACTCGTCAATTTTTTTCTTCCTGCTCACATAAACGGCCATCTTTGCCTGTCCAATGAGAAAGTTTAAAAGCTGGCTCTTGTGCTTTGTAGTTTTCTTGTACTTAAAACCCAAAATAAAAACCTGTTTGTTAAAAAACTCTCCAAACTTTAAAACCAGTGAGTCCAGCAAAGAGAAAAGAGGCGACAGGCGACAACAGTCATTGTAACAGTGAAACACCGTCTCTGTTCCAGGACAGAAAGGACACGTGTCCCTCTCTGCCTGGTTGATCACACACAGGAAAGAGTTCACTGCTAAGATCCCGTGTAGCACTCTCCACTGAAGGTCTGCCACCTTCTTAGTCAGAGGAGCTTTGTACAGACTCCTCCACGCAGGTTTTCCATCACCTCTCAGGTTCAGGTGGCGTCTCCACGGCGTGTCCACACGCTGCTTCAGTTTGTCTTTGTGGAGACACCAGACCATCAGTTTGTAGAGAGGTTTGCCCCTCGCTTCCTCCAGGTTTAACCCCGGGCGCTGCTCTGAGTCCACACACAGACCGATCTCTGGGAAGGGGTCGTCACTGTGAGGAGTCACCAGACCCCGACTGTGATCCTCCAGCAGGAGACGCTCGTGTCCGGTGAGGCGGTGCCTCCAGTGCTCCAGGAGCCGGCCAATGGTCCTCACCGATCTGACCCCCAGAGCAGCCGCCAGAGTAGCCGCATCCTCCAGACCAGGCCCAGCAAGATTTATCACAGATCCCAGGGTGAGCAGGTCAGCTCTGATGATCCAGGCGTCCGCCGTGCACCACCGGCTCCTTCAGCAACCAGTGAAGAGAGGCACTTTGGACCGGTCGCTCCTTCACAAGCATTTTCCACACAGTGAAAACTCCTCGATAAAACAGTGGCAGACCCTGAAAGTTCACGCTTTTAAAATCCATTAAAAAGAGAGGCATGTCCAGTTTAAAACCCCCGCACTGCTGCAGGACCAGGTGAGCCAGCGGCCTCCACACCAAGTCTCTGTGTCCGAACAATAGTCTCTGGACAAACTGCAACCGGAAAGCAGCTGCTCTGCTGGCCAGATGAATAAGTCCTTGTCCTCCTTCCTCTTTAGGGAGAAAGAGGACGGCCTGAGGAAGCCAGTGCAGCTTGTCCCAGAAAAAGTTCACGAGAACAGCTTGGACACGACAGAGTAAGTTAGAGGGGGGGTCAACGCAGGCCAGCCTGTGCCACAGAGAGGAGGACACCAGGTTGTTAATGACCAGCGTCCTCCCTCTGTAGGACAAGCCCGGCAGGAGCCACCTCCACTTTTTCAGTCTCCCCTCCACCTTCTCTACAACGTTCTCCCAGTTTTTCATTAAAAACGACTCGTCACCTAAAAACACCCCCAGGTACTTCAACCCTCCCGTTTTCCAGGTGAGCCCCCCCGGCAGAGTTAAGTGGTCTGACAGTTTATTACCCACCATCAGGGCTTCACTTTTACCCCAGTTGACTTTTGCAGATGACATCTTGTGAAAAAAGTCCACATTCTGTTTTAAAATATCAATATCTGTCTGTTTGTTGGTTAAAACCATGATGTCATCTGCATAAGCCGTGACTTTAAAAGTGGAGGGACAGCCTGGGAAGGACACACCTGAGAGCTCTCTCCTGAGCTTGTGAAGCAGAGGCTCAATGGAGAGAGAATACAGCATGCCCGACAGCGAGCAGCCCTGCCTGACCCCCCTCTGGACATTAAAAGGTGCAGCCAGACCGCCATTGATTTTCAGTATACTCGCAATGTCACGGTACAGGACCTGTATCCTGGCTATGAACCCTGGGCTGAACCCAAACGCACTGAGCGTGTGCCACAGGTACTGGTGTTCAACCCGGTCGAAAGCCTTTTCCTGGTCTATAGAAATCAGACCAGTATCCTCAGCCAACGAGCCAGAGACCTCCACAACATGCCGAATCAGAGTGACGTTGTCACTGATGAGCCTGCCGGGCACACAGTAGGTCTGGTCGATGTGGACCACCTCACTCATCACGTCTCTCAGCCTGGACGCCAAAGCCTTGGACAGTATCTTATAGTCCCCACAGAGCAGGGACACAGGCCTCCAGTTCTTCAGCTCCTGTAAGTCTCCCTTTTTAGGCAGCAGGGTTATGATCGCCCTCCTGCAGCTCAGCGGGAGCAGCCCAGTCCTTAAACTGGCCTGAATGACCTCTAACAGGTCTTCACCAATCACGGCCCAGAAGGATTTATAAAAGTCAACCGGGAGACCATCTATCCCCGGTGCTTTCCCATTCTGTAGGCTCATGGCAGCAGCGTACAGCTCATTCAGGGACAGTTCAGAGTCCAGCAGTGTGTTGGACTCCTCCGTCACCTGAGGTAGACCATCATAAAAACGACCAGCCAGCTCTGCGTCCTCCACAAACTCCTTCTGAAACAGCTCCTTGTAGAAGGAGGTGGCGTAGCTCCTGATCGCAGTCACTGTGGATCCACTCTCAGAGCGCAGAGAGTGGATGATCTTCCTCTGACCGTTTCTTTTCTCCAGGCTGAAGAAGAACTGGGAGGGGGCGTCCATCTGAGAGGAGCTCATGAACCTGGACCGAACCAGAGCCCCCTGTGCTGTGATGCCCAGCAGGTTGGCTAGAGCAGCCTTTTTAGCTTTCAGGGCCTCAACGTGCCCCTGATCTCCTGTAGAATCTACCAGACTCTGGAGCTCTACCACCTCAGTCTCCAGGTCACTCAGACAGCGGGCCATGTGCTTGGTGACGTTGCGAGTATACTGTTGACAAAACTGTCTGACCTGGACTTTTCCAAAGTCCCACCAGCGCTGCACTGAGGGAAAAGCAGCCTTGCTGTTTCTGTGCGTCTTCCATAAATAAGTAAAAGCCTCTCTAAAACAATGATCCTTTAAAAGCCCAGTGTTAAAATGCCAGTATGCACTGGTCACCTTCACATTCTGGATAAAAAAGGAGCAGTGAACGAGACAGTGATCAGTAAAACCCACAGGAGAGATAAGACAGGACTTAAAGATGCTAAAATGATGTTTAAAACAGTAAAAGCGATCGAGTCTGGCCAGAGACAGCAGATTATCTCTGCAGTGGCTCCAGCTGTACTGCCTGCTGTCTCTGTTCACACCTCTCCACACATCTTTTAACTCATACGCCTCCACCAGACGCCTGAGCCTGGCCGCTGAGGCTGGGTGAGGCTCCAGGTGATTCCTATCTAAAACTGCATTTTCAGTGCAATTAAAATCCCCCCCCAGGAATAAAAACTCGTCAGCACAACTGTTAAGAACATCACCTAAAACATGTAAAAAACCCATCCTCTCAGAAGCTAAAACCGGAGCATAAACATTCACTAAAACCAGCTTCACATTTTCATATTGCACTTTAACCTTTAGGATATGGCCACACATGATCTCCTCCACGTCCACAGCAGAGAGGGTGAACCTCTGCGAGAACAGCACAGCGACCCCCCCGCTGTTAGACAACTTATGGCTGAGGATCACCTGCCCAGGCCACTCCTTCTTCCAGTCAGCCTCATTGTCACTGTCACTGTGAGTCTCCTGCACAAAGACTATGTCTAAGTGTTTAAAACCCATCAGTTTAAAAAGAGAGGCTCTCTTCACGTCACTTCTTGCTCCATTTATGTTTAAAGACCCAATTTTGATGTCAGCCATGGAGAGGAAGAGACTTAATGAACACACACACAGAGCCAGCACGAGGAGACAGATTCTGGGTTTAGTCATCATCTTCAGTCAGCTGGGCTTTGACTTTGGTCACCATTTTCTTGAGTCTGTACACCTCCTGCTCACTGAAAGCATCTTCTTCCTTTCTCAGACGCACAACAGATTTAACAAACCCTCTGAGATCAGGGAAAAACTGATCTATTTTCACCCTCTGACCTTTAGTTTCCAGGAGAAACTTTTTAATCTTCTCCAGAGAGTAGCACACAATGGACTCCTCCTGTGAAGGAGTCCACTCACACTCCTCATCAGAAAGATCCTCCTGCACCTTTTTAGCCTTAGAGCTGCTCTGCTCCTTATCAAGGTTCTTTCTCTTATTACTTTTGTTCAACAGTTCATCCTCACACATGCGTTCATCTATCTGAACATCACTCACAGCGCTGCAGCTCTCGACATTTTCTTTACACTTTTCCTTTTCTGTCTGTTTGGTTTTACCTGCTTCCTCACTGCTCTGCACGACTTCTACATGTTTCACTGTCTTACCTTGATCCTGAGTCACATTCAGCTCTCCGTCCTCCATGTCCTCCGCTCCGTCCCGCACCTCCTCCGTAGTCCTAGACGAGCCGAGAAATCCCGACCCGACCGCGGGCTGAGCCGCACCGGACTCGTCCAGCCCAGCCGATGGCCCGGCCGACGGCTCAGCCGAAAACCCGCCCCTCGCCGTCCTCCGGCGGTTCGGCGCCGACCTCCAGCGCACCCGCGCCGCCAGAGGACAGCGCCAAACCGCCGCCCATTTGCCGCACACCAGCTCCAGGACAAGCCCGAACCAGGTGTCCCTCCGCCCCGCAGCCGAAACACTTCATTGTTTCAGAAGTGGCGAACACGTTGTAGGCGAATCCATCCACTCTGAAACTGAACGTTAGGTTCAGGTCTTTGCTGCTGTCTTGTAGTAACATAAAAACCTGTCTACGGGGACAGACGACGTGCTTCAGCTGGGATGATTTGCAGCCCAGTAGAACCATCTTAATGGGAGACACGAGCTGCCCGTAGCGTGATAGCTCTTTAGCTAAGTCCTCGTTTCTGATGAACGGGGGGGCGTTAGAAATCATGACTTTTTTCGCCGGGTTTGATAACGGGAGGACGGGGGTGAATGTGCCGCGGATCACGACTCCTTCCTCCACTACCTGCTCTGCTTTAATCACCTGGTCTAAAAAGATGACTATGGCGCCGTTCATCCGGGAGGCCGACTTGACACTGTCGAAACCAACAGCCTCCCCGACAGCATAGCTGGCCTCCTCCACCGAGAAGCCCCTACGCGACAGCAGCTTCACACCGTGTCGGCGTGTGAGCTTCTCCAGCTCGGCATTGCTGCCGACAACCAGCATACTGCCTAGCTGCCGACACCCCTACCTGCAAACTCACCTGTCTTACCTGATCTCACCTGTTCTTCCACTAAAAAACACAAAAGAAACTAAACTATTAAACTGAGACTAACAATAACAATTAAACAAGAGAGAAAGATAGAAAATAATCAAAAACACACTCCAAACGCTCTCCGACCAACACGCTCACTCCCACCATGCACTCAGAGAGAGAGAGAGAGACAGAGACACAGAGAGAGAGAGAGAGAGAGAGAGAGAGGAGAGAGAGGAGAGAGGGAGAGAAAGAGGAGAGAGAGAGAGAGGGGAGAGAGACAGAGAGGGAGAGAGAGAGACAGAGAGAGACAGAGAGAGAGAGAGAGAGAGAGAGAGAGAGAGGAGCTCGGTGTAGATATGTAGTACATAAAGGCTACATAAAAGCTACATACAGTCTACATACAACGTCCATAGAGACTACATACAGGCTACATAAAGGCTGTATACTGGCTACATACAGGCTGTATACAGCTAACTTACAGGCTGTATACAGCTAACATACAGTCTACATACAGTCTACATACAGGCTACATACAAGCTACATACAAGCTACATACAGGCTACATAGGATGCAGGTCTGCTTGTGGTACCTAAAGTCTCTTAGAGTAGTGTTGGAGGTAGAGCCTTCAATTACCAGGCCCCCCTCCTCTGGAACAATCTACCAGTCAGGGTCCGGGAGGCAGACACCCTCTCTTCTTTTAAGAGTTCAAACTTTCCTCTTTGATAAAGCTTATAGTTAGGCCTGGCTCATGCTGGGACCAGCCCAGAGTTATGCTGCGATAGGTTTAGACTGCCGGGGGATCTGACACACCAAGCGCCTCTCTCTCTCTCTCTCTCTCTCTCTCTCTCTGTCATATTAATGCAGCTCATTAACTCTGTATCTTCTGGTCCCATTAACATTACTAACCACATATCTTCCCGGGAGTTCTCGTGCTCCCTTGTCTTGAAGGTTCCTGAGGATCGTTGCTGCAGACCACCTGCTGCTGTGGACCTGCTCGACTGCAACAACTACTAACATCAGCCTTCCCCATAGTATCATTATTGTTGCTGCTAATGCTAATAGTAGACCTGTTGACTTCAACTGTTACAATTACGATTACCTCAGCCTTTATCATTACTCTGCTTCTCTCGCTAATTTATTTATTTATTTATTTTGCTAATCTTCACACTAGTCTACCACTATTATTGGCATTGTAACCATCAGTATGTGTCTGTTGTTGTTCTTGTAACAAGGACATATGTTGTTGTTGCTCTCTCTGCCTGTCTCTATCCTGCATCTCCTTCTCTCCCATGTTCGGCCCATCCAGTCTCTTCAGATGTCTGTTCAACATGAGTCTGGTTCTGCTCGAGGTTTCTGCCTGTTAAAAGGAAGTTGTTCTGCCAATGTGCCGAATGTTGCTAAGTGCTACTCATGGTGATTCATGTTGGGTCTCTCTTTAAATAACAGAACAAAGAGTCGGTCTAGACCTGCTCTTTCTGTAAAGAGTCTCGAGATAACTCTGCTTATGATTTGGAGCTATACAAATAAAATTTGATTGAATTTGATTGGTACAGTCTACATACAGTCTACATACAGGCTACATACAGTCTACATACAAGCTACATACAGGCTACATACAGGCTACATACAGTCTACATACAAGCTACATACAGGCTACATACAGTCTACATACAGTCTACATACAAGCTACATACAGGCTACATACAGTCTACATACAAGCTACATACAGGCTACATACAGGCTACATACAGTCTACATACAAGCTACATACAGTCTACATACAGGCTACATACAGTCTACATACAGGCTGTATACAGGCTACATACAGGCTACATACAAGCTACACACAGGCTGTATACAGCTAACATACAGGCTACATACAGGCTACATACAAGCTGCATATAAGCTACATACAGGCTACATACAGTCAACATACAAGCTACATACAGGCTACATACAAGCTACATACAGGCTACATACAAGCTACATACAGTCTACATACAGGCTACATACAGTCTACATACAAGCTACATACAGTCTACATACAGGCTACATACAGGCTACATACAGGCTACATACAAGCAACATACAGGTGTGGAAACAGAATTTATAGCTTTAATTCTGTATTTGTTAACATCTTAAATAATTATGGTTTTCTTCACAATTCGTTCCACCTTTCTACTTTTAGTTAAATTGTCTCAACAAATTGTAACTTCAGAGCTGAACAACATCAGAGTGTATTCTTTTTCCTTCCTGCGATCACATCAGTGTTAATCAAGGTTTTGATGTTTCCAAAGGAACCCCTGTGATTAACTTCCTTCTATACATTTGTTTAGCCATCAGACTGTGAGTTCTTCACACCTAAGACCACTGTATGAGCCTCGAGAAGCTAGCTTGAACCCTCGTTAGTTTGGTCCCCCAGACACCCCCCTCTGAGAATGACACCGTAGCTTCTTTCATCTTGGTTGTGTATTGCCCTTTGTTGCTCGATTTCAATAAGCATAGCCCTTTTGGTTAGCCCTTTGTTTACTGTGACCCAAGATATATAATCTGACTAGAGCGGACTCTAGTCAGAGAGGTTTTCTACAACTTGCTGTGATGATCTCTCTCCACTGCGCAGTGAATAAAACTCATCTGAACCAGCCACTGAATCGGACCTGAAGATTATTAATTTCTTCTACAATATGGCGTTGTTGGCAACTCGCAAACCTTGGGCTATGGGACATCTTTTGACTGAGATGAGTGATGCTGAATATCAGCAAACGGCGCCAAATCCAAAGGATATTTCCTCACTTTGCTGATATTCACACTGCTCTGTTCTGTCTGTGGATCCTCCATAGACCCAGGTAACGCGATTTAATTTGAATTTAAGAATTGCAGCAAATTACTTGGAAGTTTTTGTAAGAAAAAATTGTGCTGCTGGTGGTTCTGGTGAGTTTTAAGGCCTAATTTGTTGTCCTCCGTGATTGTATCTTTATGTTTTATGTAGGTTATGGATGTACTTGCAGGTAGTATTGTAATATGTATTGCAAATTTTTCCCGTCCTCGTCTTTGAAAATTTTGCTTTATAAGAATTGCAATGTGGTAAAGCCTGTGAGTAGGTAGTTTAATCATTTAAGGACCAGTAACCAGACTTGGCCTTATGCCATAATCAAAGTACCAGTAACCAGACTGAGGCTTTTTATGGTATCATACAGAAGAATTTTCTCCTGCTTGAGAGCTTTCTTCTGTATGAAATTATTCTATCGTAAAGCCTGCTCCATGGGTACATGGGTTGTATGATAGCTTTGGAGGAGTAACCAGTCTCTACCAACTGTGTTGCACAGAGCAATTCCCCTGTTTGGGATTTCCTGCTGTGTGAGGTTATTATAGTGTAATGCCTGACCATAGCAGGAAGATAATAGGTAATAGGAGTAACCAGACTATCGTTACTATTATCCCCAGTGGATTTCCAGAGTGTGGTATCTCTGAAGAGGCCTGATTGTCCTGGAATTGAAATTGGTGCTGAAATATCATAATATTCCCGTTCTGAATTCGCAATTCGCACGACAATTTTTTTGTGACCGGATTTGTTCGTCTTGTTTTGTTCGTCTGTTTGTTGTCTCATCGTTGTGTGTGTACCCTAGACTCATTGATCTTTGTTCCCTCAATGTGTCAGCACTTTGCCTTGGCTTATTGTTTTGTTTTGTTTTGTTTTGAGTGAGTCAGTGAATTCTCCTTGGCATATGGGGAGTATCCCATCACTACCATTCTATGCTGTGTTTTTTTTTTGTCATTAATGTTTTGTTTGTGATAGCTGTTTTGATACATACTGTATGGGCTTGATTGATGCTGCATTATGTGATTTATGCCAATTGTGGTTGCTTATGCATCTAATTCTATGTGTTAATGACATGGGCTGGAATGTCTACTAGATATTTTCTCTTGGTGTGTGTTCTTTAAGCTCATTGTGGGGTTTTGTTTTTGTTTTTGTTTTTTGTTTTTTGTTGTTGTTGTTGTTTGATTGGTTTTGTTTCTTTCTCTATGCATCCAAGTCCAAATTTTGTTTCATAATTTTGCATCTCTTCCTCATTCATAATGTTATTATTTTTGTTACATTAGTTTACATATCAATAACCTCATTGGTTTTCAGTCGTTTGCTGTATTTTTCTCCTTATTTTATGTTATTGTTTTGCTTTGTTTTTTTGGTTTCTAACTTTTTCCCTTCTATTCTTGTCTAGTTTAAATTTTCTCTAAAAAAGAAACCCACCTCACATTTAATTTCTTACATTTAAAATTTAAATCTGAAATTTTGTTTGTTATTGTACACTGTGTTTTAATTTTCTAATTTCTTTCATTTTATTTTATTTTTTGCTTCCGATTTCAGTTCCTTTATTTCATTTGACCACATTTTATTTTATTTTATTTTTTTAAATTTTTTTTTACCTTCTTTCTTCAATACTTTCACTGTGTTTTAGTGCTGTTCTTGTTTCTGAAATGGGTAAAAGCCAGAGTAGACAATGGATTCCTGATAGGGGCACCCTAGCATGGTATATGTATGTGAATGTTGGTAATGATTGTGTGGCGGATGTACCAGAATGGTTTGAATGGACAAAAGAAACCAACGAATGTTTCACATTAGTGAGATCAGTTGACAATGTTGTATTAGAAGGACCGTAGAGAGATTTTGCAAGTGAAAGAAAGGAATAGTAAGTTGATAAAGAAGGTTAATTGGTTGAGGTATATGACCTGGTTTGAGCAAAGTGAAGGAAGGAATTCAGCCAGCATTTTAGCCAGCTTGAAAGACACTCGAGACAAACCTTAACAAAAGAATATTGTTTAACTGTTATTATTCTTGTGTTACAAACCTGCCTTCCCCAAGTGTTGTTATTATTGTTGTTTCTTTTGTTTCCCTTTGTTGAGGGTTTGTGATGCTCCTACGACGGCCGCGTAGTAGCCCCACATTCTCTTATTCCTCACTTTGCTCATGTGGCATATCAAATGACACACGAGCAAAAGGAGGATGGTGGCTTAAATAAATGAGAAGCACATTTGTGCTTAATTTGAAAAAAATAAAAAAATAAATAAAAATAGATTTGCAGAATTTTGCAGCTTTCCAAAATCTACTACAAATTAATGTGACCATTCAAAAAGACCACCCTCCTTCTCAAGGATTTTTGTTTAATATCTTAAAGAAAATGTTCTAATTATAAAAATGTTGTTCTTTTTTGCTGTTGTTTTGTTTTGAAACTGTCCTTTCGATTATTTAATTTATTTTATGCATCTAAAACCTGTGATTGTTCATGTTTGTTTGTTTTTTTCCTTTTTATTTTAACGGACATAAGTCTTTGCCCATTGTCTTGAGGACAATGAGAAACAACTGACAGAACTGAAAGAACTGGATGAACACCTATGAACATTTAATGAGCAGCAAATATCTCCTGACACACCTTCCATAGCTTTCCCACCATGATATTGATGATCAAAACTGACATTAACTTTTGCAAGTTGCAGTTTTCCTCTTCTTAAGTTCTACTTCGACAGACAATTGCGGCCCGAGGCTTCTCCTGCTGATAGTGGTAACTACAACATCCAGCCCGATGATGCAACTGAAGGGATACAGCTCTACAGCCCAGGTGGACCGACACATCCCAAGTCCTGCTGACTACAGACAATGCTGGAACAGCCCATCCCAAGTCCTGGCGACCACCGACACCGTCTTGAAGTGTGATGGATGACCTTCGTAGATCCCCTCCTACCACTGCAAAAGAACCAGTGCCCACCCAGGATGATGATATCAACCAGCGTTCAACTGATCGGATGCCCACAGAGGACACCAATGTTGCGGCTGCTGACCACTCTCATGAGTATTGCTCCTGTGACTCCTTGACACCACTGGCAAGGGCCAGGAGGACAGACTTGCTCTGGGAAGTCCCCCTTCTACAGAACAACAGCCACTGCTGACCAACAAGGAGGAGTTTGTAAAGACTTAATGCAGTCCCCCGCGCTTGGAATATGGGAGACACGGGACTCATCTACCAAACCTTTCCCACAAAGACTTCAATTACTTCCCCATAGTTCCCCCTTTAATGGTTTTCCCATCTCGGACTGTGTCACATCATCTTTCCCATCACATAGTTTTATGCCCAATTGCATTCTTCCCCTGCAAGCAAGTGTAAGCTCTGCTACCCCGCCACCATACCAGAATCCGAATCAAACGTCTCCATACCTCTCTACAACCACTGAAATGGTCTATCAAAGGCACCGGAGAAGGTCATGAATGGGATTTTCAAACTGTGACTATGTTTTTTTTTCTTTCCAAATACCCCCCAAAAAAATGCTTCTACAATTTGGACTTGAGACTATCATCTTCATCCTATAGCTTGTGTACAATACACACTCATACTGCTGAAGATGAGTGCTTCCCCATTTCACATCCAACTGTTCACTTACGCTTCATGAACTTTTCAATAGATCCTTTCACGAATTGTGCCACATTTTATGTCTAATCTCTGTTATTGATGTTGATGTTGTCCTATAAAGGACAAAAGGAGGAATTGTGGAAACAGAATTTATAGCTTTAATTCTGTATTTGTTAACATCTTAAATAATTATGGTTTTCTTCACAATTCGTTCCACCTTTCTACTTTTAGTTAAATTGTCTCAACAAATTGTAACTTCAGAGCTGAACAACATCAGAGTGTATTCTTTTTCCTTCCTGCTATCACATCAGTGTTAATCAAGGTTTTGATGTTTCCAAAGGAACCCCTGTGATTAACTTCCTTCTATACATTTGTTTAGCCATCAGACTGTGAGTTCTTCACACCTAAGACCACTGTATGAGCCTCGAGAAGCTAGCTTGAACCCTCGTTAGTTTGGTCCCCCAGACACCCCCCTCTGAGAATGACACCGTAGCTTCTTTCATCTTGGTTGTGTATTGCCCTTTGTTGCTCGATTTCAATAAGCATAGCCCTTTTGGTTAGCCCTTTGTTTACTGTGACCCAAGATATATAATCTGACTAGAGCGGACTCTAGTCAGAGAGGTTTTCTACAACTTGCTGTGATGATCTCTCTCCACTGCGCAGTGAATAAAACTCATCTGAACCAGCCACTGAATCGGACCTGAAGATTATTAATTTCTTCTACACAGGCTACATACAGGCTACATACAGTCTACATACAAGCTACATACAGGCTACATACAGTCTACATACAGTCTACATACAAGCTACATACAGGCTACATACAAGCTACATACAGGCTACATATAAGCTATGTCCAGGCTACGTATAATCGTCTTTGTGTCAGTATTAGAGTCTACAACGAACATTGGTCGGATAAATCACTGGTATCAAACGTGAGGAAAAGAAGAATAGGCCACGCCCATATTCCCTTTCTGTTTGTAAATATGAGTATTCGACATTTTACTCGTCGAACCTCTATAATATTTATCATGTATATCGCTACTTAGGGTTATATTTCCAATCTACAGCTTCTGATTCATCCGTTGTTTTGAAGCACAACTTCAATCTGCTTAGAAAACAGTGATGGACAAATAATGTCTCGACTGCTTTTAACTATATTTCATCGTCTTTCCTGGATTTGCCTTTATTTGCCTCCTCCAAACTCCTGCTAGGAAAGACCTCTTCTTTGAGAGTTAAGTAGAATAATTCATTGGAAACGTTTAGGCCTCTGATGTTCTTAATGCTAACTTACACTACCAAGCTTTATCCTGTGTGCCCTCCCTCGCCCAGCTAAGGGCAAAAAATGCTCTTCTCCTGTCACAAAGGTTTTGGCGGTCACTGGCTAGCCAGGGTGCCAGTCAGAGGGTTCCACTGACAAAAGATTTAAAGTTAAAATAAAGTTAATGAATGAATACCAGCAACCCTACAAAGGAGTTGGCAGACATTCAGCCCCTTTCCCAAACAAAAGTACACAGGACAATCTACAGCAAGCCAAAAAAACATGCACACAGCCCAATTCAATGTCCCCCACTGTGTTATATACAAGCAAAGCTTTGACAGTGCAAATAACGTCTAACAAACAGTTTAACAATCCCAAGACTCCCTGCGTCATTTTCTCAGTCAATCACAGTCCATAGTAGGAATGGGCATTTCAAGCAAAAACACTACTCGCAGTCAGAGATCCTAAACTCTGGATTGACTCACCTGCGGAGAACACATCAGCCTCTAAATGAGTCTTTAAGCTTTTACTCGCTCGTCTTGAATTACTTCTTGATGCTTTTGTTTTTTGTTTTTAGTTAGTAGTTAGTTTTAGTGTTGTCATCATTTCTGAATGTGCTGATCAGGACCTAGTTGTACAGTTAACAGAACTGATACATGTGTTTCTGAGCTGTGATGAGTTTAAACAGACTCACCTGGAAGGCGGATTTCTCAGGTAGCTCCTCCTCCTTCTTCTCCTCTTCTTCCTTCTTCTTGTCCTCCTCCTCCTCCTCACTGTCTGTCTCAAACAGGTAGTAGTCCCCACTCCTCACCACTGCAGGCAGACAGACAGGCAGAAGGACAGTCGGGCACACCACACAAAGAAGTGAACAGCGATGATGTCAGAGGTCATGTGACTCACTGGAGGCGTGGTTTACCCAGGGCCTCCACCACTCCTTCTGCCGCTGCCCCTTCTTGTTTTCTTGACCTAAAAGGAACAGAAACACCCATTAGTTATTCTATAATTGACAGCTATGTATTAAACACTGTTACCATGGTAACACAAATGTGGTACACACCATCAGTATGGAAGCTATCTCGAGTTAAACTCAACAATTTCTCTTTTCCTCTGCGGAACTTCTGCTGTCGTGATTTAATCCTCTCCATCCTGAGGAAACAACAAAACAGGAAGTGGTCAACAGGCCAGACAAGTCAGGATTTACAAGTCTCAAGTCCATTTTAAAGCTTGTACTGGATCGAGTGGTCTGGACTTTACTGGACCTAAGTGGTTTGGACTTGTAATGGACCTAAGTGGTCTGGACTTTACTGAACTACTGAAGTGGTTCTGGACAGGTGTGTTTGTGTCTTACTGTCTCTTCAGCAGGTCCATGGAGGTCTTTTCCACCTCCAGCCTCGCTCTGACAGCTTTCACTGTGGATGCCTCGAAGAGCTCTGCCCCCCTGCGACACACACCAATAACATTGTGTGACTGTGTGTGTGTGTGTGTGTGTGTATGTGCGTGTGTGTGTGTGTGTGTGTGTGTACCTGGAGGCCAGTAGCTGTGTGTTTTGCAGGTCCAGGACCACATACAGGAAGTAGTGGCTCCTGAAGACTCTCCTCTGCAGTAACAGGAAACAGAAACAGACGCCGTCCCAGATGATTCCTGCCTCGTCGCTCGGCAACTCACATTGTTTACTGCTCTGCTGCTCCGCTGCAGGAAGTGACACATATGTAAACAACAACACATAAATAATAGACAGACAGGTAGAGACAGAGACGGGTTACATACGCTTGGTGTATCCTTTGATAGTGCAGGCTAGACTGAAGAGCTGAATCAGCCAACAGTGATTCTGAACCAACGACTTAATGAAACCACAGGCTAGGATCTGAGGGACAGACAGGTCAGAATGAGAGACAGGTGGACAGACAGTCAGTATATCTCTCAGTTCTTAAAGGATAAAATGAATACTAAAGATGAATATGATTTTGTGAGGATGACTCATCTTACCGACAGAATATTTTTCATGGTGATGACGAACACGTTGTAGCCAATCAGACAGTCCCAGTAGAGCAGGATGGACCTGACTGGTTTCAGCAGCAGGTCCCCACCCACCAACAGGAAGTAGAAACAGGCCACCAGGTAACCCATACAGAAAATACTGATCCTGGAACAGAAAGTACACACCTGTCACCAGGTAACTGTACAGAAGATATTGATCCTGGAACAGAAAGTACACACCTGTCACCAGGTAACTGTACAGAAGATAGTGATCCTGGAACAGTAAGTAGACACCTGTCACCAGGTAACTGTACAGAAGATACTGATCCTGGAACAGAAAGTACACACCTGTCACCAGGTAACTGTACGGAAGATACTGATCCTGGAACAGAAAGTACACACCTGTCACCAGGTAACTGTACAGAAGATACTGATCCTGGAACAGAAAGTACACACCTGTCACCAGGTAACTGTACAGAAGACACTGATCCTGGAACAGTAAGTAGACACCTGTCACCAGGTAACTGTACAGAAGACACTGATCCTGGAACAGTAAGTAAACACCTGTCACCAGGTAACTGTACAGGAGATACTGAGTCTGGAACAGTGAGTAGACACCTGTCATCAGGTAACTGTACAGAAGACACTGATCCTGGAACAGTAAGTAGACACCTGTCACCAGGTAACTGTACAGAAGACACTGATCCTGGAACAGTAAGTAAACACCTGTCATCAGGTAACTGTACAGGAGATACTGATCCTGGAACAGTAAGTACACACCTGTCACCAGGTAACTGTACAGAAGATACTGAGTCTGGAACAGTAAGTAGACACCTGTCACCAGGTAACTGTACAGAAGATACTGAGTCTGGAACAGTAAGTACACACCTGTCACCAGGTAACTGTACAGAAGATACTGAGTCTGGAACAGTAAGTAGACACCTGCCACCAGGTAACTGTACAGAAGATACTGATCCTGGAACAGGAAGTAGACACCTGTCACCAGGTAACTGTACAGAAGATACTGATCCTGGAACAGTAAGTAAACACCGGTCACCAGGTAACTGTACAGAAGATACTGAGTCTGGAACAGGAAGTAGACACCTGTCACCAGGTAACTGTAAAGTAATTACTGAGTCTGGAACAGGAAGTAGACACCTGTCACCAGGTAACTGTAAAGTAATTACTGAGTCTGGAACAGGAAGTAGACACCTGCCACCAGGTAACTGTAAAGTAATTACTGAGTCTGGAACAGGAAGTAGACACCTGTCACCAGGTAACTGTAGAGTAATTACTGAGTCTGGAACAGGAAGTAGACACCTGTCACCAGGTAACTGTAAAGTAATTACTGAGCCTGGAACAGGAAGTAGACACCTGTCACCAGGTAACTGTAAAGTAATTACTGAGCCTGGAACAGGAAGTAGACACCTGTCACCAGGTAACTGTAAAGTAATTACTGAGTCTGGAACAGGAAGTAGACACCTGTCACCAGGTAACTGTAAAGTAATTACTGAGCCTGGAACAGGAAGTAGACACCTGTCACCAGGTAACTGTAAAGTAATTACTGAGCCTGGAACAGGAAGTAGACACCTGTCACCAGGTAACTGTAAAGTAATTACTGAGTCTGGAACAGGAAGTAGACACCTGTCACCAGGTAACTGTAAAGTAATTACTGAGTCTGGAACAGTAAGTAAACACCTGTCACCAGGTAACTGTACAGAAGATACTGAGTCTGGAACAGTAAGTAGACACCTGCCACCAGGTAACTGTAAAGTAATTACTGAGTCTGGAACAGGAAGTAGACACCTGTCACCAGGTAACTGTAAAGTAATTACTGAGCCTGGAACAGGAAGTAGACACCTGTCACCAGGTAACTGTAAAGTAATTACTGAGCCTGGAACAGGAAGTAGACACCTGTCACCAGGTAACTGTAAAGTAATTACTGAGCCTGGAACAGGAAGTAGACACCTGTCACCAGGTAACTGTAAAGTAATTACTGAGTCTGGAACAGGAAGTAGACACCTGTCACCAGGTAACTGTAAAGTAATTACTGAGTCTGGAACAGGAAGTAGACACCTGTCACCAGGTAACTGTAAAGTAATTACTGAGCCTGGAACAGGAAGTAGACACCTGTCACCAGGTAACTGTACAGAAGATACTGAGTCTGGAACAGTAAGTAAACACCTGTCACCAGGTAACTGTACAGAAGATACTGAGTCTGGAACAGTAAGTAGACACCTGCCACCAGGTAACTGTAAAGTAATTACTGAGTCTGGAACAGGAAGTAGACACCTGTCACCAGGTAACTGTAAAGTAATTACTGAGCCTGGAACAGGAAGTAGACACCTGTCACCAGGTAACTGTAAAGTAATTACTGAGCCTGGAACAGGAAGTAGACACCTGTCACCAGGTAACTGTAAAGTAATTACTGAGTCTGGAACAGGAAGTAGACACCTGTCACCAGGTAACTGTAAAGTAATTACTGAGTCTGGAACAGGAAGTAGACACCTGTCACCAGGTAACTGTAAAGTAATTACTGAGTCTGGAACAGGAAGTAGACACCTGTCACCAGGTAACTGTAAAGTAATTACTGAGCCTGGAACAGGAAGTAGACACCTGTCACCAGGTAACTGTAAAGTAATTACTGAGTCTGGAACAGGAAGTAGACACCTGTCACCAGGTAACTGTAAAGTAATTACTGAGTCTGGAACAGATCCTGTTTCCACTCTGAAGAGAATTTTTACTAAAATAACTCGGGTACCTGCCACTCACCTGGTGGTCCCAGTGATGAAGATGATGGTGAGGACGAACCAGAACATGTAGCTAAAGATGATCACCTTCATCATGTCCAGGTAAGATCTGCACATGCAGAGGTCAGGGGTCAGAGAGACAGACAGGTAAATAGGCAGACAGACAGGTGCACAACGGGCGGAGTTTACCTGCACATCATGAAGTCAGGGACTATGTTGAGACAGAGCTGTCTGATTGGATCAGAGACCTGTCCGTCATCTCCATCCAGCTCACAGTTTTCTCCTGCAAGGAGCTGAACAGAGGCCTCAAGCTCCTCCTCAAACACCTGCAGCTGCAGGGAGGCGCCAAGGAGGAGTAGGAAATCATCTGAAAGATCAGAAAACACCAGGCAGCTAAATAATCATGATAACAGTTTTAACTTCTCTAATTCTTCTGAAGTTGGGTTTTATTTGAGATCAAATAGAAAGTTTCATGTTTGAAGAACTTTTCTATAAAATGATAGAATTGTTTATCATCAGAAATGTATGTTTTCGGTGGTCAGGAGAATCTTTTCTGCAATGAGTTTCAGTTTCAGAATTCACTTAAATTTTGTTAAAGAAACAATCTGGAGGATGTTCATGTAAATAAATGTCTGTACGTCTCTCTCTCTCTCTGAATGAGGTAACACAATGGTGACTGAGCCGATGGCCCACTGATGAAAGCCTTTGTATTTGCAGTATATAGTATTATTATGGGCTGGGTGTCTGTGGCGGCGCCCAGTTAGTGACGCGTTTTCCATCAGCCAGCAGTGGTTGGTCTGCCAGAGAGGGTAGGCGGAGCTAAGCGGCTGCTTTTCCGCTCTCTGCAAGTGTTGCGAGTAAACAGTAATCTACTATGGCTGAACAAACAAAGAAAAGATGGATGACTACAGATACAACTTCAACAAGAAGTGAAAATCCAAAGAAGAAGAAACAAACTCGACGCTCAGATGAAGCAAACAGTCTGAAAAGGAAAGCGACCGTCAGCCAGGAAAATCAAGAGTTACAACCGGAGCGACCGTGGACGTTGGGTTAGCTGGAACGTATGCGACTGCAATTGTCGTAAATTGCCATAAGGTGCCACCAAACAGAATGAAACTGAGAAGATTATAACTTTAACTAAGACCTAAATGTTGTGATTTAAAACGTTATGGATGTCCAAAACATGATTTTGCATATTAGTATGTACGCCAAAATGTATTTAATTATTTTATAAAATATTTGGCTTTTAAAAAACAAAATCCCATGTTGAAACCTCTGTTTCCAGGTCTCATTGATTTCTTTCTAATGTTGTACGCTGACATAAACACTGCCTTATACTTGTTCATTTGTAAATAACTCTTATTTGTATTTAACTTTATTCTGGCAATTATATTTAATTCTGACGCTCATATTCAAATCGCCATATATCCATATCTCAGCATTTAATCTTGACCTTTTTTACATTTTTTTAATAATGCAAATATTTCTTACTTCTATTTTTATGTCATATATTTCTCCATGCTTCTCTCCGTCAGAGCAACTGTAACGCCCAAATTTAACCCCAGAGATTAATTAAGTATTTCTGATTCTGATTAAACAACATCTGGGGTGTAAAAATAGTTTAAAGGGTCTATATGTAATTTTCAGAAAATCCTCATTCCTAGCGACACGGTCGGCCGTTGAGGGAACTGCAGTCGACCTTCTTGTACGCGCTCGCGTGGACACTCGCATGCATGTACGGGCATCCAGGGTTTTTGCTGAAGACACACGAAACTCTGAACTCTTTACTCGTTTACTTTCCACTGACGAGACGAGTTCACTGACCGGCATCATGTTGTCCAAAATCAACACTGTTTGTCATCATACCTCAGTTAGTCTCATGTTAGCTGGTGAAGTTATTTGTCAAGCTAGACTCACAACATTGACATACACACTCGGATAGTATTTTGGTCATAACATTAGCGAGCAAGCTAAGGTTAGCCAACTAGCTCTAACATAACTACACTGCATGGATCCGGCATTGTGCTTCGTAACCAAACGGCAAATTACTCAATTAGCAGATCAGCTCCCGGGAGTCTGCGTGAGTTAGCTGATGTTATCTACTTGACGGTGTTTTGCTACGTTGCCTAACTGGCAAATCATCTGCGATAGCAGACAAGCTAACCGTAGCTTATTGCCAGCAGCTTACAGCTGGCTGGCTAACCTTAGCCTAGCCAGGTAATGCAATGATATTGACTAATAGAAAACAATCGGTAGTTATACACATTTGCTTTGTTCTGTTACATAATTTACAAAATCGACACCGTTTGTTATTTGTCAACTAGATAACTGACATACACACTCAGATAGTATTTTGGTAGTCATAACTTTAGCGAGCATGCTAAGGTTAGCCAACTAGCTCTAACATAAATACACTGCATGACTCTGTCATTGTGCTTCGTAACCAAGCGGCAAATTACGCCGGTGAACCAGAAAATCATCACGAGCATTAGCGAACATTAGCCAGGCGGGGCGGGGCGGCTGCAGAGAGCTGGGATGAAGCTCTTGTGCTGTGAGAGAAAACACGCTGCACCTGGTGAGAGAACGCTGCTCGCAGGTTTTGTTTCTATGACAACAATAAGTCGTGGGTCTGTTTTGATCCCCAAAAGCAATCGAAGGTCTCCATGAGTCACATGCCCTGCCGATGTTGACTCTAGTTTTCCCCCTGACGGCGGTCACTTCCTGTTTGGTCAGACAGGCTTCACTAGATCAAACTTATTTTTTTTTTTATTCTTGTGTGTAGTTTGTGTTGGTGTAGTTGTGGGTGCTATCGTTCGTTGGCATCCGTCTCCATTTCACAGCTTACGTTGTCTCGTGTTGCTCACTGTTGACTGTAGTGGTGTAGAATGAGCTCTCTGCAGAGGTACTTGCGAACACGCAGGTACGTCACATCCTCGCTTCGCAGAAAAAACTGTCCCGAGTGCGTTACATAAAGATCAGCCCACAGGTTGTTAGGGGCAATGGAGGAAGTTGGGGAAGGTCTCAATTGATCAGTTCCTCTTCCTTCACACATTGGCAATAAACAATGATATTGGATTGATAAATATTTGTAAAATCTTATATATAGCCCCTTTAAGGTTAAGTGTACATTTAATCCAGAGCTTCAAAGAGCTTCAAATATGCACAGATGTTCCAGATAATCTACAAGTGATGCTGCAGTTTGAATTCTCTCTCTGTAAATAAAATGTGTCAAACTTCACAAAAATACAACCAGGGAGACGCGTCACTCAGCCTGATCTCTGATGGAGCAGGTTAGAACATCCTCACCGTTTGTTTTACTTAAAATGATGATGAAGATGATGATAAAGAGGGTCTTACAGAGAAGGAAGAGTGGGTTTGGTGGTGTCAGGTGATCAGGAAGGAAAAGCCACTTCACCACGTTGGAGTCCACATTTGAGGACGGAGGCCTCCAGGGATAATCTGAAAATAAAACCCACAGACTTAAAGCGGAAGGAACTGTTAGCCTAGCTTAGCATAAAGACTTAAAGCAGGAGGAACTGTTAGCCAAGCTCCAGCAGAAAATATAATACAACTTCCACCTTCTCCTTCAATCCTTTCAGTATAAAAGCCCTCATGCGCTGACTTGGTTTTGAATGTCATCGTGGGGTCAGTAATCCCACATTATGGTTTCAGGTGAGTTTGTACCTTTACAGGCAGCTGGAGGGAATCCTATGCACAGCAGGTACTGGAAACAGAACAACCCTGACAGGAAGTAGCAGTACTTTGGCCACACTGAGGTGATACTCTTCCTGCTGCGCTGTGATAGGACAGAAATGAGGCCAAAGCCGTGGCCTACAGCAAACAGATCCATCCGTTGACCAATCACGTTTACAGCCAACAGGAAGCAGGTCTGACGAGGAGGAAGGCGGGAATGTGTTCAAATACAAAGAAGTTAGTTTTTTGCTATGCTAATGTGTGAGCATCTCACCTCCAGTCCGAACTTGTAGAAGAAGTAGTTGAGGAAGTACTTTACACAGCTTAGCACGCTGTCGTCCAAGTGACGCCTGGTGATGTCATGAAACAATGTTCTGGTGGGGGGCGGGACTTTGTTATGCCGAAGACGGTAGAGCTCCTGGTGTCTGTAAACTGTCACCTCGAAGGCTAACAACGCTAACATCATCAGGTTATACTGTAAAACAGGTTAGCATGAAGCTAATGAATCAGAGCTAACATCATCAAGTTATATTGTAAAACAGGCTAGCATGAAGCTAATGAATCAGAGTTAACATCATCAAGTTATACTGTAAAACAGGTTTGCTCACCCTCAGGTAGTCAAGCAGTTTTCCATCTGTCTTGCGAAGCCCCACCCACTGGGCGGGGTCAACTGGACCAGAGTACAAAACAGAGCGAGGCAGTTCTGTGCTGGAGTTACCTGGCTGCAGGGAAACAGACAGGTGTGACATCATTACTCGAGTTTCTGTGAGCTCTTTCAAGGATAACTTTGGGATTTTCAACCTAGACCCTATTTTCCCATGTGTTTGTGTGTAAGTGACAAGTGGAGACAACAATCATTGAAATGGATCCAGTGTTCAGGGAGGGAGCACCGGCCGGCAGCCGCCACATGAGATACAATGTAACTAAACGGGGCAGCGCGCAGACGCCAATAGACAGCCACTACAATCACTTGTTTTTGCTCCTGACAGGCTCAGATCGTTATAATAAGTGTCTGACAACACTGTGGCAGCCATGCTACTTTACCTTATGCTCTCTGTTGTTGTATGTAACCAAGTCTCGCTCACGGAGAAGTCTCATGCTGAAATCTCACGCAAGACCGTAGTTGTTACAGGAAGAAGGAGAGAGGAGTGAGAGAAGACGAAGACGAAGAGGGAGAGAGGATGTTCAGCCATGACAATCTTTTAGAAAGCACTGAGCAACGCTTTCTGTACTCCAACACAAACGGCACTCTTCCCTCTTCGTCTTCGTCTTCTCTCACTCCTCTCTCCTTCTTCCTGTAACAACTACGGTCTTGCGTGAGATTTCAGCATGAGACTTCTCCGTGAGCGAGACTTGGTTACGGACAACAACAGAGAGCATAAGGTAAAGTAGCATGGCTGCCACAGTGTTGTCAGACACTTATTATAACTGCGCTTGTAGTGGCTGTATATTGGCGTCTGTGCGCTGCCCCGTTTAGTTACATTGTATCTCATGTGGCGGCTGCCGGCCGGTGCTCCCTCCCTGAACACTGGATCCATTTCAATGATTGTTGTCTCCACTCGTCACTTACACACAAACACGTGGGAAATAGGGTCTAGGTTGAGAAATCCCGAAGTAATCCTTTAAGAACAATCAGAGTTCTTCAGTCAGCAAGGGGGCGGGGCTTACACAAATTGACATGTCTTAAGGACAGACAGACAGACAAATAGGTGTGATACTGTTGCCATGGTTACCATGGTGCAGTTGGAGGAATAGCTCATTGGCTGGACGACGTTGAGTTGGTACAACATCTTACAGACCGTCAGCACACAGGTCCACACTGTACACACTCCTGACAGCAGGGGGCGCCACGGTCTGCAGGGAAGAGCCACCGCCACACACAGCACGAACAGCAGGTTCAATACACACACCTGCAGAGAGACAGACAGGTTCAACACACACACACACACCTGCAGAGAGACAGACAGATTCAACACACACACCTGCAGAGAGACAGACAGGTTCAACACACACACACCTGCAGAGAGACAGACAGATTCAACACACACGCCTGCAGAGAGACAGACAGGTTCAACACACACACACCTGCAGAGAGACAGACAGATTCAACACACACACACACCTGCAGAGAGACAGACAGGTTCAACACAAACACACACACACACACACACACACATACCTGCAGAGAGACAGACAGATTCAACACAGACACACACACAGACACCTGCAGAGAGACAGACAGGTTCAACACACACACGCCTGCAGAGAGACAGACAGGTTCAACACACACACACACCTGCAGAGAGACAGACAGATTCAACACGCACACACCTGCAGAGAGATAGACAGGTTCAAAACACACACACACACACCTACAGAGAGACAGACAGGTTCAAAACACACACACACGCAAACAGACAGACAGACAGGCAGACACACACACACACACACACACACACAGACAGACAGACAGGCAGACACACACACACACACACACACACACACCTGCAGAGAGACAGAAAGGTTCAACACACACACACCACACCTGCAGAGAGACAGACAGATTCAACACACACGCCTGCAGAGAGACAGACAGGTTCAACACACACACACACCTGCAGAGAGACAGACAGGTTCAACACAAACACACACACACACACACATACCTGCAGAGAGACAGAAAGGTACAACACACACACACACACGCACACAGACAGACAGACAGGCAGACACACACACACACACACACACACACAGACAGACAGACAGGCAGACACACACACACACACACACACAGGCAGACAGACAGGCAGACAGGCAGACACACACACACACACACACACACACACACACACAGGCAGACAGACAGACAGACACACACACACACACAGACAGGCAGACAGACAGGCAGACACACACACACACACACACACACACACACACACACACACACGCAGGCAGACAGACACACACACACACACACACAGACAGACAGACACACACACACACACACACACACACACAGACAGACAGACAGGCAGACAGACAGACAGACAGACAGACAGACAGACAGACACACACACAGACAGACAGACAGACAGACAGGCAGACAGACACACACACACACACACACACACACACACACACACACACACACACACACACACACACAGGCAGACAGACCTCCTTCACAGAGACCCAGATGATGTAGGAGGAGACGATCTTGACAATGTGAAGTTCCAGGAGCCACCAGAGGAGGTGCTGCAGGCGCTGCAGGGACAGGAGGAGGCGCAGGAACAAAACAGAGAGACGATCCACCACCAACCTCCAGGAGACCAGGACTGAGGAGGAGAGAGCAGGGGTCTGCTTCTTGTTTCAAACTAGTCTGTCTCAGGTGGGGTCAACACCATGCAATGTGTTTACCTGTGAGATGGTCTGACAGGGTTTCCCCATCAAACACACAGGGGGAGTCCTCCTCCTTGTCATCCCCCTTGTTCCCCTTTGCCTCTTTCTCCTCCTCTGTCTCCCTCTGTCCTCCTCTCTTCTTGTCCTCCAGGAGGACCTGAGGAGATCCGCCCAGCGACAGGTCGAAGAGGCTGCCATCGGAGTGGACCAACCTGCAGAAACAGCACCCCCATGTGTTTACTTTATGTAATGTACCTGTTTTATCGCCTGTTATTTATTCTAGAACTATATATTCACATTCATTTGGGTCATTCAGTACCTGAACTTGTGGAGGTGAGGATGAGTGCAACACTCACACCTGCTTCAGGTACAGAAGGGAGAGCCATTGTCAGCTCCAAACACAGTGCACACAGTTCTGAGGACTAGTTAAAGAAGTCTGAGCACTAGTTGCAGTGGTTTAACAACAAGTTACAGAAGTAATTATTAATACTTTTCTAATTTATAGACAATGATTTAAGGTGTTTTTACCTTGACATGTTTCGACTGCTGGCTTCCTGCAGTCTTCTTCAGAAGCGTCACATGATGTTGCTGTGACGTTGCTGTGATGTGTCTTATCAGCTGTTGTTTATGCAGGTTTGGTCCTGTCAGATTTGACAGGACGACCACGCCCCCTGCTGTCCGACAGCTTCATGACAACAGCATCCCAGGTGTGGGACAATGTATGCCCCCTTGTCCCGGTTCACTGTCCTTTGAGCCCGTCTCCGGATCTAAATGACCTCCCTGATTCAACGCTGGTACTTGTTGCTCTCTGACTGAATGACCTTGGCCTTAACTGGGAAAAGGCCACACCTGGATGCTGTTGTCATGACGGTGTCGGACAGCACGTCACAGCAACATCACGTGACTCTTCTAAGGAAGACTGCAGGAAGCCAGCAGTCAAAACATGTCGAGGTTGAAAACACCTTAAATCATTGTCTATAGATTAGAAAAGTATCAATAAGTTCAGTGAAGACAAGATGAACCTTTCTGGATTAAAAGTAATTGGACTATCTATTGAGTTGTGGGGACAAGCTGTAAAGATCACAAACTAGTTACAGAACTTGTGGGACTAGTTACAGAGGACTGAGGTCCACTGGTTTAAGGACCAGTAACAGAAGTTTGGGGACTGGCTTAGAGTTCTTCGTACTAGTTGCAAAGATCTGGTGCTAGTCTTAGAGGTCTGTGAAAAGGTTGTTTGTGTTACCTGGTGATGGTGCTGTTGTGTGTGTCTACCACAGTCTTGAGGTCAGTCAGCTGCAGGAACGGCTCATGGAAGTAATGCAGGTGTACAATGCACACCTGCAGAACAAAGTAAAGATTTACATGTTTAACATGTCACACAAAGGAACGTTCTGATGTTCTGTTAGAACGTGTTTGAGTACCAGAAGGAACGCAGCGGGGATGAAGATCTTAGTGAAGAGGACGGGAACCGAGAACTTCTCCAAACCAACATCCTCCAACCTGCAGAGGCACAAGACACTGTAGACCTGCGTGTACCTGTGCTTACCTGAGTCTACTTTACTGTTATTGATCCTATTGATGATATTGATGATGATAATGTTGAGGTTGTGGTTGATGTAGATTAGGATAATTGTCATGATAATATTGATGATGTTGATGTTGACCATGTTGATGTAGTTGATGATAATGAAACGCCCTGTGCTCTGCCTGTCAGCACCTGTGTCCCATCACACCTGAAGCTGTGTGTTGGCTCTTACTGACTTTGTTCCCTTCTGTCTTGATTGTTGCTTGTGTCGTTTTAACTCTCAGATGTTTGGACCTGGGCATACTTTAGTGTGTACCTGTCAGTACTGAGTCCAGTGTAGTAGCTCCACATGTGGGGGGATGAGGGGAACTGGAAAGTGTAGACCAAGATGAGAACCAACATTGAATAAACCACCACGGCTACCCAGAATCCCCTGAGCCAAGCACGCCAACGCTCGTAGTTCAACTGCAGAGAGAGACAGATAAGAAAAGAGATGGACAGAGTGTTAGACAGAGGAGAGAAAGACAGACACAGACCGACACTGAGACAGGTAGAAGCTGTGACCCAACAGAACCAAAACAATCTGATACTCTGAATGGTTTACAGTAGTAGTAATATAAGACTGAAGTACATCAGATGATGAGACCGAGTCAACAGTCAACAGTCAACAGTGGGGGTACAAACACAGAGCATGCAGTACTCGCAGTATTACCTGGTAGAGAGCGACGCAGCACAGGAACATGACCATGTAGATGACTTTGTAAAGGACGATTTTCCCCTCGAAACTCACGAAGAAGAACATCGTTCCACAGACGTAGATCCAGTATTTAACAAACATCCTGGTAACCACGGCAACCAGAGCCTCCATCTTAACTCCTTCTCCTCCCTGCAGGAGGAGCACCTCCTCATACGACACCTCCTCCTGCTTCTTGTCCTGAGGATGCTCATCTGCCCTCTGCTCTTCTAAAGAGGACAGACAGGTGACCATCAGTGAGACAGGTGATTATCAGACTGACACAAGATCATTGTGTGAGACAGGGGATCAGTGAGTGAGACAGTTATCCTACCTTCCATCTGGACGGTGATGGTAGACAGGTGGGTGTCCGCTTGTCTGTTTCTCTGGCTGTCTGTCTGCTCAGTCAGTGCCTGACGCAGCAGCAGCCAGAAGCTCAGCAGACACAACAACTGCAACAACAACACAGTGATCATTAAAACTACCAGTGACACACAAACACACATTATATTCAGACACACAGTGACTGCAGTACTCTGTAGCAGTAGAAGTACTTGGAGTAAGAGCAGCTGTAGTATTTGAACCAGTGAGTACCTGAATGACAGCAGTACTATGGAGGCACTAATGAGACATGTTTTTGCAGATACAGTATGTTCCTAGTAGTTATAGCAGTATAAGTTGGAGTAATAGTAGTCATAGCAGCAGTAGCAGTAGTAGTGTTAGCAGTAGTAGCAGTAGTTGTAGCAGCAGCAGTAGTAGTAGTAGTAGTAGCAGCAGCAGCAGCAGTAGTAGTAGCAGTAGCAGCAGTAGCAGTAGCAGTAGCAGTAGTAGTAGTAGTAGTAGCAGCAGCAGCAGCAGCAGTAGTAGTAGCAGTAGCAGCAGTAGCAGTAGCAGTAGTAGTAGCAGCAGCAGTAGCAGCAGTAGCAGTAGCAGTAGTAGCAGTAGTAGCAGCAGTAGTAGTAGCAGTAGCAGTAGTAGTAGTAGTAGTAGTAGTAGTAGCAGCAGCAGTAGCAGCAGCAGTAGTAGTAGCAGTAGCAGCAGTAGCAGTAGCAGTAGTAGCAGTAGTAGCAGTAGCAGCAGTAGTAGCGGTAGTAGTAGCAGTAGCAGCAGTAGTAGCAGTAGTAGCAGTAGTAAAAGCAGTACCAGCAGTAGTAGCAGTAGTAAAAGCAGTACCAGCAGTAGTAGCAGTAGCAGCAGTAGTAGCAGTAGTAGAAGCAGTAGCAGTAGCAGCAGTAGTAGCAGTAGCAGTAGCAGTAGCAGTAGCAGTGGCAGTAGTGGCAGTAGTAGCAGTACCAGCTGTAGTAGCAGTGGTAGAAGCAGTAGTAGCAGTAGTAGTAGCAGTGGCAGTAGTAGCAGTAGCAGCAGTAGTAGCAGTGGTAGAAGCAGTAGCAGCAGTAGTAGCAGTAGTAGTAGCAGCAGTAGCAGCAGTGGTAGAAGCAGTAGTAGCAGTAGTAGTACCAGTAGAAGCAGTACCAGCAGTAGTAGCAGTAGCAGCAGTAGTACCAGCAGTAGTAGCAGTGGTAGAAGCAGTAGCAGCAGTAGTAGCAGTAGTAGTAGCAGTAGTCGTACCAGTAGCAGCAGTAGAAGCAGTAGAAGCAGTAGTAGTAGCAGTTGCAGCAGTAGTAGCAGTAGTAGTAGCAGTAGTAGTACCAGTAGCAGCAGAAGAAGCAGTAGCAGCAGTAGTAGCAGTAGCAGCAGCAGTACCAGCAGTAGTAGCAGTAGTAGTAGCAGTAGTCGTACCAGTAGCAGCAGTAGAAGCAGTAGAAGCAGTAGTAGCAGCAGTAGCAGTAGCAGTAGCAGCAGTAGTAGCAGCAGTAGTAGTAGCAGTAGCAGCAGTAGTAGCAGTAGCAGTAGTAGTAGCAGTAGCAGCAGTAGTAGCAGTAGCAGCAGCAGTACCAGCAGTAGTAGCAGTGGTAGAAGCAGTAGCAGTTGCAGTAGTAGCAGTACCAGCAGTAGCAGCAGTAGTAGAAGCAGTACCAGCAGTAGTAGCAGTAGTAGTCGTAGCAGTAGTAGTAGCAGCAGCAGCAGTAGTAGTAGTAGCAGTAGTAGTAGCAGTAGCAGCAGTAGTAGCAGTAGCAGTAGCAGTAGTAGTAGCAGTAGCAGTAGCAGTAGCAGCAGTAGTAGCAGCAGTAGTAGTAGCAGTAGCAGCAGTAGTAGCAGTAGCAGTAGTAGTAGCAGTAGCAGCAGTAGTAGTAGTAGCAGTAGTAGTAGCAGCAGCAGTAGCAGCAGTAGCAGCAGTAGTAGCAGTAGTAGTTAAAGTACCTTTGAGGCGAGCTCCCTGCAGGGATCATCTTTACTTGGGAACAGTCCAGGAACTTCCTGGATCGCGGGGAAGCTGTAGACATACTGCAGGACCACCAGCAGGTTGCCGTAGACGACCAGCCAGGGAGATGACATCAGTGTGTAGCAACGACGCTCTCGCATCATCCAGAGGACACAGGACCAGAGCAGCAGGACACATGTCAGCCAGGACACATATGTGATGGACCAGGCCATCATGGCGATCAGAGCGCAGATGTAACTCTGTTTAAGGAGGAAGCTGAATGCCATGGAGGCAGCACTCACTCCTTCCTCACCCCTCCTCCTCACCTCCTCTTCATTCTCCTCCTCTTCCTCCCACTCCTCTCCTTCAAACAAACACGTCTCCAATGTGTCTACAGTATCAACAGGGAGAACAGAACAGAACCAGGATCAACTAGTCACCAGATCTCAACACAGTTCGCAGAGATCAGACTCTGGAGGACCATCAGTTTGTAAAACAGCTCAGTTTCAACACACCAGACAGAACGACACTGCAGCATATTTGTAAAATAATATGTTTAAATACTTGTTGATGAGTATGTAAATCTAAAGATTCATCATTTTAACTTGTTGGTTGGCTTTGCATATTCCTGTGACCCTAGAAGCTGTGTAGTCAGGGTAAAAAATACCCCCTGGTCGGAGCAAAATTGGCCCTTGGAGTTGGTCAGACTAAAAGGGATTTGACATCTTTGACAAATCCACTGAAAAGAGAAAATGTTATCCCCATTCTGTAGACAGACCTGGGTTGGGATCATGTCCTTAAATGTCTGGAGGCTGGTGTCTGAGAGGAACAGCCTGCCCAGTCAGATGGCCGACATGACAGCTCCCTAAAAGTGAAGCCAAACCCTCTCTGTCGCCCCCTGCTGACTGGCTGCAGTATAGCTCATAAAGCCCGCCTCCTCCATGTTAACAGATGGGACATGAGTCAAACTATAAAATCAAAATACACGTCCAACACATTTTTCTCAAACATGGTTTCTGTCATTAAAGTTATTTATTATCATGCTGATTTATGTCCAAGTGTTCATTTTTCTGACAAGTTTACTTTTAGTTTAGTTATTTGATGCTGTCAAAATGATGATTGACAGCTCTGTTGACCAATACGGCTCCTGCAGCCGATCAGTTCCTGATTAGCAGAGCGGAGGATGATCGTCGAGAGGAGACGTAACTAAAACAATCACTACAGTCATTGAAGTTTCCATACCTGTGAACTTTAACCTCAGACCAACACAAGAAGCTGCTCTGCTGTTAAACACGCCGGCGTGCGGGATCCTTGCTGTTTTTTCGGTAAGTTAAGTGTGTGTTTGGGTTAGCGGAAGTGGCTACAGCGGCGCCACCCGCCGATCTCTACTGCGCAGACTCTGGCTCCAAATGACATCACCATCGCAAGATGGCAGGGCCTATCACAGGGCTGTTTTGGCATCACTGTCGTACAATGAGAGCAAATGGAGACGCGTCGTTCATCTTTATATAGAGTCATTGCTGAGGACCTGCTCGACTGCAACAACTACTAACATCAGTCTTCCCCATAGTATTATTGTTGCTGCTAATGCTAATAGTAGACCTGTTAAAATCAAACTGCTACAATTATTATTATCAGCCTTTCATCATTACTATGCTGTTTGTGTTACACATTTGTACCATTATTATTGGCTTTGTAACCATAAGTATGTATTATCCATTGATGTTGTTGTTGTTGTTGTTGTTGTTGTTGTTGTTGTTGTTGCTCTGTCTGCCTCTCTCTATCCTGCTCCTCCCTCTCTCCCTCTCTCGGCCCGTCCAGTCTCTTCAGATGTCCAGCATGAGTCTGGTTCTGCTCGAGGTTTCTGCCTGTTAAAGGAAGTTTTTCTGTCTCTGTGCTGAATGTTGCTCAGAGCTGCTCATGGTGATTCATGTTGGTCTCTCTCTGAATAACAAAGAGTACGGTCGAGACCTGGGGTCCGTTTCAGAAAGCGGGTTTAGTGAAAACCCTGAGTCTGTTAACCCTGAAATGAGGGAAACCTCGGGTTTGCCGTTTCAGAAAGAGAGGTAACTTTAACGCTGAGTTGGTTACTATGGTAACTGTGTCTGTGAAGCTCACCTGGTCGCAGGTTTTCTTCAGGAAACTCAGAGTTTCGCTCTGTCTCCTCCCTCTAGAATATAAAACCCTCATTCGACTTCCTCGTTCATTCAGCCCGTCTCACGCGTGTGTTTGAGCGGTTACAAATTAAAAGAAGAAACGTTGCGTCTCTGTGCTGCTTTGCAAAAGTCTTTTATAATTATGATAAAAAAATCAAAAGACAAATCTGTGTCAAAGTCATCATTTGTAGATTTTCCACCACCACTGCTGAGAGCGCTCAGATAAGACGCCGTAAGTTATTAGATTTTCTTTATTTAAACTAACACATTCAGTTTAATCAACATGAATTATAATGTATGTGAAGTCAGCATCATGTTAGGGATAAAGCTAATGCACATTAAAACAGCCACTGAATGATATTTAATCTGTTTCATATTTAAAATCTGACTGAAGTGAGGTTCAGCCATGAGCCTGTTCTGCCTGAGCCGCACCTTTCAATGATGTTCTGGTATTTTATTTTTAGCTGCTTCCATGTATGTTTTTCTCTCCCGCTGCATTGCTCCTAAATTAATATAAATTTTAGCTTCCGGTCGTGATTAAGTATTAAATAAACAGACCAGTTCAAACTGACGCGTTCACTCGAGCCGCTTCTCTCTCTTTTGCAGCTGCAGCCGTGTTACTTTATGTTTCTAAAAACATGCTCGTATTCGCTGAACGTCCGCGTGAGGATTTCGAGCTCCACTGGTGTGGTCTTTTTGTGTACCGTTGCCATGGTGAATCGTGGTATCGGGGCTGGCTTTTTATAGTCAGCGTGCACGCACTTAACTCCGGCTGAACCTACTCAGAGTTGATTGAACTAACTCTGATCAGCTGTTCTGGAACCGAAAACTCAGAGTTTCCTATCTCAGAGTAGATCAACTCAGAGTTCAGGGTTAGACTCAGAGTTTGTTGAACCTGCTTTGTGAAACGGACCCCTGCTCTGTCTGTGAAGTGTCTGAAATAACTTTGGTTATGATTTGCCGCTATACAAATAAAATTTGAATGATTGATCGATTGATTCTGTGCTCATCTTGGATTGGACATAACAAACACCATGTTTAAGGATAGAGGGATTCATAGGTGTACCTGGTACCTGAACACCTTGGGCCAACGGTTAATGATTCAACCTGGGTGAGGACAAAGAGTCCTAGAGGACAAAGTTCAAATCCGCTACTGTAGAGGCGGTTGTTAGGAGCTGTGGTCAGATGGTTATCAGTGCCTGTGATGCCAGTCAAGGGAGGGAAGTGTCTGATTTGGTGACATCAGAATTGGATCTCTGCTTTTTACAGATGAAGTGGTTCTGCTAGCATTATCAAGCTATGACCTCCAGCAGGTACTGGGGCAGTTGGGTCTGGAGAGTCAGCACCTCCAAGTCTGAGGCCATGGTTCTCTGCCGGATAACAGTGGATTGCTCCCTCCCTCTGCTGCTCAACTAGGCTGGTTCAACTTTAGATCAGGATCCTCCTGGGCGACTCCCTTTGGAGATTTTTTCCAGGCACTTTCAACTGAGAGGACACCCCGGGATAGACACAGAACTAACTGGAGTGATTATATATCCCACCTGGTCCGGGAACGTCTTTGGATACAAAAGGAGAAGCTGAAAATCAATCAATCAAATCAATCAAATTTTATTTGTATAGCGCCAAATCATTACCAGAGTTATCTCGAGACACACACATCTCAGGAGGCTGTTTCCTGCTGAGGCAAAAAGGCTGCATCTTAAAAATATCCCAATTAATAAAGTGGCGTAATAGTAGTGCAGGAGTGACTTCAATCTCCTCCATCACCGCTGGGTGATATGAAATGCATTCTGGTGTATTACAGTGAGACCACTTCAGGTTGTCCGGACTGAAGCTCTGCTGGAACTCAAACCACAAACTCACCTGATTGGCTGAATGAGTAGTGAGGCGTGGAGGAAATATCCAATTCCAGGGCTGTGCTCTGGGTGGGAGGGGCCAAAGAGTCAGAGGGACTGTCATTGGTGGATGAGGTCAGCACCTGGAACCAGACAGGTTCTATGTAAAATATTAAACTGACATTAAACCTATAAACTGAAATCTGATAATTAATGAAAATGAATAAAATCATAAATTAATCATCTAGTAATAATAAATATGCTACTGTATGTGATAATAACGTTCAGTAATGACAGCAGGATGTTTTGTTTCCGTACGTCTCTAAACTCGGGGCGATTGTGAGCTCTCCTCCACAGCTCTCTCCGCCTCTCTGCAGTGATGTCACCTGTGGCCACATCACTCAGGTTGCTGGTTGTTATGATGATGTCACAGCTCTGACTGAGCGCTGACTCCAACCTCTCTATGCCTCGCCCCCCATCAGTGTCTATCAGCTGCAGGAACATGTGAGAAAGAGCTCAACTCACCTGCTCCGGAAGTCTTGACATCATGCAGTGACATCATAGCTGTTAAATCATGACATCACAGACTGACATCATAGCTGTAAATCAGGACATCATACAGGGCTGCAACCTAACATCACGCTGTCTGTTGGCATCATGCTGTCTGTCATCACGCTGTCTGTTGGCATCATGCTGTCTGTTGGCATCATGCTGTCTGTTGGCATCATGCTGCTTGTCATCATGCTGTCTGTTGGCATTGTGCTGTCTGTTGTCATCATGCTGTCTGTTGGCATCATGCTGTTTGTCATCATGCTGTCTGTTGTCATTGTGCTGTCTGCTGGCATCATGCTGTTTGTCATCATGCTGTCTGTTGGCATTGTGCTGTCTGTTGTCATCATGCTGTCTGTTGGCATCATGCTGTTTGTCATCATGCTGTCTGTTGTCATTGTGCTGTCTGCTGGCATCATGCTGTTTGTCATCATGCTGTCTGTTGGCATTGTGCTGTCTGTTGTCATCATGCTGTCTGTTGGCATCATGCTGTTTGTCATCATGCTGTCTGTTGTCATTGTGCTGTCTGCTGGCATCATGCTGTTTGTCATCATGCTGTCTGTTGGCATTGTGCTGTCTGTTGTCATCATGCTGTCTGTTGGCAACATGCTGTTTGTCATCATGCTGTCTGTTGTCATTGTGCTGTCTGCTGGCATCATGCTGTTTGTCATCATGCTGTCTGTTGGCATTGTGCTGTCTGTTGTCATCATGCTGTCTGTTGGCATTGTGCTGTCTGTTGTCATCATGCTGTCTGTTGTCATCATGCTGTCTGTTGTCATTGTGCTGTCTGTTGTCATCATGCTGTTTGTCATCATGCTGTCTGTTGGCATTGTGCTGTCTGTTGTCATCATGCTGTCTGTTGTCATCATGCTGTCTGTTGGCATCATGCTGTCTGTTGGCATCATGCTGTCTTTTGGCATCATGCTGTTTGTCATCACGCTGTCTGTTGGCATTGTGCTGTCTGTTGGCATCATGCTGTCTGTTGGCATCATGCTGTCTGTTGTCATCATGCTGTTTGTCATCACGCTGTCTGTTGGCATTGTGCTGTCTGTTGTCATCATGCTGTCTGTTGGCATCATGCTGTCTGTTGGCATCATGCTGTTTGTCATCATGCTGTCTGTTGTCATTGTGCTGTCTGTTGTCATCATGCTGTCTGTTGGCATCATGCTGTCTGTTGTCATTGTGCTGTCTGTTGTCATCATGCTGTCTGTTGGCATTGTTCTGTCTGTTGGCATTGTGCTGTCTGTTGTCATCATGCTGTCTGTTGTCATCATGCTGTCTGTTGGCATCATGCTGTCTGTTGGCATCATGCTGTTTGTCATCATGCTGTCTGTTGTCATCATGCTGTCTGTTGGCATCATGCTGTCTTTTGGCATCATGCTGTCTGTTGGCATCATGCTGTTTGTCATCACGCTGTCTGTTGGCATTGTGCTTGCTGTTGTCATCATGCTGTCTGTTGTCATCATGCTGTCTGTTGGCATCATGCTGTTTGTCATCATGCTGTCTGTTGGCATTGTGCTGTCTGTTGTCATCATGCTGTTTGTCATCATGCTGTCTGTTGGCATTGTGCTGTCTGTTGTCATCATGCTGTCTGTTGGCATTGTGCTGTCTGTTGGCATTGTGCTGTCTGTTGGCATTGTGCTGTCTGTTGTCATCATGCTGTCTGTTGTCATCATGCTGTTTGTCATCATGCTGTCTGTTGGCATTGTGCTGTCTGTTGTCATCATGCTGTTTGTCATCATGCTGTCTGTTGGCATTGTGCTGTCTGTTGTCATCATGCTGTCTGTTGGCATTGTGCTGTCTGTTGGCATTGTGCTGTCTGTTGTCATCATGCTGTCTGTTGGCATTGTGCTGTCTGTTGGCATTGTGCTGTCTGTTGTCATCATGCTGTCTGTTGGCATCATGCTGTTTGTCATCATGCTGTCTGTTGGCATTGTGCTGTCTGTTGTCATCATGCTGTCTGTTGGCATTGTGCTGTCTGTTGGCATTGTGCTGTCTGTTGTCATCATGCTGTCTGTTGGCATTGTGCTGTCTGTTGGCATTGTGCTGTCTGTTGTCATCATGCTGTCTGTTGGCATCATGCTGTCTGTTGTCATTGTGCTGTCTGTTGTCATCATGCTGTTTGTCATCATGCTGTCTGTTGGCATTGTGCTGTCTGTTGGCATTGTGCTGTCTGTTGTCATCATGCTGTCTGTTGGCATTGTGCTGTCTGTTGTCATCATGCTGTTTGTCATCATGCTGTCTGTTGTCATCATGCTGTCTGTTGGCATCATGCTGTCTTTTGGCATCATGCTGTCTGTTGGCATTGTGCTGTCTGTTGTCATCATGCTGTCTGTTGGCATTGTGCTGTCTGTTGGCATTGTGCTGTCTGTTGTCATCATGCTGTCTGTTGGCATTGTGCTGTCTGTTGTCATCATGCTGTCTGTTGGCATCATGCTGTCTGTTGTCATTGTGCTGTCTGTTGTCATCATGCTGTTTGTCATCATGCTGTCTGTTGGCATTGTGCTGTCTGTTGTCATCATGCTGTCTGTTGGCATCATGCTGTTTGTCATCATGCTGTCTGTTGGCATTGTGCTGTCTGTTGTCATCATGCTGTCTGTTGGCATTGTGCTGTCTGTTGGCATCATGCTGTCTGTTGGCATTGTGCTGTCTGTTGGCATTGTGCTGTCTGTTGTCATCATGCTGTCTGTTGGCATTGTGCTGTCTGTTGGCATTGTGCTGTCTGTTGTCATCATGCTGTCTGTTGGCATCATGCTGTCTGTTGTCATTGTGCTGTCTGTTGTCATCATGCTGTCTGTTGGCATCATGCTGTTTGTCATCATGCTGTCTGTTGGCATTGTGCTGTCTGTTGTCATCATGCTGTCTGTTGGCATTGTGCTGTCTGTTGGCATTGTGCTGTCTGTTGTCATCATGCTGTCTGTTGGCATTGTGCTGTCTGTTGGCATTGTGCTGTCTGTTGTCATCATGCTGTCTGTTGGCATCATGCTGTCTGTTGTCATTGTGCTGTCTGTTGTCATCATGCTGTTTGTCATCATGCTGTCTGTTGGCATTGTGCTGTCTGTTGGCATTGTGCTGTCTGTTGTCATCATGCTGTCTGTTGGCATTGTGCTGTCTGTTGTCATCATGCTGTTTGTCATCATGCTGTCTGTTGTCATCATGCTGTCTGTTGGCATCATGCTGTCTTTTGGCATCATGCTGTCTGTTGGCATTGTGCTGTCTGTTGTCATCATGCTGTCTGTTGGCATTGTGCTGTCTGTTTGTCATCATGCTGTCTGTTGGCATTGTGCTGTCTGTTGGCATTGTGCTGTCTGTTGTCATCATGCTGTCTGTTGGCATTGTGCTGTCTGTTGTCATCATGCTGTTTGTCATCATGCTGTCTGTTGGCATTGTGCTGTCTGTTGTCATCATGCTGTCTGTTGGCATTGTGCTGTCTGTTGGCATTGTGCTGTCTGTTGTCATCATGCTGTCTGTTGGCATTGTGCTGTCTGTTGTCATCATGCTGTCTGTTGGCATCATGCTGTTTGTCATCATGCTGTCTGTTGGCATTGTGCTGTCTGTTGTCATCATGCTGTCTGTTGGCATTGTGCTGTCTGTTGGCATTGTGCTGTCTGTTGTCATCATGCTGTCTGTTGGCATTGTGCTGTCTGTTGGCATTGTGCTGTCTGTTGTCATCATGCTGTCTGTTGGCATCATGCTGTCTGTTGTCATTGTGCTGTCTGTTGTCATCATGCTGTTTGTCATCATGCTGTCTGTTGGCATTGTGCTGTCTGTTGGCATTGTGCTGTCTGTTGTCATCATGCTGTCTGTTGGCATTGTGCTGTCTGTTGTCATCATGCTGTTTGTCATCATGCTGTCTGTTGTCATCATGCTGTCTGTTGGCATCATGCTGTCTTTTGGCATCATGCTGTCTGTTGGCATTGTGCTGTCTGTTGTCATCATGCTGTCTGTTGGCATTGTGCTGTCTGTTGGCATTGTGCTGTCTGTTGTCATCATGCTGTCTGTTGGCATTGTGCTGTCTGTTGTCATCATGCTGTCTGTTGGCATCATGCTGTCTGTTGTCATTGTGCTGTCTGTTGTCATCATGCTGTTTGTCATCATGCTGTCTGTTGGCATTGTGCTGTCTGTTGTCATCATGCTGTCTGTTGGCATCATGCTGTTTGTCATCATGCTGTCTGTTGGCATTGTGCTGTCTGTTGTCATCATGCTGTCTGTTGGCATTGTGCTGTCTGTTGGCATTGTGCTGTCTGTTGTCATCATGCTGTCTGTTGGCATTGTGCTGTCTGTTGGCATTGTGCTGTCTGTTGTCATCATGCTGTCTGTTGGCATTGTGCTGTCTGTTGTCATCATGCTGTCTGTTGGCATTGTGCTGTCTGTTGTCATCATGCTGTCTGTTGGCATTGTGCTGTCTGTTGTCATCATGCTGTCTGTTGGCATTGTGCTGTCTGTTGGCATTGTGCTGTCTGTTGTCATCGTGCTGTCTGTTGGCATTGTGCTGTCTGTTGGCATTGTGCTGTCTGTTGTCATCATGCTGTCTGTTGGCATCATGCTGTTTGTCATCATGCTGTCTGTTGGCATTGTGCTGTCTGTTGTCATCATGCTGTCTGTTGGCATTGTGCTGTCTGTTGGCATTGTGCTGTCTGTTGTCATCATGCTGTCTGTTGGCATTGTGCTGTCTGTTGGCATTGTGCTGTCTGTTGTCATCATGCTGTCTGTTGGCATCATGCTGTCTGTTGTCATTGTGCTGTCTGTTGTCATCATGCTGTTTGTCATCATGCTGTCTGTTGGCATTGTGCTGTCTGTTGGCATTGTGCTGTCTGTTGTCATCATGCTGTCTGTTGGCATTGTGCTGTCTGTTGTCATCATGCTGTTTGTCATCATGCTGTCTGTTGTCATCATGCTGTCTGTTGGCATTGTGCTGTCTGTTGTCATCATGCTGTCTGTTGGCATTGTGCTGTCTGTTGGCATTGTGCTGTCTGTTGTCATCATGCTGTCTGTTGGCATTGTGCTGTCTGTTGGCATTGTGCTGTCTGTTGTCATCATGCTGTCTGTTGGCATCATGCTGTTTGTCATCATGCTGTCTGTTGGCATTGTGCTGTCTGTTGTCATCATGCTGTCTGTTGGCATTGTGCTGTCTGTTGGCATTGTGCTGTCTGTTGTCATCATGCTGTCTGTTGGCATTGTGCTGTCTGTTGGCATTGTGCTGTCTGTTGTCATCATGCTGTCTGTTGGCATCATGCTGTCTGTTGTCATTGTGCTGTCTGTTGTCATCATGCTGTTTGTCATCATGCTGTCTGTTGGCATCATGCTGTCTGTTGGCATTGTGCTGTCTGTTGTCATCATGCTGTTTGTCATCATGCTGTCTGTTGTCATCATGCTGTTTGTCATCATGCTGTCTGTTGTCATCATGCTGTCTGTTGGCATCATGCTGTCTGTTGGCATCATGCTGTCTGTTGTCATCATGCTGTCTGTTGTCATCATGCTGTCTGTTGGCATTGTGCTGTCTGTTGGCATTGTGCTGTCTGTTGTCATCATGCTGTCTGTTGGCATTGTGCTGTCTGTTGTCATCATGCTGTCTGTTGGCATCATGCTGTCTGTTGTCATTGTGCTGTCTGTTGTCATCATGCTGTTTGTCATCATGCTGTCTGTTGGCATTGTGCTGTCTGTTGTCATCATGCTGTCTGTTGGCATCATGCTGTTTGTCATCATGCTGTCTGTTGGCATTGTGCTGTCTGTTGTCATCATGCTGTCTGTTGGCATTGTGCTGTCTGTTGGCATTGTGCTGTCTGTTGTCATCATGCTGTCTGTTGGCATCATGCTGTCTGTTGTCATTGTGCTGTCTGTTGTCATCATGCTGTTTGTCATCATGCTGTCTGTTGGCATTGTGCTGTCTGTTGGCATTGTGCTGTCTGTTGTCATCATGCTGTCTGTTGGCATTGTGCTGTCTGTTGTCATCATGCTGTTTGTCATCATGCTGTCTGTTGGCATCATGCTGTCTTTTGGCATCATGCTGTCTGTTGGCATTGTGCTGTCTGTTGTCATCATGCTGTCTGTTGGCATTGTGCTGTCTGTTGGCATTGTGCTGTCTGTTGTCATCATGCTGTCTGTTGGCATTGTGCTGTCTGTTGTCATCATGCTGTCTGTTGGCATCATGCTGTCTGTTGTCATTGTGCTGTCTGTTGTCATCATGCTGTTTGTCATCATGCTGTCTGTTGGCATTGTGCTGTCTGTTGGCATTGTGCTGTCTGTTGTCATCATGCTGTCTGTTGGCATTGTGCTGTCTGTTGTCATCATGCTGTTTGTCATCATGCTGTCTGTTGTCATTGTGCTGTCTGTTGGCATCATGCTGTTTGTCATCATGCTGTCTGTTGGCATCATGCTGTCTGTTGTCATCATGCTGTCTGTTGGCATCATGCTGTTTGTCATCATGCTGTCTGTTGTCATCATGCTGTCTGTTGGCATCATGCTGTCTGTTGGCATCATGCTGTCTGTTGTCATCATGCTGTCTGTTGGCATCATGCTGTCTGTTGTCATCATGCTGTCTGTTGTCATCATGGTGTCTGTTGGCATCATGCTGTTTGTCATCATGCTGTCTGTTGGCATCATGCTGTCTGTTGGCATCATGCTGTCTGTTGTCATCATGCTGTCTGTTGTCATCATGGTGTCTGTTGGCATCATGTGTTGAGTGACATCACCTGGTTCCTCCACAGAGCAGCCACAGTGTTGTAGAGCAGCAGCAGCATTAGAGGACTGCTAAAGTGAAACCAGCTGAGCTCAGAGTTCACCTGCAGCCTCCAGGGGGCAGCACAGTCCACCGAGACAGCCGAGACCAGGCCCAACACACTGCAGAGGAACAATCAGTCAATCTATGATCAGTCAATTATCAATCAATCAATTAACCCAGTGATTCCCAAACTGGGGGCGCGCCCCTGGCAGAGTTCCCACTCTTTTTAAGAAATACTTTTCCAGGACCTTTCCAGGAGTTTTCGGGACAGCACTTGCTCTCAAATATATAATTTACCGGTAGGCCTAGTACTGACACATTTAACCCCAGTTTTATTCCTCCTTTTTTTGACGATGCAGGGTTCACGATGAAGTGTCTCAAGCCACTTTTACACTGCCAGTTCAAGGCGAGATTATTACACCTGTCATGTTCTGTCCTCTGTGTAAAACGCACGGAAGTAGTTCATGAAGCCTACATCTATCCAAGTTACACCTGAAAGGACATAGCAATGTATTGAAAAAAAAAGATTATAAAATTCAAGCGTCATACTTTTCTATCGTCTTTCAGTTGGTTAGAAAGCGTCTAAAGGCGGCGATCTTACATCACTCGCAGGACTCGATTGTGAATGTGACAGCTCTGGGAGCCCCGACCGGAGTTGAGGCGGCAAGCTTGTGCTGAGCGTGTGGCTGAATTAAATTTAAATTTTCCAGGACAACATAAATTATTTCCTGGATATTTGGTCATTTTAATCAATTTCCAGGTGTTTCCAGGACTGGAAAACTAGTCTCTAAATTTCCATATTTTCCAGGTTTTCCAGGACGTGTGGGTCAGTCAGCAAACTTAAGGCTGTCCCTCTGTCAACAACACCACTGTGAGGTGCATTTATGATGTCAAAAGATATGGATGTTTATGTGTCGATCAGTATGGTGAGGTGTGGGTACTCATTATCCAATGAGTAATCAATCACAACATATACACAGACTATACGTGTATGAGTGTATACCACTGCACACTAATACAGATCTATGTGTGTACCTGCAGTGAAGTATTTATAAAGTAAACACTTCATTATAATGATGAAGATAATTTGTGTGAAGGCATCTCTAATCAATACCTCCATCAGTGATCAAAACCACTGTGACATTAAACACTACTCAGAGAGTGACAAAGTGAGAGCCACCAGGGGGCAGCAGAACCAGACCTCACTGACCTCAGACCTGCTGTTGACACACATGTTGTTCTACAGAGAGGCTGTGTTTAAATCATCCTCTAATTATACTGTTCCTCCTGTTTACTCCTTTCTCTACGTCTCCTCCTCTCTCTATGGTTACAAGCCTCTACTTCTCTACCCTTTTCTCTGTATCTCCATCCTTCTTCTTTACCTCCTTACTTCTTCTCTCCTTCTTTTGTTCTGATGAAGGTAAGTTACCTGGCAGAGGTGTGGTTGGGAGGCCACGCCTCCTGGAGTGAGGGCAGCTGATAGCAGTAGACGAGCAGGAAGTGGGAGGAAGAGTAGACTAGTGATATCACGGACACACACCTGAAGAGGAGGGGCGGGACCTGACCTGACCACGCCCAGCATGTACACAACACCTGGAAACAGAGGAGGTAGAGGAGGGAGGAAAGGGAGGGGAAGACAATCCCTGAAGGGGGAGACGGGTAGGGAGAGAAAGATTATTATTACTATTTCAGGTGCAGGACTCTTTCTGCGGTTCAAGAGTCTTTAAGTGGTTCAGGACTCTTTCTGTGGTTCAGGGCTCTTTAAGTGGTTTAGGACTCTTTAAGTGGTTCAGGACTCTTTCTGTGGTTCAGGGCTCTTTAAGTGGTTCAGGGCTCTTTCTGTGGTTCAGGGCTCTTTAAGTGGTTTAGGACTCTTTACGTGGTTCAGGGCTCTTTAAGTGGTTTAGGACTCTTTAAGTGGTTCAGGGCTCTTTCTGTGGTTCAGGGCTCTTTCTGTGGTTCAGGGCTCTTTAAGTGGTTCAGGGCTCTTTAAGTGGTTGAGGACTCTTTCTGTGGTTCAGGGCTCTTTAAGTGGTTGAGGACTCGTTCTGTGGTTCAGGGCTCTTTAAGTGGTTCAGGGCTCTATAAGTGGTTCGGGACTCTTTCTGTGGTTCAGGGCTCTTTAAGTGGTTCAGGACTCTTTAAGTGGTTTAGGACTCTTTCTGTGGTTCAGGGCTCTTTAAGTGGTTCAGGACTCTTTCTGTGGTTCAGGGCTCTTTAAGTCGTTTAGGACTCTTTAAGTGGTTCAGGACTCTTTAAGTGGTTCAGAGCTCTTTCTGTGGTTCAGGGCTCTTTCTGTGGTTCAGGGCTCTTTAAGTGGTTTAGGACTCTTTAAGTGGTTCAGGACTCTTTAAGTGGTTCAGGGCTCTTTCTGTGGTTCAGGGCTCTTTAAGTGGTTCAGGACTCTTTCTGTGGTTCAGGGCTCTTTAAGTGGTTGAGGACTCTTTCTGTGGTTCAGGGCTCTTTAAGTGGTTCAGGGCTCTTTAAGTGGTTGAGGACTCTTTCTGTGGTTCAGGGCTCTTTAAGTGGTTCAGGGCTCTATAAGTGGTTCGGGACTCTTTCTGTGGTTCAGGGCTCTTTAAGTGGTTCAGGACTCTTTAAGTGGTTTAGGACTCTTTCTGTGGTTCAGGGCTCTTTAAGTGGTTCAGGACTCTTTCTGTGGTTCAGGGCTCTTTAAGTGGTTTAGGACTCTTTAAGTGGTTCAGGACTCTTTAAGTGGTTTAGGACTCTTTAAGTGGTTCAGAGCTCTTTAAGTGGTTCAGGACTCTTTCTGTGGTTCAGGACTCTTTAAGTGGTTCAGGACTCTTTAACTGGTTCAGGGCTCTTTAAGTGGTTCAGGGCTCTTTCTGTGGTTCAGGGCTCTTTAAGTGGTTTAGGACTCTTTCTGTGGTTCAGGACTCTTTAAGTGGTTCAGGGCTCTTTAAGTGGTTCAGGGCTCTTTCTGTGGTTCAAGGCTCTTTAAGTGGTTCAGGGCTCTTTAAGTGGTTCAGGACTCTTTCTGTGGTTCAAGGCTCTTTAAGTGGCTCAGGGCTCTTTCTGTGGCTCAGGGCTCTTTAAGTGGCTCAGGACTCTTTCTGTGGTTCAAGGCTCTTTCTGTGGTCCAGGGCTCTTTAAGTGGTTCAGGGCTCTTTCTGTGGTTCAGGGCTCTTTAAGTGGTTCAGGGCTCTTTCTGTGGTTCAGGGCTCTTTAAGTGGTTCAGGGCTCTTTAAGTGGTTCAGGACTCTTTAAGTGGTTCAGGACTCTTTAACTGGTTCAGGGCTCTTTAAGTGGTTCAGGGCTCTTTCTGTGGTTCAGGGCTCTTTAAGTGGTTCAGGGCTCTTTCTGTGGTTCAGGGCTCATTCTGTGGTTCAGGGCTCTTTAAGTGGTTCAGGGCTCTTTAAGTGGTTCAGAACTCTTTCTGTGGTTCAAGGCTCTTGGCTAAGAGCTAAATGGCTCTTAATCGACTAAGGCAGTATAAGGGAACAGTGGGAATATGGGGTACTGTGGGAGTATGGGGTATTACAGTGTTACAATTTCTTTTATCAGACACTTTAGTCCAAAGCGACGAACATCTGAGAGTTCTGATCACACCTGAAGCTGTTTGTTACTTACTGACTTCGTTCCCTCCTGTCTCGATCGTTGCTTGTGTTGTATTAACTCTCAGATGTACGTCACTTTGGACAAAAGCGAAACTTTGTAACATTGTAAGACTCTCACAGTACAGCATACTCCCACAGCACCCCATACTCCCACTTTCTCACCTGTGAGTCCCAGTAAAGCCGTCAGAAGGACTTTCCCTCCAGTTGTTGTCATGTTTCCCAGCATCTTCCTGGTTTTACACACCAGTAACTCCAGTTCAACGAGAACCCTATTATTACTGCCCCCCTGCTGTTCCTCCTCCTGCTCCTCTCCCAGCACAGAGTCCTCCTCAAACATCAGCTCATTTTCCTCCTGCTGCTCCTGGATCTCCTGCTGAGGCTGAAATACACAGTTTTGTTCCCATCATAGCTGAATGTGATGAAACATGTTGGCAGTGTGAAACATGTGTGACCTCTGACCTCTGAGTGAATCTTTACATGAAGCTGCGAGGGACATTAAAGTCCAAATCAGAAAAACTGGTGTTGTAGCTGGTTTGTCCACCTGTGGACATCTTTATAGGATGAACGGGGCGAGGGAGTAGGAACAGGAGGAGGAGGAGGAGGAGGAGGAGGAGGAAGAGGAGGAGGAATATTGGTGTCCTGCTGGTCTGGTTTCATGTTAACAAACAGACTCTGACAGAACAAATAATAAACTGATTGAACCCAAAACCTAATCATTGTGTGTGTGTGTGTGTGTGCTAATGCAGTCACATAACATTGTTACAGTTAATAAATAGCTGACTCAGTTACACTAATCTACAGGAAACCTCGTTAAGAAACAAGAGGAGACAACGTAACAAGGTTACACCTGCTTCGTTAGTGTGAGTATGTGTGTGTGTGTGTGTGTGTTACCTGCAAGTGTGTGCGTTACCTGCATGTGTGTGTCTGCGTTCAGTCTCACAATCAGCCTCCACGTCAGCAGACTGACCACCAGCACGCCGACATCTGGAAACAGCTGTCTTACTGCGGAGCCCACATCACTTCCTGTCAGACTGAGACAAACAGGCAGACAGTTTGATTTGTTTTTTTCCTTGTATAGACTCACTGAAGAATTTCTGCTCACATTCAGTGAGCAGAAGTGTGTGTGTGTGTGTGTGTGTGTGTGTGTGTGTAGGTGTTTACAGAACCATGTGGTCCAGACAGTAGTCTCTCTGTCTGGACCTCCTACTGGTGACACACACACACACACACACACACACACACACACACACACACACACACACACACTTAGAAGATCAGATGTCAGCGAGGTCGTTGTGCTTCCTCTGCGGGGACAGAGAGCTACAAGGCTTTTATTTTGAAGGTCAAGAAAAGCATCAGAGTCCAGAGGACATGAAATAAAACTTTATCAACACTCCGCAGAAGTCTCAGGAACATTTAAAAAAATAACATTTTAATGCTTCAGTTTAATTAATCAGAACACTGACAGCCAATCAACATCAGCCAATCAACATCAACATCCTCCATTCAGACTGTCTGTCTGTCTGATGTGGATCTTACCTTAGGAGGCCAAGCTGACTGAGAGCTTTCTGCCATGACGTACCTGCAGAGAGACAGACAGGTCATCATTACACAGAGAGACAGACGGGTCATCATTACACAGAGAGAAGGCAGACAGACAGGTGTGCCGAAATACAGATGAGCAGACAGACAGGTGTATCTCACAGGTAGAATCAGGCTGGAGGGTCGTCAGCTGGAAGAACGACTGCAGCAACAGGAAGAGGAAACTGCAGACACACAGCGCCATCACACAGCGGCACGTGTTACCTAGGAAACAACACACACACACAATAACACACATACGTAAAACTAGAGAAACACTACATCACCCTCTTGAAACAAACAATAAAATACAGGAAGTGATGTCACATAGTGAGTCATCACACTTCCTTTAGATCCCGTCTGCACACACACACACACACACACTGTGTTTCCTCAGGAAGATCCCTCAGGAAACATCTCACAGCCTGTGATCATCTGACCTGTGTGTGAGGCACACACACACACACACACACACAAAGACAGACACACACACACAAACAGGTTGGGTCTGTTGTAATGACATCACTGTGGGTACCTGTGTGTCAGCCAGTGGGACTCCCTAAAAACACAGTATTTCCCTCCTTCTCTCCTGCGAGTTATTTATCTGATGCACGTTTTCGTCGGCTCACCTCAGCAGTTTTCAGATAAGCTAGCAAAACCAGAACCTAAAAGTTGTTTATTATCCTCATGATTGCTTTAACTCTAAGATGAAACCAACAGGAGGGCTCACACCTGATTGTAACTTCAAACACATGATTTGTCATTTCTTTGTGATCATGATTTAGGAAGGTACACTTAGATTCAGCTTATTGTGCTGCTGGCACGGCTACGACTGTGACTAGACTTCCCTGCAGATTTTCAAATTACTTCTACCTTACTGCTGACACATTCTCAGATTGACCATCAGAACATTGTAATGAAGATTAAATAGTGGTAAAATATATTGACATTTAAATTATGTCCAACAACAAAAACATACGCAGATGGGGGTCTGTACTCTGATATCAATGTAGCATCCTGCATCAATAGATGCCCAGCCCAAATGAGCTACAGGCCAGTTAGCTTCCATGTACACACATGAGGTGTGATTCACTTTAAATTTGTTGACAAACTGCTGAAGTTGGGGTTGTAGCATTTAACCCACGCTAACAATAGACTCTGGTAACTTCATTCTTTATAGCCCCATGGGGCAAATGTTACCAAGCGCTCCGCACACGAGCCTTGATTCAAAGGAAATCTGTTAACATAAAGTTAGCTTGCTAACAGTTAGCGCTGACACAGCTGGCGGTCACGGAGCTCACCGACCCATGCACTGTTACGTCCTGTAAAGCCACACCGCCATCCGAGTGAAATACTGTGTTTTTAGGGAGTCCTGTCAGTCAGTCTCAGGACAGTGATGACATCACATAATAACATGTTATCATTATGATGTCATCACTCTGCTGTTAAAACAGGAAGTCTGAAAGTCACAACAATGATCAGCCGATCGATCATGTTTACACTCTCCACAAGCAGTAAATAAAAACCGAGCCGAACACGTCGCCATGTTTCTGTCACAGTTCATACAGAGAGAACAGGATGTGGGAGGGGCTACTGACATCATTCACCCGCAGGATGGATCAGTACAGGTACCTGAGGAGGAGGAGGGGTCAGGCAGCAGTGGCAGCAGCAGCAGCAGGAGGGCGTACAGCAGAGAGAATCCATTAAACCGCAACACACAGGCTGTGAACACACCAATCAACCAGTTATTAATGAATCAATTAACATCACTGAGACTCTGTCAGGGAGAGCCCACCTGCAAAGTAACACATCACCTTAATAAATGTTAGCATGCTAAAATTGCGGCATGCTAACATTGCAGTATGCTAACATACAGTCTCTGCTGGTTTGATGTCCAAAGTTTAGATACAAGATTCATAAACAGTCTGAAGACCAACATCTTCCTCTGAAACACACACGCATGTACGCACATACACACACACACACACACACACACACGCACTCTATTTACAGCTCAGTGTGTGTGTGGGGGGGTGCAAACAGGAAGAGCACCCCCCTGTGTAGCTTCCCCTCCTCCAACATGCACACACAGATTGGTTCCACTCTCTCAGGTAACAACATCTGGCTGTGAGCATGTGTGTTGACACACCGCTTACGACACACACACACACACACACACACACACACACACACACACACACACACACACACACACACACACACACACCTCCCCCTCTCTCTGGAATGTGAGGCAGTTTGCTCTTTTAAAGGGAAATTCCATCAAACAACTAAATGTAGACTCCTCATTCATTCGCTGTGGAAGGTGCTGGAACATCCTGGAAGGTTTAGAATGATCTCTTTGCTTAGGGGCATTTCAGCAGTTAGCTTAACACTATCAAAGCCTATTGTGTTGAAAGACAAATGCTAACTTGCTAAATGAATGTGAATGTCACTCAGCAGTTACCATAACAACACATACACTGGAGCAATGAATGTTCAATCTGGCAAATTTCAAATTTCACAAGGAACTACATGTCCACTAATGCATCCAAAATGTTCATAGACGCAATGGTTCTCCCACACATCACGTACTGTCTGACAAGTTGGGGATACATCAATAAAACCACACTAAAGCCAACAGAATCCATGTACAAACAAACAATCAAAACCCAAGACAAGAAGTCAAAGTTATACCATCATTGCAATATTAAAAAAACATAACCTACTAAGCTGTGAAAATGTGGTTAAATTCAGTCGACGGTGTCTCGTTTACAATGTGTTAAATTATATGGCTCCTCCACCACTCCGGCTGGTTTTTAATGCGATGTAAGTACGAACTACGAGAGCAACAACTAGAGAAGCAACTTTTAAGTAGTTTTGGCCAATCTGCTTTTTCTGTCAGAGCCTCTCAGGACGGGAACAATTTGCCCAACACATAAGAACCTGTGTAAACTTCCATTCCTTCTCCACGACAGTAAAGCTTTGTTTAACAGTAATCAGACTTGTGAACAGTAGAACAGTGAGGTGTTCAGGCGATGTTTTATGTCTTGTTTGTCATTGTTTTGCTTATCTGTGTGTCATAATAATATTAACAGCTGTCTTTCCTGATCTTTTGTAGTGCAGGCTTTGTTTATATCTGCATAATTTCATTGCTTTTATCGTTGATTGTATTTTCATGCTTTTACTCTATATGTTTGTGCTGTTTAACTATTGCCTGCCTGGGAACTACAGATGAAAGCTAGCCTTCTGACTAACTCTGGCATATTTTCAGAAATGTTATTAATATGCACTGTCCCTGTCAAATAAATAAATAAATACAAATACAAATGTGGCAGACATTACTGACCTGTGACATCATTGCAGGTCACTATAGGTCGGCAGGTTCAGAAACAGAGCGATCAGAATCTGCTGATTTTAAGGCTACAGACACATTTCATCCAGGATCGTTTACAAGCTCTGCTATTTCTAGATTAGCTGGGGAATATGTTAGACTAGCTTAGCATAGGGGACTGGAATCAGGGGTATACTGTTAGCCTAGCTTAGCATAGAAACTGGATCATGGGTATACTGTTAGCCTAGCTTAGCATAGAAACTGGAATCATGGGTATACTGTTAGCCTAGCTTAGCATAGAAACTGGAATCATGGGTATACTGTTAGCCTAGCTTAGCATTAAGACAGGAATCAGGGGTATACTGTTAGCCTAGCTTAACCAGTTAGAAGGTCCCCAACAGTCTGTGACATCATCAGCCTGACCTCACCTCTCAGCTATCATCCAATCATATTGCTGATTCTGAACATATCCTGTATAAAAAAAAAGGCTGATATGACAGCTCAAACCCTCTCTATCGCCCCCTGCTGACTGGCTGCAGTATAGCTCATAAAGCCCGCCTCCTCCATGTTAACAGATGGGACATGAGTCAAACTATAAAATCAAAATACACGTCGAATACATTTTTCTCAAACATGGTTTCTGTCATTAAAGTTATTTATTATCATGCTGATTTATGTCACAGTGTTCATTTTTCTGACAAGTTTATTTTTAATTAGTTATTTGATGCTGTCAAAATGATGATTGACAGCTCTGTTGACCAATACGGCTCCTGCAGTCGATCAGTTCCTGATTAGCAGAGTGGAGGGCGAACGGCGAGAGGAGACGTAACTAAAACAATCACTACAGTCATTGAAGTTTCCATACTTGTGAACTTTAACCTCAGACCAACACAAGAAGCTGTTCTGCTGTTAAACACCCCGGCGTGCGGGATCCTTGCTGTTTTTTCAGTAAGTTAAGTGGTCTTCTGGTTAAGTCTTCTGGTCCCATTAACATTACTAACCATATATCTTCCCGGGAGTTCTTGTGCTCCCTTGTCTTGAAGGTTCCTGGAGATCGAGGCCACCTGCTGCTGTGGACCTGCTCGACTGCAACAACTACTAACATCAGCCTTCCCCATAGTATCATTATTGTTGCTGCTAATGCTAATAGTAGACCTGTTGACTTCAACTGTTACAATTATTATTATCAGCCTTTCATCATTACTATGCTGTTTGTGTTACACATTTGTACCATTATTAGTGGCTTTGTAACCATAAGTATGTATTATCTGTTGATGTTGTTGTTGTTGTTGTTGCTCTGTGTGCCTCTCTCTATCCTGCTCCTCTCTCTCCCTCTCTCGGCCCGTCCAGTCTCTTCAGATGTCCAGCATGAGTCTGGTTCTGCTCGAGGTTTCTGCCTGTTAAAGGAAGTGTTTCTGTCTCTGTGCTGAATGTTGCTCAGAGCTGCTCATGGTGATTCATGTTGGTCTCTCTCTGAATAACAAAGAGTACGGTCGAGACCTGCTCTGTCTGTGAAGTGTCTGAGATAACTTTGGTTATGATTTAATCACACACTGTGTAAAAGTACTCAGAGTACTTCAGAAGATGCACTCATAGGGCACAATGAGGAGACTACTACTACTACTACTACCACTACTACTTCTACTTGAATATTTGAAGTATATACTTTCCTGATTAAACTTGTACTGCAATAACATTTGCAGTGCAGTACTTGTACTTGTCCCTGTACTGTGTGGTATCAGTACTTTAATGTGAGTACTCTTACCTGCAGTCAAAGTAAGGGGTAGCAGAACCCTGAAAACCACACCTACAACCAGTTCCGATGGCATCCTGAACCGCTCAGACGCGTCAGTCCGCTTCGGTCCGGATCCGCGGATTTAAATCGGTTTACAGGTCCAGCCCCGGATCCACTTCCGGTTCTGGTTCCGTTCTTAGCAGAAACGGGACGTCAGAGCTCCGTGAGCCCGCCGGAGGAGCCGCGGGTCCGGCTGATGACGGCGACACACCCCGCTGTCATCCTCCGATACTGGACCCACAGAGAGACAGACAGGCTGACAGACAGACAGATACTGAATGTCTCACTGCCAGTTTCATCTACTGATGTTTTAAACAAGTCGTAAGTTTCTTGTCTGTCTCACTGTCCTCCTGTCTGTCTGAAGGTTTGAATCAGTTTCTGGAGTGAAACAAAAAAACCCTCCTGAAACCACAGAAAACGACACAAACTGTGTTTTCTCTCAACAAACTTTTCCTCCTGCTCCTCTGTCTTCTCCTTCTTCTCCTTCTTCGGTCTCTTTTCCAGTAGGATCGATCAAACTGGATGGTCTTGAACTTTTCTTCTCGTCAGTATGAAAAAAACACCAGAAACGGACTCAGACCTGTAGAAGCTCATAGGCCCCGCCCACCGTGTGACTGACAGCTGTCTCGGCCAATCAGAGGGTCCGGTGACGGGTGAATCATGTAAATAAGAAAATGAGGCCACGGCCCTTCAATGAGAGGACGTGATCAATGCATGTATCTGAGTGGGCAGTTTGTATAGTTTGAGTCTGTTTTAACCCTTAAATGACCGTTTCATGTTAAACAGCAATATTCAAATATTTATTGAGTCATGATGTGAACATGATAAAATCACGCACACAAAATGAACTGACTGTCAACATTATTAGTCACAAACGGCGGCTGATGACAGCTCCCCATCTCCTCTCATCCTCCTTGATCTGACTGCAGCATTTGACACTGTCAATCACGACATCCTCCCAAACTGTTTGCACCCCTGATTCTGCCCTAAGCTGGTTTCAGTCCTGCCTCTCTGGAAGAACAGAACATGTTGCTTTGGGGGCACAAAGTGCTGGACACACCCCGTCAACTCAGCCCGACCCTTTTCACCCTGTACATTTTCCCCCCTCGGCTGCGTCATCAGCCGGCATGGAATATCATTCCACTGCTATGGTGACAGCACGCAACTGTATCTCAAAACTGCCCCCCTCCCCCGGCAGCTATGCCATCATCACCTACACTGACCACCTGCCTTGAGGAGATAAAGGCATGAATGAAAAATAACTTCCTGCAACTAAACAGCTCCAAAACTCGCACCAGGTCCAGTCATCTAACATAACTGCCATATCCTTTTCTGGCCAGGATATTCCCCTCTCATTATCAGTCAATTACCTGGGTGTAAAACCTTTGAGGCCCACATTAAACATCTGTGCAAACCTGTGGACTACTGCAACACACTTCTCATCGGGATCCCTGACAAGAGCCTCCAGAAGCTCCAACACGTTCAAAACTGCACTGCTACAGTCATGATGAGAGTTTGAAAGTATGAAGACATCACACCCATCCTTCACTCACTACACTGGCTTCCCATCTCTCTCAGGATTGAATACAAAATCTTCTTACTCACCCATCAGTGCATCCAGGGCAATGCCTCTCTCACCTCAAGGAACTGCTCACCCCTCAAACCCTCAAGAGAAACCTTCACTCTGGAAACACCTGCAGTCTTCATCCCCCCAGGACTAAGCTCCACACTATGGGGGATCGGGCCTTCCACTTCCATGCCCTCCCTGACCACCTGAGTGCACCACAGAGTGTAGAAACCTTTAAAAAGTGACTTCCTCTTTAAGGGAGCCTTCTCTTAATCCTGCTTGCTTTTACTTGTTGTTGTTATTCTCATGCTTCAAATGTAAAGTGCTTAATAAACAAAATGCATTATTATTATTATTATTATTATTATAATCAGTACTACAGTACTTCAACATTGCAGTTCTATAGTGAGACATTGCTACAGTATTACAGTATTATAATTCTATCAGTCTTAAACTTTGACATCAGAGTTGTTGTTTTACTGAGTGCGTGTCTCCCCCTGCTGGTCACTGTGTGCATGTGTGTGCAGTCTGAAGAAACCCTGCCACTGTGTGTGTGTCATGTGTAGTGACAGTGTTTGATGATTTCACTGTGAGCTTTATTGTGAGTCTGCGTTGGGTTGCTGCAGTGTTTGTACCCCCCCTCCCTGTGACCTTTGACCTCGAGGGTGAATGAGTTGGGAGAATGTGTTTATTACTTGGTTTCAGTCTGTAGTTTCCAAACAGCTGTTAGCCCCGCCCCAGGCCTGTGAGTGACAGCTGTGGGGATGGGGGTGGGGGGTTAATCTGTGTAGGAGGGGCCTGATGGGTCAGAGTAAAAAAACACTAATCCATTAAAACCACCGAGCGGGCGAGAGACACACACATACACATATACACACACACACACACACACACACAGAGGGAGGGCGAGGAACAAAGGCTTCAAACATCATCTGAAAGGACATTAACCTTCTTCATCTTCTTCATCACTCCTGCACAGGTAAACTGTGTGTGTCTGTGTGTGTCTGTGTGTGTCTGCGTTTGTGGTGATGTCGTCTGGTCGATAACATGTCGACTGATGTTTACACCTACCTCAGAACACACACAACACAGTACACTGCACAGAGGACACAGCAATCTATATGCTGTACGAAGGCCCTGGAGGGTCACAGCTTCATTTGTTCATGTTTGTGTAGTTGGTTCAGTTAGAACACCGTTAATCAAAAGTTGCCTCATTCTGCTAGTTGTTGGTCGCAGGTCGCTGTGATTCAGTCAGATACTTACAGCGTGCTTTTATTCTGAAAATCAGAACACTGCGATTCAGTCAGATACTTACAGTGTGCTTTTATTCTGAAAATCAGAATGCTGTGATTCAATCAGATACTTACAGCGTGCTTTTATTCTGAAAATCAGAACACTGTGATTCAATCAGATACTCACAGCGTGCTTTTATTCTGAAAATCAGAACGCTGTGATTTAATCAGATACTTACAGCATGCTTTTATTCTGAAAATCAGAACGCTGTGATTCAATCAGATACTCACAGTGTGCTTTTATTCTGAAAATCAGAATGCTGTGATTTAATCAGATACTTACAGCATGCTTTTATTCTGAAAATCAGAACGCTGTGATTCAATCAGATACTCACAGCGTGCTTTTATTCTGAAAATCAGAATGCTGTGATTTAATCAGATACTTACAGCGTGCTTTTATTCCGAAAATCAGAACGCTGTGATTCAATCAGATACTCACAGCGTGCTTTTATTCTGAAAATCAGAATGCTGTGATTTAATCAGATACTTACAGCATGCTTTTACTCTGAAAATCAGAACGCTGTCAGATACGCACAGAATCAGAATCAGCTTTATTGGCCATGTGGACACATACAAGGAATATGACTCTGGTCTACAAGGCTGTCTATGTTCAGACAAAATACAGAATAAGGCAAGAAGAAAGTAGTGCAGTGGTAAGGAGTGCAAAAGATGAAGATAAATATGACAGCTATGACTCATGTTCAGCAATATTTACAGTATGAAGAATAAACAGTATGTACAGGCGAATAGTTTTGTGTTGATACAGTGAAATGTTTGCATATTGACAACAGGGTGTATTTAAGTAGTAAATAAATAATAAAAATATAAATTTACTGGTACAGTGGATGTTTGTGTCACAGGGTTATTGCAAATGAAATGTTCCTGACACTCTGGGACTAAGTCAAGTGTCTGTCAGAGTGACAGCCTGGAGGGGGGGAAAGGGTTTATTCCTTGTTGTTTTGGCGCACAGTGCTCTGTAACGCCTACCAGGGGGGAGAAGTTTAAACAGTTTGTGATGATGATCAGCAGCTCCTGAGGCAGGTTGAATCCTGAGCTGTCTCAGGAAGTACATCCTCTTACTGGGCCTATTTCCTGATGGTGTTTATGTGGGAGGTCAACTTCAGGTCCTTGGAGATAGTGGATCCCAAGAACCTGAAGGTGTCCACAGTAGACACGGTGCTGTTGAGGATTGTGAGGGGGGGAGCTTCTCCTAAAGTCCACTGTCATCTCCACAGTCTTGAGCAGGTTGAGCTCCAGGTGGTTCTGACCGCACCAGAGGACCAGCTGTTTCACCCCCCGTCTGTAAGCAGACTCGTCACCGTCCTGGATGAGGCCAGTGACCGTTGTGTCGTCTGCAAACTTCAGGGGTTTAACAAAGGGGTCCCCTGAGGTGCAGTCATTTGTCTAGAGGGAGAAGAGCAGTGGGGAGAGCACGCATCCCTGGGAGGCGCCAGTGCTTATTGTCCGGGTGTTAGATGTGATTCTCCCCAGACTCACTTGCTGTCTCCTGTCAGGAAGTTGGTGATCCACTGACAGGTGGGGGCTGGCACAGAGAGCTGGGTGAGTTTGTGGTGTCCAAGGATGATGGTGTTGAACGCCGAAGTCTACAAACAGGAGCCTTGCGTACATACCTGGGGAGTCGAGGTGTTGCAGGATGTAGTGCAGTCCCATGTTGACCGCATCATCCACCGCCCCGTAGGCAAACTGCAGGGGGTCATGCAGGGGGCCTGTGATGTCCTTCAGGTGACTCAACACCAGTCTCTCAAAGGATTTCATGACCACAGAAGTCAGGGCGACAGGCCTGTAGTCATTCAGCCCTGTGATGGATGGTTTCTTGGGGACCAGGATGATGGTGGACCGTTTGAAGCAGGAGGGGACTTCACACAGCTCCAGAGATCTGTTAAAGATCTGGGTGAAGATGGGGGCAGAGTAGCCGGTTTATGGTGGAAGACAGCGTTCTTGGTTTGTTTTGTTGGTTGGCAATGATGGAGGAGTAGTATTGAGTCCTGGTCCTAGAGAGAGCTTCTTTGTAGGACTTCATGTGGTCCTTGTGCCTCCTTGAGCCCAGATCTTTTAGAGAGTCTCTCCAGATGACGACCAGCAGCCTTCAGGGCACGGAGTAGCAGCAATGAACCATGTGGCAGGGCGGGTGAAAGAGACAGCCCGGGTTCTGAGGGGGGCAAGTAAATCAAGGCTGAGGGATAAAGCGGTATTCTAGCAAGCTATCAGGCCATCCACTGTGTTGTTTGGGGGATCGGAGGCTAAGTGAGAAGCTATAATGCTGTTAAGGGTTGAGAGACTCACTGTTTTAGTGTTCCTGAATGTGATGGTGCGTTTAGTGCGCTGCATGGGCAGGGGGACAGGAACGGAAAACAGGATGGCAAGATGGTCAGCAACAGCTAGGTCCAGAGATGGGAGGGAGGAGTGCCAACTGAGCATATTAGGTCCAGCGTGTGACCTTTGGTTCGGGTGGGACCTTGGACGTGTTGTGTGATGTTAACCCGCATAAACAAACCAACGCCAGGAGCCTCTATGGATGTACTGAGGTCTACTGCATAACAACCCAAGGTTTTTAATGGTTGCTATGCATAGAGGTGGCGAGATGAGGTTATTGAGTTTGGGAAGTTGTGCAGAGGAATATATCAACATTTCGAGCCGGGAGGGTGGTAGCACGATGCTAACGTTGAGACTTGAGAGAAGGCGGTCCCAGAGGCTGACCGCACCGAAACAGCTGGTATGCTGTCTGGGAACTACTCTCAGCATGGACAGCACTGAGGAGAGTTGGAGAGTATTACACTGTAGTATTATACATTATACTGTAGTATTATAGGTTATATTGTAGTATTATATATTACACTGTAGTACTGTACATTATACTCAAGTATTATACGTTATACTGTAGTGTTATGTATGAAACTTATATACGTCATACAGTAATATTACACATTACTATGCTGTTGTATTATACATATAACTACATGTTTCCTATGTTAACATTTCCATTTAAATTAACATGATCTCGTCTTCTTCTCCTTCTGCTGTCTGGATCACTAACTGTCTCCATTTACTGGTGAGTAACACGCACACAAGCGCAAACGCACATTCTATATCATCTAACCTGGACTCTAAAGCCACGCCCCCTTTTTAACAAGTGTGGCAGAGGTATAAGTATGAAGGAAACATACAACTTGTTAATATTCTTAAAGTGTATTATCTTATTACTTATCATAATTACCATTATTATAATAATCAATATCGTAGGTTTTTTCATGAATAAGTATGTTTAAAGTAAAATGTGAATTGTGTTTCCCAATCACAATACTGTGTTATGTTTGACTAATAATCTGAAAACAATATTAGTAATAATGATAGTGATATCATGATAACAGGGAGAGTTATGATGATTCTTTCTCACACAAATCAGAGTAATTTTAAATTGTGATATAATAATAATTAAACGTCACACTGGGTGGTCTCACATCTGAATCTCAGAATGAATAAAAGAACAATGCAGACGGCTGTCTCCGCGTCGTGCGTCATGACGCCATCGCTCCGTTGCTGCCGTGCCGCGTGTTGTAGAGAGATGACGTAGTAAAAAAAAGCGTCCGTTACTGGGAGGAAGAGGGCGAGCGTCCTGCACGAGGACAGGTAAAGATCTGCGGATGATTAATTAACAGGAAGCTTTATTGATCTCTGATAGAACCGATCAGTAACATTTATGTGATATTTGTTATTTTAGCAGTTTAGAAACGAGAGACAGCATCATTTCTGCCTCATCACACTGCAGCTCAGCGTGTGTGTGTATGTGTGTGTGTGTGTGTGTGTGTGCGTGTGTGTTGCAGCGGGGTGTTTCCTGCTGCAGGACACAAAGACTAAATTACTCCGAAAAAAAACAACAAAAAAAGTCCAGCATATACATATATATACATTACAAACACTACACTGAGATTAGGACTTGAGATGAATCCGTCTTTGATGTTTTAATACAGTAAATAAGAAAACGAATTTCTTAAATATACAAATTAATACAAAAAAATATATAAGGTAAACTCTTCTCTATAATTACATTATATATGTAAACTTTATGTAAACCAGGATTACTTTAACCTAAATCATCTAATACACAGTGTTATATATATTACACAGTATGTGTTATATATAGATCACACTGTACTAATACTTTGTTGTTTTATGACCCACATCTTCATCTGTCTGATCGCCTCTCTGCCCTAATCCCTCTCTCCCCACCCTATGAGTTACCATGGCAACCCTTCACCTGACAGCTGGAGGGGTCAAAAGATGGTAACTACAGGGCTCAGGATGATGACATCATCAGAGAGTAAAACTGATGCATTTAAATACGACTTATTATTATTGTTGTTATTATGTCTGTATCATCTTTATAGTTATACTGTATATTATAACATCGTTTAATGAAGGCCCTGCAGTACTTCAGGAACCCAACAGGTTCAGCCATTAAAAATTAATTTTGAATTCAAGTAAATTTTGTTAGATTTTCCTAAGATTCATCCATTAAACTACACCTGTGTTTGTTAGAGGTAACAGTAGCACAGGTACAGGTGAATGTAAATGTTCAGCGCACAGATACACACACACACACACACACACACACATTGAGACCTCGAAGATGAAGGGTGAGTTTCCTGTTTCTGACTACAGTTGAACGCAGCGTTTCCCTTTCAGTCCATCAGCTTCAAGCTCCTTGTAATCTCTAAATTCAGGAGCCAATCAGCAGTCAGCAATACTAACCTTGTTATCACTTGTTCTCAGGTGAATCACCATGACAACAGAGCCAGGTGAGCCACAGGAAGCCCAGCCCAAAGAGGCTGAGTCTTTTCCTGAAGCTGCCGCCCACTCCACACCTAAACAGGTAAACAAACCACAAAGAATAAATTATTAGTAACAGATCATTAATATGAAATGTGACATCACTTCCTGTATCCTCAGGGAGGGGAGGGTGTGCCGCCTCAGAGCCAAGGTCGAAGCTCATTGGCTGAGGACTCAAACAGTCACCTGTCGTCAAGCAGTCGCATTGCTCGATCTCCAGCGAGAACTCTAAGCTTCAGGACCATGCAGGCCCGAGTGACCCTGCTGGATGGCTCGCTGTTCACCTGCACCGTGGAGGTGAGGGGTGGGGCATTCCTCTTAAATGTAGACAGGGTGTCTGCCTCCCGGACCCTGACTGGTAGATTGTTCCAGAGGAGGGGGGCCTGATAATTGAAGGCTCTACCTCCAACACTACTCTTAGAGACTTTAGGTACCACAAGCAGGCCTGCATCCTGGGAGCGCAATGTTCTAGAGGGGTAATATGGCACTATGAGCTCTTTAAGATATGATGGTGCCTGACCATTGAGAGCTTTGTGGGTAAGAAGCCAGTGCAGGTGTGTGTGTGTCCTTACCTCTTTATTCAGATTCATAGTGATTCATAGTGATTTAAAATCTCTTGTGGTTCTGACTGTGATTTTTCCTTTTCATGTTTAAAGAATCTGTGTAATGACTGATACATTTAGATCTTAATCAGGTTCTGGTTCTGGTTTTGGGTTATTGGTGTGAGTCAGTGCACAGTTTCTCAGCTGTGTTTATTGTGGATCAGAGACCTGAACCCACCACAGGAGACACAAACACAAATAGCACCTCACACGGACAGTGGTCCAGACTCATGAACAGGCCTGGTCCACACACTCCAGCAGAACCTTTAACTCTTTTACTGTCCTTATGTAGAAACGAGCTCGAGGTCTGCAGCTGTTTGACAAAGTGTGTGAACACATCAACCTGCTGGAGAGAGACTACTTCTGTCTGTCTTTCAGAGATGCAGACAACAACAAGGTACCTGTCTGTCTGTCTGTCTGTCTGCCTGTCTGCCTGACTGTCTCTGCCTGTTTGTCTGATCTTTGTTCTTGTCTTGTAGAACTGGTTGGATCCGGTAAAGGAGATGAAGAAGCAGGTCAGAGGTCAGTGTTTTTGGGGATGAAGCATTATAAGTTTGTCATTTTTTGAAAGCAGATCCTGGCTCAACCAAAACTACAAGTTAACAGATTGTCCTGTAACCTATGAAAGTCTAACTGGTTAACCTGTTAACGTGTTAGTTTGGGCAAACTGCCCTCCTCTGTGTCTGTCAGGTGTTCCATGGAACTTCTCCTTCAATGTTAAGTTTTACCCTCCTGACCCAGTCCAGCTGTCTGAGGACATCACCAGGTACGTTCACTCACCTGACAATGTAAGCTCAACACTGTCACACATTTTCACACCTGAGACAAGTGATATCTTTCTGTTTGCAGGTACTTTCTGTGTCTTCAGCTCAGGCAGGATATAGTTTCTGGTCGTCTTCCATGTTCGTTTGCAACTCACACAGTCCTCGGCTCCTACACCATCCAATCCGAGCTCGGAGACTACGATCCCGGTACTGTTCTCTACTGCATTATACTATAGCCCTTTATACCCTAATATACCCTTTTATACCTAATATACCCTAATATACCCAATTACACCCTAACAGTGTTGTGACCAAGTCATCTTTGCTCAAGTCTCAAGGAAGTCTCAAGTCATTTTTTCTTGGCCAAGTCAAGTCAAGTCATAGGTTATGTCAAGTAAACTCAAGTTCTTAGTTAAGGCAAGTAAAGTCCCAAGTCAAGTCATTTTTTTCCACCCAAGATCCAGCACTCTTACCTGTAGTATCCGGTCTTTAGAGAAAAAAGACAAGGTGTTAGCAGCCCGTCTAATAATGATATTATTGGCCAGTTTATATAACCTGTTCAAAAAGTATGACAGTGAATTGTATCTGTGTTATCTTGGCACAGACGCAGCCATGATGACGGTCTGGTCTGAGACCATATTGAGTAGTAACAAGTACGACTGATGAGGCTTCTCTTTGGGGGCTTTGATGTTGCGTGTTGCCATAGTGAGGAGTTTGACTGACAGCCAATTATGACAATCACATACCGGGGAGCTTTTTGAGCTGTCCAATCACGATTCCCAGTTTGCTCTGCATACATACTTGATAGTGAGACAGAAACTTGACAACATTGAAATATATATTAATATTATACATATGGTATATTTAAAAGCTTACATTCAAACTTATGAACACACGCAAGTCATCCGAGTCATCATGCCTAAAGCCTAGTTAAGTCCCAAGTCATTAGCTTGCAAGTCTAAGTCATTTATTTTTTTTCAAGTCAAGTCACAAGTCATCAAAATAGTGAAGTAGAAATAGATCAAGTCGACTCAAGTCCAAGTCACCAAGTCTCAAGTCCACATCTCTGAAACCCTAATATACCCTATTATACCTATTAACAATAACAATATTATACCCTAATATACCCTGTTATACCTATTAACAATAACAATATTATACCCTAATATACCCTATTATACCAATAACAATATTATACCCTGTTATACCTATTAACAATAACAATATTATACCCTAATATACCCTATTATACCTATTAACAATAACAATATTATACCCTAATATACCCTATTATACCAATAACAATATTATACCCTGTTATACCTATTAACAATAACAATATTATACCCTAATATACCCTGTTATACCTATTAACAATAACAATATTATACCCTAATATACCCTGTTATACCCTATTATACCCTAATAGACCCTGTTACATCCTATTATTATATACCCTTTTCTGTTATACCTGTCAGGATTGAACTGACGAACTATCACAGAAGGGTAGGAACACAGAGACTAAATTCATACGGGTAATCAGGGACAGGTGAGACTAATCAACAAAGGTGAAAACAATGTACCCTTGCCTGATGTACCCTTGCCATACCTGACCAGAATCAATAAATAAACAGTTCACCTGCTCAGAACTGAACCCCGTGTGTCTTTTAGGCCTGACTTGTCTGTCTGTTTGTCCTAACCTGTCTCTCTCTCTGTCTGTTTGAAGTTACTCGTCTCTCTGTGTGTTTCAGATGATTGTGGTGCAGATTACGTCAGTGAACTCTGTTTTGCTCCAAATCAAACAAAAGAGATGGAGGAGAAGATCACAGAGCTGCACCGCACATACAGGTGCTTATAGTATTACTATTACACTGGATATTTGATCTGTACTCATTATTATATTTTTATATTATGTTGTATATTATAATATACCTTTTTATATTATTATTATTATTATTATGTTGTTGTACATTATATACATAATAAGAAACGTGGTTGTGTGTTTAGAGGAATGACTCCGGCTGAAGCAGAGATGCACTTCTTAGACAATGTCAAGAAACTTTCAATGTATGGAGTCGACCTTCATCACGCAAGGGTAAACATACACACACTCACACGCACACGCACACACACACACACACACACACACACACACACACACACACACACACACACACACACACACACGTTACTGGTTGTATATTATTGTTTATTGTTGTTTGTTTATTATTGTTTGTGTTTTGGCAGAGATAAAACAAACGGTTTAAACTTAATTGTTTGTAGATAACTTTCATTAGTTTTCAAGTTTTCATTAGAACCTAAAGCTTCATTATCCTTCTAAATTGAGTTTAAACAGCTTTATTCTGAAATGAATATTTTATTCATTACTTTATTTTGTATCATGTGGATGAAGAAGTTTTTAATGTCCATAAATATTTACATTATAGATTATAAACTTCACAGACACTGAACAATCACTGCTGATGTTCTGCTGCTCCACAATCCGATCGATACGTGACCCACTTCCTGTTCACAATCAATTGTCTGTGTGTGTGTGTGTGCGTGTGTGTGTGTCAGTAATGATTTTTCCATCATGGTTTTTCCACTGGTTCACTAACATATGTGACTTCCTGTCATGTGACTTGATCACTGATCAGCTGTTTAATGTTCAAGCTGTTGTTTAAATCTGAGTAGTTTGATGAAAAAAGGCAGGACAGAGGTGAGACCAGGTGAGACATTAGCATTAGCATCGATGCTAGCTCTGCCTCTTTGGGTGTCTGTGGTCTGAAGTAGCCTCTCCCCTGTCATCCCTTTCCCGTAATTTACGATATTGGGGGTGGGGGGAGCGACACACTAGCACTATCATGAAGGCCACATCACAGCGGTTAGCTTTAGGAGCTAATGCTATGCTAGCCAAATACACAGAGGCTCCAATGTTTGTAATGGAGCAGTTGCAGACCAGGAAACCAGGTTATGTTCAGAGTTTGGGCTTTAACTCGGCTGTAAAGCTCGGCCCTTTCATTAATAATGTCCTGACGATGTTCTCTGTGGGTAATATAGATCCTCAGCTGAGGTTATATGTACACATAAACTTCTGGAACGTAACGTTACGCATGTAAAGACACAGAACGAAGCGGTGCAGGTACAGTAGCACGTACTGTATTATCGCATCATGAAGCCTATGCATTCAGTAAGTGATGAATAGATATTAAATTCTAGGAGATCATCAAACAGTAAAAGAACAACAAGGACACAGCAGCTAAGGACACTGGATCACGTTTCTATGTTTGCTCCTAATATCCTGCCAAGTCCGTTTCTCACGGCTGGTTTACCACAGATGATAAAACTGATCAGTCCATAGGTATTTATCACAGATTAAATCAAATCATTACATTTACTTGAATTCTATTTGGACAAATACTGATGTTATTTCCTTTTTCCATGAAGTGAAAGTATCCGACCTAACTGCAGTTCCTGACTATCCTCCTGAATTCATGTGAATCATTGTTACAGTGTGAGAGTTGTTCTGTGTGTAGTTGTTACATTAGAAATAAACAGGAGCCACTGAGAGCGTTTCATATGTGAAATAAAAACATGAATTTACGTATTCACACAATAATTTCTGCAGCGTTCCTCTCACCTTTTTGCAGCAGCAGTGTTGGTTTTTACTGTAAAACTTTTATATATTCATCATCACTTCTCATTTAAACAGTCTGACTGAAGCAGACAGCTGATGATCGCTCCTTTATGTGAAGAGTCACCTGACGTGTAAACACCTCTCAGAACCTGAAGCAGAGAGCCTGGGTTAACAGAAGCAGTTCATAACCACCTTCATGATACCTGTTATCTCTGACTGTCATCTCTGACTGTTATCTCTGTTATCTCTGACTGTCATCTCTGACTGTGATCTCTGACTGTCATCTCTGACTGTCATCTCTGACTGTTATCTCTGACTGTTATATCTGACTGTCATCTCTGACTGTTATATCTGATTGTTATATCTGACTGTCATCTCTGACTGTTATCTCTGACTGTGATCTCTGACTGTCATCTCTGACTGTTATATCTGACTGTCATCTCTGACTGTGATCTCTGACTGTCATCTCTGACTGTTATCTCTGTTATCTCTGACTGTCATCTCTGACTGTGATCTCTGACTGTCATCTCTGACTGTTATATCTGACTGTCATCTCTGACTGTTATCTCTGACTGTGATCTCTGACTGTTATCTCTGCTATCTCTGACTGTCATCTCTGACTGGTACTTCAGGCTGTGTCGAGACAGCTTACATAAAGAAAGCCTGGGTATGTTGAACTTGCTTCGTAGTATACCCGCCAGGTGTTTCCTGTTTCCACTTTACAAACAGGAAGTAATGTTTGTCTGGCGTTGCAGTACTACGTTAGGATCCATCATTGCTGAAATTCTACACCCTGTTTCTGAATTAATATCACTCCAACAGGTATCAGGACGTTCCCACAACACAAACACACCACTAGAAAACATCATACAGACACCTGAGGGAACAGCAGGGGCTTAGTGAGTGAGAGTCCGACTCTTCCCCGTACTTCCTGTCTCTGTCCAGCTGTCTTATCAAAATAAAGGCAAAAATGGTTTAAAAAAATGTAAAAAGAAAGAAACCTTTAAAGTCTGATGAACAGATTCAAATGTTTGTTCAGACGTTCAGCTCCTCTGGTTAATGTCCGAACATGTTCAAAAGAGCGAGTGTGTGTGTGTGTATGTTTGCGTGTGTGTATTAAGGTTGATACAACTGTTAGTCATGCTATTTTTAAGTTAAATGATGAATTTCAAATTTAGACCGGCTGTTCTTCTTTCTTTTTGTTTTGTCTGCCTGTCTGTCTGCCTGTCTGTCCGTCTGTCTGTCCGTCTGTCTGTCTGTCTGCCTGTCTGTCTGTAGATGGTAGGAAGCCGCTTTGATTGCTTTCCTTCAGCTCAGTCAGAGGTAAGACAGTTCCTGTGTGTAGGTCTGTTTGTGTGTTCGTGTGTGAGACGGTCTGTTCGTCCAATAAAGCGCACACACAGATTATCTGTCTGATATTTACATGAACAAATCTCCAAAAGGCTCCAACAGCACAAACACGGCCCAGAGGTTACGTTCAGTGACTGAGTTAGCTGAGGGGACACCTAGCAGACAGCTAACAGCTCCCAGCTGTCACTCAAAGAGGCCACGCCCCTAATGCTGCATCACTGTAAGCCTTAATATAATGTAAACAGGTGAGCTGTATAAAGATTCTCCCCGTACAGTTGTCATGAAGAGAGAAATGAGCTATAGAGACCCAAACTGTTTTTTGTACCAGGCTGTAAACATGTTTATTTCTGCTGTAAAGTTTAACATGGGGCTCTATGGGGACTGACTCACTGCTGGAGGCAGCCTCAAGTGGACACCAGAGGAACTGCAGTTTTCTGACACATCCTCCATTTTAATCATTCATAATAATAATATACTTATATGTATAGCGCCTTAAATGGGAGCCAAGGCTGCTTTACAGAGTAAATAAACAGACAACAGAACTAACAGAAGAGTACAGAAGAGTAAATAACGAACAGACAACAGAACAACACGAGCAAACAAACAGGCAGAAAGAGGTAGAAAAAAAAAAAAAATTAGCACTGAAAACAGGTGAGGGTGGTGAATTATAGTCCAAAGGCCATGGTCAATCATTCATGAGTCCTTGTGTGTGTGTGTGTGTGTGTGTGTGTGTGTGTGTGTGTGTGTGTGGTTGTGTGACCATGCAGGACTCTGAGGGCGTGGCCATCATGCTTGGTGTGTGCAGTAGCGGCCTTCTGGTCTACAGAGACAGACTGAGGATCAACAGATTCTCGTGGCCAAAGATCCTGAAGATCTCGTACAAAAGAAACAACTTCTACATCAAGATCCGGCCGGGGGAGGTGTGAGGACGCACGCGTACACACACACACACACACACATACACAGATTCAACCACTGTCAGTCCATGTTTGACTGCAGAGACAGCAGTCAGAGGGCGAACATGAGAGTCAGTGGGCTGGATAATGAAGCTCATGATGAGAAGGATCAAAGACAGAGGCAGTCATCCTTATGTGGGAGAGAGGGAAGTATGTTACATCTCTGGTCTGAAAGTGGAGGATGTTTAGGTGGAGGATGTTTGGATGGAGGATGTTTAGATGAGGATGTTTAGATGGAGGATGTTTAGATGGAGGATGTTTGGATGGAGGATGTTTAGATGGAGGATGTTTAGATGGAGGATGTTTGGATGGAGGATGTTTAGATGGAGGATGTTTAGATGGAGGATGTTTGGATGGAGGATGTTTAGATGGAGGATGTTTGGATGGAGGATGTTTAGATGAGGATGTTTAGATGGAGGATGTTTAGGTGGAGGATGTTTGGATGGAGGATGTTTAGATGAGGATGTTTAGATGGAGGATGTTTAGATGGAGGATGTTTAGATGGAGGATGTTTGGATGGAGGATGTTTAGATGGAGGATGTTTGGATGGAGGATGTTTAGATGAGGATGTTTAGGTGGAGGATGTTTAGATGGAGGATGTTTGGATGGAGGATGTTTAGATGAGGATGTTTAGGTGGAGGATGTTTAGATGGAGGATGTTTGGATGGAGGATGTTTAGGTGGAGGATGCTTGGATGGAGGATGTTTGGATGGAGGATGTTTGGATGGAGGATGTTTGGATGAAGGATGTTTAGGTGAAGGATGTTTGGATGGAGGATGTTTAGGTGGAGGATGCTTGGATGGAGGATGTTTAGGTGGAGGATGCTTGGATGGAGGATGCTTGGATGGAGGATGTTTGGATGGAGGATGTTTAGGTGGAGGATGTTTGGATGGAGGATGTTTAGGTGGAGGATGCTTGGATGGAGGATGTTTAGATGAGGATGTTTAGGTGGAGGATGTTTAGATGGAGGATGTTTGGATGGAGGATGTTTAGGTGGAGGATGCTTGGATGGAGGATGTTTGAGTGGAGGATGTTTGGATGGAGGATGTTTGGATGAAGGATGTTTAGGTGAAGGATGTTTGGATGGAGGATGTTTGGATGGAGGATGTTTAGGTGGAGGATGCTTGGATGGAGGATGCTTGGATGGAGGATGTTTGGATGGAGGATGTTTAGGTGGAGGATGTTTAGGTGGAGGATGCTTGGATGGAGGATGTTTGAGTGGAGGATGTTTGGATGGAGGATGTTTGGATGAAGGATGTTTAGGTGAAGGATGTTTGGATGGAGGATGTTTGGATGGAGAATGTTTGGATGGAGGATGTTTGGATGGAGGATGTTTAGGTGGAGGATGTTTGGATGGAGGATGTTTAGGTGGAGGATGTTTGGATGGAGGATGGTTGGATGGAGAATGTTTGGATGGAGGATGGTTGGATGGAGAATGTTTGGATGGAGAATGTTTGGATGGAGGATGTTTGGATGGAGGATGTTTAGGTGGAGGATGTTTGGATGGAGGATGTTTAGGTGGAGGATGCTTGGATGGAGGATGTTTGAGTGGAGGATGTTTGGATGGAGGATGTTTGAGTGGAGGATGTTTGGATGGACGATGTTTGGATGGACGATGTGTGAGTGTTGTTGAGTAGTAGACGTGGACAGAGCTACTGTAAACATCCAAATGGAGCTGATAGAACTCTGAAACGATGCCTCGCTCCTCTTACAAACTGCTCGAATGCTCCGCATGTTTGAAAACACGTAGCTTATGGCGTTTAATTAGTGTCAAAACTCGTGGGCACATGATACGAGCGCACAACACAGTAATCGTGAGCATAAAACTGATCTGAGAGCGCACCGGACAGTATCCGTGAGCAGATGTCGAGCGAGGGTAGACTCTGCAACCAAGCGCGCGTGGTGAGCAGTTGCGAGCGCGTAGAGACGGTCGAGCAAGAGCTCGAGACTGCATTTGTGTATGCTGAGCAGAAATGCTCCCTCGCGGTGACAATCCGCTCGCGGATACTGTCCTGTGCGCTCTCTGATCAGATCACATTTAAGATAAGATAAGATAATCCTTTATTGATCCCTAGGGGGGAAATTTGGAAAACATGTGTTTGGATGGAGGATATTTTGTTGAAGGATGTATAGGTGGAGGATGTTTGGATGGCAGATGTTTTGATGGAGGATGCTTGAGTGGAGGATGTTTGGGTGAAGTGAGTGTGGGGGATGAAGCTGCAGACTGTGGTCCAGAGAGGGAAAAAGAGCTGTTTCCTGACCCGCCTTAAATCCAGCAGGTTAAGTAGCAGAGAGAACAGAGGAGGACTGGAGGAGAGAAATGTCTGGTTCTGACTCTGATTTGTGGCAATGTTGGCTGTCCAGAGTATGAACCATACTTAATGTAAGTTCGATCAGAAACTGCAGGAAAAGGTGGAAACAGGAAGTGTGATATTCAGCGTTTGGTGTCATTTGTTTGTTGATTGAAGGGAATTCCTTCATATTTTCATCATCGGAGGCGAGGAGACGGTTGGTGTCACTCGTTGACGGTGGCAATGAGGCCTGAGGTCTCGTATGGCAACATGAATGGAGATGGCGAGGCGTGGTCTGACTGGAAACCAGTTTGTTAAAGATCATCATTCTGGTTTTCATCTTTCAGATCCACAGTGACGTCTTTTTTTTAATTCTTAATGCGTTAAAAGATCATAGGGGCGCTGGTTTAGCTCAGTTGGTAGAGCAGGCGCACCATATACAGAGGCTACAGTCCTCGTTGCACTGATTGCAGGTTCGACTCCCGATCTGCCGATCCATTTGGTGCATGTCATCCTCCACTCTCTACTCCCTACGTTTCCTGTCTCACTTCATCTGCCCTATCTAATAAAGCCAAAAAGCCAGAAAAATAATCTTTAAAAAAAAAATAGATAATTCGAACGATCATTCGTTTGGGGGGTTTACTGGGTGGTCTGGGTTTACTGGATTTACTGAGGCGTGGTCCTCAACAATTCTAGACGGATCATAAAAATAAAGATAAATATGAATCAGCTGATCACAGACAAACATTCTTACACTGAGCTGTCAATCATTCACTGGCCTGCCTGTCTCTCCCCAGTTTGACCAGTTTGAGTCAACGATTGGTTTCAAGCTGCTAAACCACAGAGCAGCTAAACGCCTGTGGAAGGTGTGTGTGGAGCATCACTCCTTCTTCAGGTGAGTCTGTGATGATGCCATCACTAGCAGGGTACCCAACACGTGATGTAACATCACAACACAAGACAATGTAACAACAGAAGACATGATGGGACACAGAATCACTGTGACATCATGCATATGTACTGATAACCCCCCCCGCGCTGTCTGTGTATTGTCTGTCTCCCCTACTACCTCCCTGTCTGTCATTCCCCTCCCCCGTCTGTCTCTCAGGCTGCTGTCTCCAGAGGAGACCCCTAAGAAGTTGCTGTCTCTGGGTTCGAAGTTTCGTTACAGCGGTCGGACTCAGATTCAGAGTCGAAGAGCCAGCGCTCAGATCTCCAGACCTGCACCACATTTCCCACGATGCATCAGTAAGAGGAACATGCTGAGCCGCAGCCTGGACGGAGGTACTAATGCATTCCCACCCGTATTGGTCTCAGTAGTACCGGTCTCAGTTGTACAGGTTTTAGTAGTACAGGTCTCAGTAGTACTGGTCCCTATACTTCTGGTCTTAGTAGTACAGGTCTCAGTAGTACTGGTCCCTGTAGTTCTGGTCTTAGTAGTACAGGTCTTAATAGCACAGGTCTTAGTAGAACAGGTCTTAGTAGTACTGGTCCCTGTACTTCTGGTCTTAGTAGTACAGGTCTTAGAAGTACTGGTCCATGTACTTCTGGTCTTAGTAGTACAGGTCTCAGTAGTACAGATCTTAATAGTACAGGTCTTAGTAGTACAGGTCTTAGTAGTACTGGTCCCTGTACTTCTGGTCTCAGTAGTACAGGTCTCAGTAGTACAGGTCTCAGTAGTACAGGTCCCTATAGTTCTGGTCTTAGTAGTACAGGTCTTAGTAGTACAGGTCTCAGTAGTACAGGTCCCTATAGTTCTGGTCTTAGTAGCACAGGTCTTAGTAGTACTGGTCCCTGTACTTCTGGTCTTAGTAGTACAGGTCTTAGTAGTACAGGTCCCTATAGTTCTGCTCTTAGTAGTACAGGTCTCAGTAGTACAGGTCTTAGCAGTATAGGTCTCAGTAGTACAGGTCTTAGCAGTACAGGTCTCAGTAGTACTGGTCCCTGGAGTACAGGTCTCAGTAGTACAGGTCTTAGCAGTACAGGTCTCAGTAGTACAGGTCTCAGTATTACAGGTCAGATTAGTACTGGTCCCTGGAGTACAGGTCTCAGTAGTACTGGTCTTAGCAGTACAGGTCTCAGTAGTACAGGTCTCAGTAGTACTGGTCCCTGGAGTACAGGTCTCAGTAGTACAGGTCTCAGTAGTACAGGTCTTAGCAGTACAGGTCTCAGTAGTACAGGTCTCAGTATTACAGGTCAGATTAGTACTGGTCCCTGGAGTACAGGTCTCAGTAGTACTGGTCTTAGCAGTACAGGTCTCAGTAGTACAGGTCTCAGTAGTACTGGTCCCTGGAGTACAGGTCTCAGTAGTACAGGTCTCAGTAGTACAGGTCTTAGCAGTATAGGTCTCAGTAGTACAGGTTTTAGCAGTACAGGTCTCAGTAGTACAGGTCTCAGTAGTACTGGTCCCTGGAGTACAGGTCTCAGTAGTACAGGTCTTAGCAGTACAGGTCTCAGTAGTACAGGTCTCAGTAGTACTGGTCCCTGGAGTACAGGTCTCAGTAGTACAGGTTTTAGCAGTACAGGTCTCAGTAGTACAGGTCTCAGTATTACAGGTCAGATTAGTACTGGTCCCTGGAGTACAGGTCTCAGTAGTACTGGTCTTAGCAGTACAGGTCTCAGTAGTACAGGTCTCAGTAGTACTGGTCCCTGGAGTACAGGTCTCAGTAGTACAGGTCTCAGTAGTACAGGTCTTAGCAGTATAGGTCTCAGTAGTACAGGTTTTAGCAGTACAGGTCTCAGTAGTACAGGTCTCAGTAGTACTGGTCCCTGGAGTACAGGTCTCAGTAGTACAGGTCTTAGCAGTACAGGTCTCAGTAGTACAGGTCTCAGTAGTACTGGTCCCTGGAGTACAGTTCTCAGTAGTACAGGTCTCAGTATTACAGGTCAGATTAGTACTGGTCCCTGGAGTACAGGTCTCAGTAGTACTGGTCCCTGGAGTACAGGTCTCAGTAGTACAGGTCTCAGTAGTACAGGTCTTAGCAGTATAGGTCTCAGTAGTACAGGTCTTAGCAGTACAGGTCTCAGTAGTACAGGTCTCAGTAGTACTGGTCCCTGGAGTACAGGTCTCAGTAGTACAGGTCTTAGCAGTACAGGTCTCAGTAGTACAGGTCTCAGTAGTACTGGTCCCTGGAGTACAGTTCTCAGTAGTACAGGTCTCAGTATTACAGGTCAGATTAGTACTGGTCCCTGGAGTACAGGTCTCAGTAGTACTGGTCTTAGCAGTACAGGTCTCAGTAGTACAGGTCTCAGTAGTACTGGTCCCTGGAGTACAGGTCTTAGCAGTACAGGTCTCAGTAGTACTGGTCCCTGGAGTACAGGTCTCAGTAGTACAGGTCCCTATAGTTCTGGTCTTAGTAGTACAGGTCTTAGTAGTACAGGTCCCTATAGTTCTGCTCTTAGTAGTACAGGTCTCAGTAGTACAGGTCTTAGCAGTATAGGTCTCAGTAGTACAGGTCTTAGCAGTACTGGTCTTAGCAGTACAGGTCTTAGCAGTACTGGTCTTAGCAGTACAGGTCTCAGTAGTACTGGTCCCTGGAGTACAGTTCTCAGTATTACAGGTCAGATTAGTACTGGTCCCTGGAGTACAGGTCTCAGTAGTACTGGTCTTAGCAGTACAGGTCTCAGTAGTACTGGTCCCTGGAGTACAGGTCTCAGTAGTACAGGTCTTAGCAGTACAGGTCTCAGTAGTACTGGTCCCTGGAGTACAGGTCTTAGTAGTGCAGGTCTCAGTAGTACTGGTCCCTGGAGTACAGGTCTCAGTAGTACAGGTCTTAGCAGTACAGGTCTCAGTAGTACTGGTCCCTGGAGTACAGGTCTTAGCAGTACAGGTCTCAGTAGTACTGGTCCCTGGAGCACAGGTCTTAGTAGTGCAGGTCTCAGTAGTACTGGTCAGTACCTTTTTGTCCTTGTTGGTGATCAGAGTTTTTATTGGTCCTCAGCTTCGAGGGTCACGCCCACATCATCTCTGTTTGGCTCTCCAGCCATCACATCATCCCCAAAAGTCAACGGTGGTACTCACACAGGTAGAGTTTCGTACTGCAGTAACACTGCTGCACTGTAGTAGTACTGTAGTAGTACTGCAGTACTACTGTAGTGGTACTAGTCTGTGATTGGCCACAGCTCTGAATGCTTCAATCAGCTTGTAAAGGAATGCTGTTTTCTGATTGGTTGGAGGGGCCTTGCTGAGACCAGCTGTTATTATATCTGTCCAATCAACTGTTCAGTGTTTCTGGTGTTGTGTTACATGTGTTCAGACCTTTGCCCTGTCGTCAACAACACACACACGTAGACACCCTCTCTCTCTCACATACACACACACACACACACAAACACAAACACACACACATTCAGTTCAGTATTAAGGTTGTCAATGAAGTTTTCAAATACTTGAAGCTTTTGTCAGCAGCAGAGGTGTGATCACATGATCCTGTCTCAGGTGAAACAGGAAGTGCTCCAACATGTTTCATTTTCCATATAAAGGCTTAGTGTCTCATTCAGTGACAGAGTGCAATAATGCATCATGGGTGCCAGTAATACACTAGATTACACACCTTTGCCCCACCCCTTTTAAATTGAGCCTGACAGGAAGGAGTTCTGACTCAGAATCATGTTAGCATTATTAGCAGCTTTAGCATTGTTAGCACTGTTACACTTGTGGACTGTAATAGTTGCAAAATTTTGTTGCCATCGTTAGCATTGCTTGCATCATGCTAACTAGTGGTGCGAAGGCTCATGGTGGTTCTGAATGCTGATTGGCTGATTGGCCCAGGCTGCCTTGCATGTCACCTGAGCTCTGATTGGCTGAACTTGCCATTGCTGTGCCAACGAGCAGGCGTAGCGCTTTGGATACTAGCTGAATCACCATGGTTACTGTGTGTGTGTGTGTGTGTGTGTGTGTGTGTGTGCGTGTGTGTGCGGGTGTGTGTTTGTTTGTGTAGATGTGGGTTCAGGGTTGTACGGAGCATCTAAAGCGATTGCCGTCAGTGACCTCATAACCACGGTAACGCCTGAGAGGAGGGTGGAGGACACAGTTGCGGAGCCAGGTACAGAAACAACCAATCAGATAAGACACAATCGATCAGGTCAGTCAGGTCAAACTAACCCCTCCCCCTGTTTCCTGTCTCCCAGAAGAGGTGGTGCTGGTTTTGCAGGAGACAATGGAGGAAGAGATCAGAGCCTCAGAAGTTTCTCAGCAGAGTCCTCCAACACCTCACAAACAGGAAACCAAGGTAACACTCACCTGTCTCACCTGTCCCAACAGTCTCACCACTCTCCCCTGCCTCACCTGTTCCACCTGTCTCTCCTCTCTCCCCTGCCTCACCTGTCTCACCTCTCTCTCCTGTCTCTCCTCTTTCTGCTGTTTCTCCTCTCTCACCTGTCTCACCTCTCTCTCCTGTCTCTCCTCTTTCTCCTCTCTCACCTCTCTCTCCTGTCTCTCCTCTTTCTCCTGTCTCCCCTCTCTATCCTGTCTCTCCTCTTTCTGCTGTTTCTCCTCTCTCTCCTGTCTCCCCTCTCTATCCTGTCTCTCCTCTTTCTGCTGTCTCTCCTCTCTCACCTGTCTCACCTCTCTCTCCTGTCTTTCCTGTCTGTGTTAAAACAGAAGAAATATTGAACAGCTGGTTGTGAACTCTTCAAAGATAAATAAAGTTTTGAGTGTGAGATATGTTCCTGTCAGATTGTCAGGTTAAAATGACTTCCTGAATTGAAGCTTCCTGTTTGTGTTCAGACTGAGCTGACTGATACGGCCGTGGACGGAGAGCTGACTGCTACAGAGGTACTGATGAGCCTGAATGCATCACGCTGCAACCTTATACATACAGTATATATAACCTTATTATATTGTGTATATGTATACACAGATCAGCCATAACATTATGACCACTGACAGGTTGGGCTGAATAACATTGATTATCTTGTTACAATAGCCCCTGTCAGTGGGTGGTATATGTTTGGCAGCAAGTGAACATTTTGTCCTTGAAGTTGATGTGTCGGAAGCAGGAAACATGGGCGAGTAAAGAAGTGAGTGACTTTGACAAGGGCCAAATTGTGATGGCTAGACAGCTGGGTCAGAGCATCTCCAAAACTGCAGCTCTTGCGAGGTGTTCCCGGTCTGCAGGGTTCAGTACCTACCAAAGGTTGTCCAAGGAAGGAAAACCGGTGAACCAGCGACAGGGTCATGGGCAGCCAATGCTCATTTATGTGCATGGGGAGCGAAGGCTGTGGTGCGATCCAACAGAAGAGCTACTGTAGCTCAAACTGCTGAAAAAGTGAATGCTGGTTCTGATAGAAAGGTGTCAGAACACACAGCATCACATTGTGTTGTGTATGAAGCTGCATAGCTGCAGAGTGGTCAGGGTGCCCATGCTGACCCCTGTCCACTGCCGTGCCTACAATGGACACGTGAACATCAGAACTGGAACACGGAGCGATGGAAGAAAGCGGCCTGGTCTGATGAATCATGTTTTCTTTTCCATCATGTGGATGGCCGGGTGTGTGTGCATCTCTTACCTGGAGAAGACATGACACCAGGATGCGCTATGGGAAGAAGGCGAGCCAGCGGAGGCAGTGTGATGCTTTGGGCGATGTTCTGCTGGGAAACCTTGGGTCCTGCCGTTCATGTGGATGTTACTTTGACACGTACCACCTACCTGAACATGGCTGCAGACCAAGTCCACCCCTTTGAAGACAGAATGTTCACTTGCTGCCTAATATATCCCACCCACTGCCAGGTGCCATTGTAACGAGATAATCAGTGTTATTCACTTCACCTGGCGGTGGTCATATATGTTAGTGCTGTCAGGCGATTAAAAAAATGAATTGATTTAATTACAGGCTTTGTAATTGTTAATTGGGATTAATGGCATATATCAATCATTTTTGAGAGAAGCATCACATCACATGTAGACTTACTCAGTCTGGATTACCCTGTTTCTAGATGTTGCATATTACTTCCACACTTTAAATGTTCTCTCTTCTTCACCTTTTTAAATGTTAACTCACAAACTATTTTAATCTGATCACCTTGTTTCCCTTCAGTCCCACCCAACACACCTGCAGCTCTGCACACAGCTGCTGGCCCCGTCCCTTCTTTCTGTTTGTCTCTCTGTCTGCGATGTTGACTCCACAGTCTGTTTTATTAAGTCACAAAAGTTATTCACAGCACATGAGCCCCGTGTGTAGGGATGTTATTAATGACGCAGTGTCTCAAACGATTGACAGCACTTTTCGACCCATCCAGTCTCTTCAGATGTCCAACATGAGTCTGGTTCTGCTCGAGGTTTCTGCCTGTTGAAGGAGGTTTTTCTGCCACTGTGCCGAATATTGCTAAGTACTGCTGATGGTGGATTCATGTTGGATCTCTCTAAATAATTTATGAAGAGTATGGTCAAGTGTCTTGAGATAACTTTGGTTATGATTTGGCATTATACAAATAATTTCATTGATTGTTACCAAATGACGTTGGCATCTTTTAAAGCTCTAAGACAGCAACAGACTTAGGTTTGTTTTAACAGGAAAAGACCGCTGCTCAATCAATGAGTTTATAGTCGGGACGCACCAGGGGATGTCTTTGTGTGTGTGTGTGTGTGTTATTCTATCATGTTTTCAAAGCTGCCGTATACGGTCGGAGTGCAGTTAATCTGCATTGATTTTTTGACACGTTATTTTTTCTGTAATTAATTCATCACTATTAATGTGTTATTTTGACAGCAATACAGTATATTCCCGATTTTGTTTCACAAACGAACACAAACCTGTCTGCCTGTCTGTCTGCCCATCTGTCTCTCAGTCTGATCAGGATGAAGACTTAAGAACTCAGGTAAGCTTCATGTAATTTACTATTGTTTTTTGTTTTATGCTGATCTTGTCTCAGTTTTTTCTTGCCTGTTTGTCTTCAGGAGACGTTCGAGAGTCCAGAGGAGGAGCAGAAACCTCAGAGCACCATTAGCGCCCTCAGACGCTCCTTTTTAGAGGAAGGAGGAGCAGGAGGAGGAGGAGTGATGACAGAGTGGGAGAAACGTCTCGCCTCCTCACCTCTACGGCGAGTCGACGACTCCCCGATGATTGAACCGCTGGAACCAGATGAGGTGAGGACGTTGATTATCTGTGCACATGAAACTGCTGACCTCTGCTGGTCAGTGAATGTAGCACTGACTCACCAGCTAACCACAGAAACTAGACATTCCTGTTTTTATAACAGATTCTGCACTAACAACTGAAACTTGAATGTCCCACTGTTATTACCGACACTGAACTAACCACAGACACACTATAAATGAGGCTCCTCCTCCTCTGTCCTCTGTCTTTGTGTGTTTGATGTTGCTCACCTGTACGCTCCAGGTGGGCAGATTTATATCAAACCAAGCTCCTCATCCAATAAGAGAGAAGAGCTACACTGTGGGGCGGAGCTACGACACAGTCTCTGGTAGGGTCGTCACCATGACAACCCATGACGACAGCTCTGATGTTACCATGACAACTGAGAGTATTGAGGTGGGCAAGCAGGTCAGAGTCATCCACCTGTCCACTGCTGATGATGTCATCAAAGGTGGCCCACTGATCACGATTCGAGAGGTGAAGACGCCGACCTCGCCCTCCGAGCCACCCCAAAGGGTCTCTGACATCATCAGTGATGTCATCATTGTATCTGACACCAGAGAAGGTGGATCCAGAAATATGGACCTCCTTGAGGGCAGGGCCTCCCTCCTTGCTCCTAAATCCCCACCTGATGAGCTTAACTTAAGCCCTGCCCTCTCGCCAGGTCACCTGACAGGCAGGACGTCGCCCTCAATGGCCAGAGTGGTATGCTGATTGGCTGATTGTTGGTTGGCATGGAAACAAGATTGAGGCACAAATACTGCGACCCCGCAAACAGGAAATGACGCCAAAACATGGCTCACCTGAGCCGGTTCAAATTGAACACCTGAGCTCCAAAAGCTGCTGTTGGAGGTCAGGTGAAGGTCGAGTGGTTAGGTGGAGGTAGAGTGGAGAACAGGTCAAGATCCGATGATCAGATGAAGGTCAGGTGATCAGATGGAGGCCAAGTGATCAGGTGGAGGTCAGGTGGTCAGGTGGAGGTCAGGTGACCAGGTGGAGGCCAAGTGATCAGGTTGAGGTCAGGTGACCAGGTGGAGGCCAAGTGATCAGGTGGAGGCCAAGTGATCAGGTGGAGGCCAAGTGATCAGGTGGAGGTCAGGTGATCAGGTGGAGGCCAGGTGATCAGGTGGAGGCCAAGTGATCAGGTAGAGGTCAGGTGAGAAGGTGGAGGTCAGGTGATCAGGTGGAGGCCAAGTGATCAGGTGGAGGTCAGGTGGTCAGGTGATCAGGTGGAGGCCAAGTGAGCAGGTGGAGGTCAGGTGATCAGGTGGAGGTCAGGTGGTCAGGTGGAGGCCATTGTGATATGGTGGGGGTCAGGTGATCAGGTGGAGGTCAGGTGGTCAGGTGGAGGCCATTGTGATATGGTGGGGGTCAGGTGATCAGGTGGAGGTCAGGTGGTCAGGTGATCAGGTAGAGGTCAGGTGATCAGGTGGAGGCCAAGTGAGCAGGTGGAGGTCAGGTGATCAGGTGGAGGTCAGGTGGTCAGGTGATCAGGTGGAGGCCAAGTGATCAGGTAGAGGTCAGGTGATCAGGTGGAGGCCAAGTGATCAGGTGGAGGTCAGGTGGTCAGGTGATCAGGTGGAGGCCAAGTGATCAGGTAGAGGTCAGGTGATCAGGTGGAGGCCAAGTGATCAGGTGGAGGTCAGGTGGTCAGGTGATCAGGTGGAGGCCAAGTGAGCAGGTGGAGGTCAGGTGATCAGGTAGAGGTCAGGTTATCAGGTGGAGGTCAGGTGATCAGGTAGAGGTCAGGTGATCACATGGAGGTCAGGTGATCACGTGGAGGTCAGGTGATCAGGTTGAGGTCAGGTGATCAGGTTGAGGTCAGGTGATCAGATAGAAGTCAGGTGGAGGTCAGGTGATCAGGTTGAGGTCAGGTGATCAGATAGAAGTCAGGTAGAGGTCCGGTGATCAGGTGGAGGTCAGGTGATCAGTTTAAACTCAGCTGTTCTTTGACTCCGAATCTGAAGATCAGATTTGTTTTTTTGTGTCTGAAATCATTTAATTCTCCTGCTCACAGTAAATTTTACATTATATATAATTATACATATAATATTATTATTATTATATTATATATATAAACAGAATAATAGAGGAGTATATACAGACAGTATGTGTATACTGCAAATAGTGATTTTATCCGCAAAATTAGAAACACTTTCGGACACTTAGATCATTTTCTCTGTGCAGTTAATTACGTTGTCACTGATATTTTTTCCTCTCAGGGCAATGCATGATGGGATATGTTCTGGATTTGGAACTCTAGAACACCAAATCAAATTCCTTGTATGTGAAAACCCACTTGGCAATAAACCTGACTCTGATCTGAGCTGCATTAGTGACTATTGGTTGTACTGTTTTAGTGATACATTGTGGGATACTTTGTGTCCACTGTATAGCATTTAATAATGCTCACTAAACATTCAGACGCTACAGAGTGGTGAACTCAGTGAGTACTGAGTGATTTCAGACACAGCCCCTGGGTTTAATTTTTGCGTGTGAGTTTTTTATGTTTTTAATGGCTGCCGTGGGGGTGGGGCTTATTTATTTTTCCTGCTCCTCACTTCCTGTCAGGCCTTGTTATGATTGGTTACGTTGCCTCTCTGACGCTTTTCAGCTAGTTTGAATCCTTCACAGTTTCAGGAGATTTGAAGTTTGGTTCTCTTTGGCGCCACCTGTGGTGATAGACAGTAACTGCAGGTGTGATTTGAACACCACAGGGATCTAAAGAGGGTCAGCTGTGACATCCTCTACATAACCCTGTTTCTGTGTGGATGTGTGAGGAGAAAAATGCTTCTTCACACACAACTTAGCCTGAGTCTGTTTAGTTAGCTCCACCCACCATGTCTGGCCGACCAATCACTACTGATGGGAAATGTTTCACTAACTGGTCGCAGCTTCAGATTAATGCAGGAGAGTCAATCCTGCAGGTTATTATTCCGGTGATGCAAAGTAAATATTAAAACATTTATTTACAGTTTAACTGAAGCTTCTCGTCTGTCATCCTTCAGGTCTTTGTTTTACACACAGAGAGGTCATGTGACCATGGTCGTGTGACTCATGAAAGTACAATGAGTTATCTGCTAACATGGATCAATACAAAGGAACAATGACCATAAATAGGGATTATTTTGGTTCTCACTAATTATTTATATAAAAAATGTCATTAATTTAATAGTTTAATTTCTGTTATTGAAAAAATAGTTACCCATAATGCACCAGTCAGGCAAGACTGTACTCTGCTCTGCTTTGTTCAGATGTCTCTGAGGTGAAAAAGTAAACGTATAAAGTAACCGTTCTGATCTGTTAGGCGTTACCTGCTGGGATCCAAATCCCAAAATGCAAATTCATCAGTCAGACAACTTTCTGTTAAGAATTCACAGAGAGGTTGTTTTGATTTCTGTGTTCAGAACGAAAACGTCGAACGAACGACTCTGAAGAACCGGAGCGGACAAACATTCAAACAGCAAAATAAAAGTCTAAAATGATTATTAAAGGGCTTTTATTTTGTATTTTGGTTGCTGCTATTTTCATTACCTTATGTTTTTCTACCCCTCCTTCTGTCTTATCCTTTCTGTAGCCTACAAGTATGACTCACCTGAGAGTGCTCTGTTACATCACTTCCTGTCTGTGTAAAAAAAGTAGTTCACAGCTCAGTAGAAACAGAAGTAGAATGACGTTTCTGCATTAATAAAATGTGTTTGACACAAGAAACTCTGATCAGTAATATTAGACCGATTGCTGATTTCTGTGAACCTCGCCCACCTACGCTGACCATGCCCCACTTCCCCCTGACCACGCCCCTGCATGGCTGCTGCTTAGCTGAGTGTTTCTACTAAGAATCAGTTTTCATTTTTATTTTTTTGTACCTGACTGTGTCTCTAACTTTCGTGTGTGTGTGTGTGTGTGTTTGCGTGTGTGCGCTTGCATGTGTGTGTGTTTGTGTGTGTGTGTGCAGCCTAAACCTACATTTGATGAAATGTCTCCTGAGCTGACCGCTCTGCTGAAGTCGGCCAGAGAACAAAAAACCTTCAGAGATCACAACCTGCTGAAGGTGCCTGTCTGTTTACCTGTCTGTCTGTTTACCTGTCTTGTCTGCTTAGAACTTTGTCTCATAAACTGAGAGTGATGATGATGAAGATACTGTAATATGTTTGTATTTATAAGTTATGAATGTGCTGAAACATCGTGACATAAACTATTCATGTTCAGTAGAGTGAAAACTTTACTTTCATGTACTTCGTTCTGTAAACTGAATATTATAACTCACCTGGCTCACTGCGCTGAAGACCCGCCCCCTCACACCTGATGAATGTATCCTTTTCTCTTGACTTCATGTTTCAGACGTCAGAGAAGGTGGAGACAGTCTTCCTGATGACGGAGCCATGTGACCAGGATCAGCCAATGGTCGACCAGCCTCAGGTAGCGACAGGAAGTCTCGTGGGTCCACCCCCTCAAAACCCCCCGCCCGCTCCACCAGGGGCCTACATGACGCAAACTGATGATGTCACAGAGGATTGGGCCAATGATGATGATAGTAACAATGCTAATGATGCTAACCAGGCTAATTGTCAAGCAGATAAACATGAAGTCAGTGATGATGAAGTTAGCGATGATGAGCCTAGTAGTGAGGTTAGCAGTGATGATGCTAGTGATGCTAGTGAAGATGCTATCAGTGTGTTAGCGCAGGCTGCAGTGGAGGAAGCCATGGAGGCTGCAGTCAGACAGGGTCAGAGCACAGAGGCTAATGATGTTAATCAGGATAGCATTAATGCTAACTTTGCAATTAGCCACAGTGAGCAGCAGCTCACTAGTATGGAGGCTAACAACAGCCCCAGACCCGGTTCTGTCCTGGAATCTCGACCTGCCTCAAGTCCGTTTCGACGTTACCATGACGAAAAGGACTCTGACAACTCTGAGGAGGACGAGGGGGGGTGGAGGTTTGGAGAAAACTCCCCTCCTCTCTCTTTACCCCGCCCCACCTCCTTCTGCTCGACCAATCGGACGCAGCCTTCTGACCAAAGTGATGATGACGAAGAGTCCGAACCTCTGCAGGAGGTAACATCTGCCCCAGTCAATCCTGCCTCCCTTAATCCTGCCCCAGCAAATACTGCCCCAGTGAATCCTGCCCCAGCAAATACTGCCCCAGTAAATCCTTCCACAGTGAATCCTGCCCCACCTAACAATGCCCCAGTCAATCCTGCCCCAGCAAATACTGCCCCAGTGAATCCTGCCTGTGTTCCCAGTTAAACTGATGTTCTCAGTCTAACATATTGAGAATCTTGGTTCTTCATGTTAAGGAGGAGGTAGCGCCCTCTGCTGGTAACATGAATCAATATTAATAACTCAAATAATAAGAAACTTAGCAGATTAAACATCAGAAGTAATTTGTGAATTTGAGATTAATAATCTGAAAGTTAAAACGTATTTAGAGATGAATAATCTCTAAATGTGTGTGTTTCTTCAGGAGGTCCCGGTGATGAGGAAGACTCTGACATATGAAGTTCCAGGGGTGAGGACTCGTTCATGATTTTAAAGATGAGTTTAAACTGATCAATAACTGTTCATTGTGTTCACCATCACTACAAACACGTGGTGCATTCAAGGACAATCAAATCAAAGAACATCTGAATGTTTAATTTAAGTGCTTCTTAATCTTCATGTTTTCTGCCTGCAGGCTTCACTGCATGTCGATCAATAACTTTCATTGATCAGATGTTCATGCGTTTGTGTTTCAGAGCCGAGTTGACCCTGATCCTCCTACAGGTCTGCTGCTGAGCTCTCAGACCTTCACTGCAGAGACCCCCAACACCAGCACCACCACACACATCACCAAGGTAACACCTGTCACCATGGTAACCTTTTCAGTTCACACTGTAGTTTGCACGTGTTTCAGTAAATCTGCAGTGACTCGCTGTGAAGTTTGTTTGACATCAGAGAAACAAGAAACATGAAAAGAAAAATTCTGTCTGGTTTTCTCCTCAGACGGTCAAAGGAGGAATCTCAGAGACCAGAATCGAGAAGAGAATCGTGATTTCAGGAGACACAGAAATCGACCATGACCAGGTACCAGTCCGAAAATCTATTTTTATTCTAAAAGCACAGAAAATATGAAGTTGTTGAAGACGTTTCACCTCTCATCCCAAAGGCTTCTTCAGTTCTAAACTGACTGGTGGATGGAGCTAGAGGCTCTGTAAGCCTCTAAGCCTCTGTAGGTCATTAGTATGCTAATAGATGTTAGCATTATTAGCTAGAGGTATAAGCCACTGTAGGTCACATGTACATGTTTGTTAACTGGAGAGTAGTCGGTTAATAGGACATCGAATGTTACTAAATAGTGATCTGATAAAAGAGGATTTTGTGGGAAGACAATTAAGTTTTCTGTTTCAAGGCCGTAAGCTAGAACAAGGTGGAGGGTGTGGTTAAAGCGGTGAGTAGGCTGGTTTACACTTTGAGTGAAACCAATAGAGTCCAAAAGGGACATAAATGCCATGCTAAGACTATCATTATCAACATCTACATGAATATTGAAGTCCCCTACAATAATTATTTGATCTGAACTCAGGACTAAATCTGATAAAAACGCCAGGAGGGCGGTATACTATCACAAATAAAACAGGCTGTAAAGTTTTCCAGGCTGGGTGTGAAAAACTCAGAACAAGGCTATTTTTATTACATTTTTTTTATTTACTCCTTTTTTATTTAAGTTTGAATTAACTGTAATAACAGGCCTGGGTTGGGGGGCAGACACAGTCTCTATAACATTAACATTGTGGCTGGGAAAGTGCTCACAGGGAAGCTCAGAGGAGTGTGTAGGACTACAGCTCTGCCTCCTGGGGCCTCATTTATAAACGCAGCGTACGCACAAAAGAAGGCGTAGGCCACTTTCAAAGCAAACTTTGTAAATGGACTGTACTTATATAGCTCTTTTCTAGTCTTTGCGACCACTCAAAGCTGCTTTTACACTACATGTCACATTCACACACTGATGGCAGAGGCTGCTACGTAAAGTGCCAAACTGTCGATCAGTTATCACACTCATACCCGTTGACGGGAAAATGTGCGGCCCTCCACGCCAGCTCTGACCCATGCGTACGGACATTTTGGAGACGGGAAATTGGCGACGCAGATGGTGAGGTGGTGAACTGAAGCTAGGTTGTCTATTGATGCCATTTTTTTTAATACTTTTATTTTATGTAGTTTTTTTGGAACATACTTTTACATACAAACATACACATTTACACATATACCTACACACACACACAAGAACACATAAACATGAGGTCATGGTTTGGTCTGTACAAGGAAACATGAATTTAGATGAGATAATACACAAAATGCATACTCGGTCACACATACTGTATTTACGATGAATTCTTTTCCCCCGCTAAATAAACACAACATTTCTCCCATCGTTTTTCCCCCAGCTCTTTTGGGAGCTGTATGGAATAGGTCATTTGCTCTAAAAGATGTAGTTGTTTTACAATATTAATAAAGATACCAGCAGTAGGGCACTTTCTCTGAAGCCAGAGTTTTGTAATGGCCTTTTTACTTGATGCCAGCAAAATCTTTAGGAGGTAGGTATCATATTTACTCAGTCCTTCAGGAATATGTCCGAGGTAAAGCGAGATGAATGTTGTACTAATGGTGAAACCTAGAGTTTTTGAGATAATTATTGCCACTTCCTTATAGGAAGGCTTAATAAGGGGGCAAGACCAGAAGATATGAGCATGATCAACCATCATCTCTCCACATTCCCTCCAGCAGCAGAGTTGAATGCCACTTTGTTTGGATTTCTGTTTGGGAGTTATAAAAGAACGTATTAAGTTTTTCCAGCAGTAGTCCCTCCAGGTCCAAGAGTTTGTAGAGGATGATTGTGTCTCCCAAGCATGCTGCCAAGTGTCTTCAGTTATTTTGATGTCCAGTTCTTAAACCCCTCTCTGTTTAACATAGTCCGTATTGTCCTTATTCAGCGTTGTGATGGCATGGTATAGCTTACTTACTAAGCCTTTATTGATCTTTGAATTGTATGCGTCAATGAATATTTGAATCAGACTAGGTGTCTCTTTTGGGCCAGGAATGTTAACCTCTTTACAGAAATAATCACGCAACTGTAAATACCTGTAAAAGTCCTGCCCACCAAGCTGATACGTTTGACATGTCATCAAAGCTGATAAACTCTCTTACACAAGGCAGTAATACCAACATAAGCCCACTGTTTGTATCTACCATCCAGAGATGCTGGGACAGAATCAGGGTCGTAAGCTGGCCATCTGAGTAATTTAACCTCCTGCTGGAGTTGGAAATACTTGATCACCTCGGACCATGTTTTTGATGAAAGATTTACCCATTGCTGTATGTAACATTTTCTTCTCTTTCTTAACAAAGCCAAGCAAAGACTATATTGGGGTATTTGTCAAACTTAGCTCCATACTCTCCCCATACCTAACCCTAACCCTACATAAGATGGGTCACACCAGTATACCAGAGGTCTTAACAGGGCTGACAAATAATACTCTTTTAGGGAGGGGAGAGCCAGGCCCCCCCTATCCACAGGCAGCCGAGGAGTGCAAGTTTTCCCCTTGGTCTTTTTTTATTGATGATTTCCACTGGGAGTGATAGAAAGACAAATAATAATCTGGGTAGAATATTCATTTTTACTGCTCTACTTCTGCTGCCAAAGTCCAGGGGGAGCAAACTCCCACCATCAAGATCTTCAAATATGTTTTTGTTTATGCAATTATAGTTAACATCAAATAATTTTGACAGATCTTCAGATAAATTTACTCCGAGGTATTTGATGTGGGAGGGTTAGTTGAGGTTATATTCCGCAGTAAGTTCTTTTGTGGGGGTGTAATGAAATATCATAACCTGGGTTTTATGTACGTTAAGCACATACCCTGAGTATGACCCATATGTTTCCAGCATTTTCATTAAAAGAGGTAGACCCGAGCTTGGGTCAATGAGCGTGACTAGAACATTATCCGCGTACAAACTCACTTTATATTCCTCTTCTCCCATAGTTATACCCTTAAATTGTGTCTCCTGCCGTATCATTTGGGCTAAGGGTTCGATGAACAAATTGAAAAGACTGGGGCTAGCAGGGCAGCCCTGTCTGCAGCCACGTTGGAGAGTTATAGGATTTGAGAGGCTACCATTAATCTTTATTCTCGCAGTAGGAGGAGTAGAGTGCCTTAAAAACCGAATCTCTTCATTACTAAAAAGAGGAATTCCCACCCAACCGAGTCAAATGCTTTTTCAGCATCTAAACTAAGGATATGGAACCAATTTTCCTCTCACTGATCTGCTCAATAACGTGCAGTGCTCTTTTTACATTGTCATATGTTTGTCTGTTTTTTATGAATCCGGTCTGATCCTCATCAATAAGCTGAGGCATCACTACCTCCATTCTCTTAGTCAGGATGGCAGCGTATATTTTATAATCTATGTTTAGGACACTAATAGGTCACTAATAGGTCTGTAGCCTTTACAATCAGTCCTGTCCTTGAGGGAGGGGGGGAGCCACCTTTTAAAATATGGTTAAAACAGTCCTCCAATAGGGGGAGCAGGTGGTTTCTCATTGATTTATACCATTCAGGGGGGAATCCATCCGTGTCGGGGGACTTACTATTACTGAGACTTGAAATAGCTTTGTCTATTTCTTCCCTGGTTATTGTTGAGATTAGTTTGTCATTAGCTTCTTTACCTAGACTAGGAAGATCCAGAGAATCTAGAAACTCATTAATAGTATGTGTGTTGGCCTGGTCTGGTTGGGAATATAAGGACTGGTAGTATGTTTCAGATGTTTTCTGTATACCATCCAGGTTATTAATAGTCTTACTTGAAGCAGGATCTCTAATCTTATGAATCTAATCTTATGGTGTTTTCAGCCTGTTGTTTTCTGAGTCTCCAAGCCAACAGTCTCGATGCTTTTGGACCTGCTTCATAATATCTTACTCACTTAATAGTTTATCTCTCTCCTGTTTGGTATTTCTGATTTGTTGTGTAATAGAGGGCTCTTTATTAGTGGTGTGCATTTGCTCTAACTTTCTAAGATCTTCTTGCAGTCTCAAAAATGTTTGATTTTTAAGTTTTTTCAACAAGGTTGTCCTGGCTATAATCTTTCCCCCGAGAACAGCTTTAGCTGCATCCCACAGTATCCTAGGATTTACCTCCCCATTATTATTATCCTGTAAGTATAAGTCAAGGTTTGTCTCCATTTCATGGTCCGAGAGGTCCCTCTGACCTATCCTGCAATCCTTCAATCGATGTAGATCCTTGTCATACATAAAGAAGTAATCTAATCTCGAATAAACTGCATGTCGAGCAGAGTAAAATGTATACCCTGGAGATGCTCCACGCATGGACCTCCACACATCAGACAGTCCCAAATCTTTAAGTGACTTTTAGACGTTTTTCAGTAGGGTTCCTTCCTCTCTTTGTATTAGTTGTATCTAAAAAAGGATTAAGGAGTATATTAAGATCTCCTTTGCAAATAAGAGTTCCACATGTCTGCAGTGCTATCAGGTCAAACACCTTTCTAAAAAAACTAATATCACTCCCAGGAGGAGCATAAACAATAAAAAGAGTTACCTCTTTGTGGTCTATTTTATTTCAACATTATAAATCTGCCATCTTCATCGCTTATTTCTGATAGGAATTCAAACCGAGTTGAATTTGAAATTAATATGGCAACTCCTGTTTTTTCCCCTTTTTTATACGAAGAGAAAAAGGTGTTTCTAAATCCCAATGTTCTAAGTTTTTCATGTCCAGCACCCGAGAGGTGTGTCTCCTGCCAAAATGCTATATTTGGTAATGGTAAATGGTAAATGGACTGTACTTATATAGCTCTTTTCTAGTCTTTGCGACCACTCAAAGCTGCTTTTACACTACATATCACATTCACCCATTCACACACTGATGGCAGAGGCTGCTACGTAAAGTGCCCAACTGTCAATCAGATACCACATTCATACCCGTTGGCTATGCCACCGGGAGCAATTTGGAGTTCAGTGTGTTGCCCAAGGACACTTCGACATGTAGCCTGACGGAGCTGGGGATCGAACCTCCGACCTTCCAATTGAAAGACGACCGACTCTACCACTGAGTCTCCTTTTTAACTTCATTCATCATTAATCATTTTGCTTCTTTTAATTGGATTATTTAGCCCGTTTACATTCATTGACAGTATCTTATACTGTTGGTGATGCATACATTTTTGTTTTGAAATATTGCACTTGTAGCATCCCAGAGCTCAAGGAATAGAACACGCTGTAACAAAGAAAACTGGCAGAACAATGAACAGAGCTTCCATCAGTAAGGATAACATGTAACCTTTGACAGTGAGGGGGTCAGCCACAAGGTGGGGTCCCTTGACAACAGAAATGTCTGAGTCTTGTGGCTCTTTATCTACGGTCCATGGGTACCAGCCTCCCATTATTTATATAAAATAGAAAACGTGTAGATATAGGCTTAATGAAATCAAAATAAAATGTCACTCTTTTTCTGACCTGTTCACTCTGCGGCAGAGGCGTGACTTTGGGTCCAGTGTGCATCTGCGTCCTACCATCATTTTAATCCCAAAACTGGGGTGTAAAGTTCCTCATTTATCTCCTCCTGCGGCTCCAGATTCCATCCTACGAAACTCTCTTAGCTTCTCCCGGATCTGTCGCTGGAACCGGTTATCCTCTCCGCCTCCCCGTGTGTCGTTGGTCTCCCAGGGTAGAAGCCGGGCCAGCGTCTCCTCCGAGATGACCCTGCTCCGAGAGCCCTTCGAGACCTCACCAACCGTAAATCCTCTCCTTCGCAGGTCCTCTGCTGCTTGTGCTGCGGTGCTGTACATGACGGTGCCCGTCTCGAAGAAGACGCGCATTTTAGTTAACGGTGTCTGGAAGCGTACTCCTTTTTCCTTTAACGCTCTCTTAATTGGTATATATTCCTTCCTCTTATTTTGCACATCCGTGGCATAATCATGATCAAAATATACTCGCTTGTTTTGGACACGCAGCTCCTTCTTCCAAGCCGTATGGAGTATTTTTTCTTTAACTGAGAATTGGAGGAATCGGACCACCAGAGAGCGCGGAGGGGCGGTGGCGGGTGGTTTGAGTGCCCAGGCGCGGTGAGCGCGTTTTATCCCCGGGTCACAGTCACAGGCCAAAATCATCACCAAGTTCTGACTTTATGAGTTTTTTCACAAAAGCAACTGCTGATGTGTCCTCTGCGTCCTCAGGGACGCCGTAGATCCTTATGTTGTTGCGCCTTGAGCGTCCCTCGAGATCAGATATTTTGTCTTGTAGAGAGCGTTGATTGACTAGTAGCTGCGTCAGGGTATCTTTGACTCCGATGTCCCAACGCTCCATTTCGGCCATGTTGCCCTCCACCCCTCGATGCGCTTCACTACCCCTTCGATCTGGCCATTTGTATCCTGTAGTTTTGTATTCATTTCCGTCTTAAATTATTGCATTTGTTTTTTTATGTCCTCCCGAAAACGTGACCTGAATTCCAAGAGATCTCTTTTCAGGTCAGACTGGATCACCCCCATCCCAGCAGCAACAGCTTCACTCACCACTTTGCGAATAGAGTCCAAAGTTTCGTTTGCTGTGTTTTCGCCATCTTGTCCCGTTGAATTTTCGCTAGGCGGAATCTCTGTCATTATTGAATTGAAATATGATACTTTCAGGTCGCGTATATATTCTCGAATTAGGGGAAATTTGAGGCTGGTAGTGGAGCTCTGAAATTAAGCTGCCTTGCTGCGTAGAGCGCCACCAGAAGTCCTCAATATCAAACACTATTAAGCGAGCCAAGTAACCATTAACATTCATATCAGCAGTGTTATTTGCACTCGTGCCTGTAGTGAGATGTATTCCATAAGCACCTTTCAATTTAAAAATATATAAGCAAATATTAATAAAAGTCTTCTTAATATTTGATCAGCACTGTCTCACCTTCACAGCCCCCCCGAGTGCAGATGAGAGACCGTCTCCTGAATCATCGGAGAGAGAGAGTTGAAGAACAGAGCGTCAATAATTCTTATTAGTATCTTCTAAGACTGTATATATATCAGCAAGTAGGATTTTTAGCTTTAAAAGGTTCTATATAGCACTTCCGGTGACGCCATGTTACAGGTGGCAGCCTAAAGTATATGCTCCATCCATATTTCATTATTTCCTAACTAGACAAACAAAATACTCGGCGAATTTTCCCTAAAACAATATGGCATCATCCCTGAGAGGTAAGGGACCGCACAAACAGGATCAAGCTAAAGACAAGGGCGACAATTTGAAACAGTTAACTCTGAAGCAAGCCTCCTGTGGACCTGCGGCTACAGATGTTAGCATGCATGACTCTGAGTCAAAAATACTAACAGAGCTCAAGAAACTGAGGAAAGACAACCAAGAGGGACACACGCAAACCCAACTCTCTTTAACAAGACTAGAAACGTCTTTTAAGGGACTGAGAGAAGATGTGACAAAACTGGAAAATAGAACCACGGAGGCGGAGGGCCGTATTAGCGCTAATGAGGACACCATTCGGTACTGAGCAGGCCATTCGGTACTTGTTGCACAGAGAAATACACCTATCTGTGCGGTGCGAGGACATGCAGAACAGACTACGGCAAAATAACTTGAGAATTTATCGTGTGCCGGAGGGGAGCGAGGGAAGGGACGTTAAGCTTTTTGTACAAGAGCTGCTTAAATCTGTCTTGCAACTTCCCCCCGAGCTAAACATCGGCATCGAGAGAGCACACAGAGCCCTCACCGCCAAGCCGAAGAATCCCAATGCTGCCCCGCGCTCTCTGATTGTCAAGTTTTTGGATTACTCTGTCAAAGGAACCATACTTCGAAAAGCCTGGGAGCAGAGAAGAGTAATGTACAGCGAAGGGCAAATCTACTTTGATCACGACTTCTCTCCCGAGCTGCAGAAGAAGAGAATGCTTGTGCGAGACGCGGTAAAGCAGCTAAAAATGAAGAATATCAGAGCGTAGTGTATCTTCCCTGCACAGCTGAGAGTGTTCCTTGAGGATGGCGAGAAAACCTACCCGACGATGTCGTACGCTCTCCCAGCACTGAAAAAGATGGGTGTGCAGGTGAGAGTGGATGAGAGGGAGCGACTGGAAACGGAGCTGTCCCGGGACGGATGGAGCACTGCGGGAGCGAGATCAGGATTTACTCACGCAGAGATTAAAACCTTCTTCAGCACAAAGGAGTGAATTGTTTCTTCGCCGAGTTCATATGATTGTTCTGACAATACAGGTTAGGAGAAGAAGAATAAAGTGTTTCAACCTTGGACGGGGCGTAAAGAAAGTGGAGGATCACCTATCCACGGCTAAGCCGCAACGGACCGCTCTGAGAGCCGAACTACAGCGACACAACACGCACCGTTTTTTTTCCCCACGGAGGATCGGTCACCAACCTCCGCCCAGGATACATCGGGGACTATGTGGAAGCCAACATTGTTCTGTTCGTTTGTTATCTTTTCAATTGTAAATATTCTTTTTGTCCTGAGACTGGAAATGGGCCATTGCTCTATTACCTGTAATGAATCAGGTTTTTGTGATCAAAGTGTGAAAAAATAGATGTGTACATAATACAACGAGATGGATAATTTTATTTGTGTTACTTATGACGTTAAAGGCTTGGGTAGTCCTATTGAGACAAAAAAGGTGCTGAACCAGTTAAAAAAGCTTAACTGTGCCACAGCGATGCTCCAGGAAACACACCTTTCAGAAAAGGAGCATGTGAAGCTAAGGAGAGAATGGGTAGACCAACAATACAGCTCCTCATATCAAAATGGGAGAAAGAGGGGAGTCGCAATTCTTTTCAATAAATCTATTTATTTTTGACAGCCCAAGGATATTGCAAAGACATTTGCCACTTATTACCAGGAATTGTATAGGGAAGAAAGCTGCTCAGATAAGTTGGAAAAGATTGAAAACCTTCTTAAATCAATTAACCTTAGTAAATTGACTGAGGAGGAGGCTGACCAAATAACACGTCCAATTACAACAGAAGAAAATAAAAAAAGCATTTTGAAACTCAAAAACAACAAATCCCCAGGAGTGGATGGCCTCCCTGGAGAATATTATAAAATGTTTGAAAAGGAGCTGACGCCACTTTTGAATAAGGTCTATAATTACGCACTCTCAGAAGGTGATCCTCCTCAGTCGTGGTCTGAAGCCATTATTAGTGTCATCCATAAAGATGGCAAAGATCCGACTCTATGCACGTCTTATCGACCCATCAGCCTCCTATGTGTTGATCTAAAAATACTTCAGCAATCATCGCAAATAGAATTCAAAATCACATAAGAGGACTTGTGAAGCTCGACCAAACGGGTTTTATTCCACAGAGACAAGGAACGGATAATGTTAGAAGGGCCTTAAATCTCCAAACAATAGCACAAACAAGGAACACTCCATCATTGTTTCTCAGTTTAGACGCTGAGAAGGCGTTCGATCGGGTGGATTGGGTTTTCCTACAACAGACTCTCAAACATATGGGCTTTAATAACACCCTTATTAAGTGGGTCAAAGTTTTTTATAAAAACCCCAGGTCACGAGTGAGGGTTAATGGCCACTGCTCTGATTTTTTCTCACTGGAACGCGGCACTAGACAGGGTGAAGTTCTCTCGCCCTCGTTATTTGCACTTAGTACAGAGCCGCTTGCCGAACTGATTAGATCCAATCCTCTCATACAGGGAATAAAAGATGAAACCAATGCTCCTCATAAGTTGTCTCTTTTTGCTGACGATATTTTATTATTTCTGGAGAATCCTATCACTTCTGTTCCTGCTCTGCTCCATAGCCTTAATCAGTATAGTGAAGTATCAGGTTATAAAATTAACACAAACAAATCCGAAGCTCTAATGATTGTTGGGAACTGGCCATCACAGTTGGATAACCTTGTCTCATTCAGACACTCAAAACAGGGGTTCAGATATTTGGGAGTAACTCTTACCCCTAAGACCACACAGTTGTTTTCATCTAATCATGACAAATTATTTAAGGAAATCAAAACTGATTTAAATAGATGGGATGTACTTCCACTCTCTCTCCTGGGAAGAATTGAATGTATAAGAATGAATGTTCTTCCTAGATTACTATTCTAGTTTCAAAGCCTCCCTGTTTTTATACCACAGTCTGCATTTAAATCATTAGACAATTTAATATCAAAATTTATTTGGCAGAACAAAAGACCAAGAGTACGCCTTAAAATCTTGATGTCTGGTAGAGAAAACGGGGGCCTAAGATTGCCTAACATCAGAGTGTATTGTTGGGCGGCCCAAATAAACGCAATCGTGGCCTGGATCATTCGTGATCCAGAGATGCAGTGGGTCTCTATGGAGGAGTACTCATTACCAGGAATCTCCCTCTCGAGTCTCCCATTTCTCAGTCTGCAGTCTCAGAAAAAAATAAAGATTACAAACTTACGGGTTAAACATACATTAAAAGTCTGGAATCAGGTGCAAAGACAATCAAAAGGAAGGGTGGCTCTCTCTCGAGCCATGTCTATGAGTGGGAATATTGAGTTTCTTCCGTCCATAGCAGACAGGGGCTTTGATAGATGGGCAGAGAGTAAACTCATCACTGTGAATCAGCTGTTTGAAAGAAATGTAATTAAAACCTTTGCCCAACTAAGAAGCAAATTCAATTTACCAGCAAGTGACCACTATCGCTATTTACAAATAAGAACTTATAAAACAAAACACATGGACTGGGATCAGATAAGAAGAGAACCAACAAACATAGAAAAGCATTTTATTAATTTGGTTGAAAATGATGGTGAAATGAAAAAACAAGTGTCTTTGATGTATCAGAAAGTGTTGATGGATGTGTCTGACAACACGCAACATATAAAACAACAATGGGAAATGGAACTAAATGTAACACTGGATGGTGATATCTGGGAAAGTATTTGCTCTGGTTGTCATAAGGGGGTGAGGAGTCAACTTTGGAAAGAGTTTGACTGGAAGTTTAAAATATGATTTTTCAGAACCCCCTTAAAATCATTTCTCTCTAAAATTGGGGTTAGTAACAAATGCTGGAGAAGTTGTGGTCTTGTGGGTGATCAAACACACATATTTTGGGATTGCCCTACCATACAACGTTTTTGGACTGATGTTAAAGGCATATTAGAAAATCTACTTAAAGTGACCCTCTCTCTGGATCCTTTAATGTTCTTATTGGACATACTTCCTGATGGTTTGTCCCACGATCAGGAATTTTTGCTACATCTTCTTCTAATGACTGCAAGAAAAATGATAATCTGTTGGTTGAAACCTGAACCACCTACGGTTGCACAATGGATACAAAAAATCAATGTACTTAATGGAACAGCTGACAGCACAACTACAGCTGAAGACTCCTACCTTTGAAAGAAGATGGAGACCGATCATAGGCCTCATTGGATAGGACACCTTTGCCTTGATTTATTTATTTATTTTTTTCCTAAATATATACTTGTATATTTTCTGTTTTCTTTTCTTTCTCTCACTCTCTGTATTGTAACTATATATTTCTAACTGTGTGTGAGGGCCCAGCCTCAGGACAATTATTGTTATTGTTATGACATACATTGTCTGGTTTTTTTTTTGACAATAAAAGTTCAAAAAAAAAAAAAAAGGTGCTATATGTAACTTTCAGAACTTTCAGGTTGAGGAAACTGCAGTCGACCTTCTTGTACGCGCTCGCGCGAACACTCGCACGCATGAACGAGCATCCAGGGTTTTTGCCGAAGACACACGAAACTGAGCATGCTCAGTCGCGTGTGTCTTCGGCTTTGTTTACTTTTCACTGACGAGTCGTGTTCATTGACCGGCATCATGTTGTCCAAAATCAACACAGTTTGTCATCATACCTCAGTTAATATCATGTTAGCTGGAGAAGTTATGTGTCAAGCGAGATTGACAACACTGACATACACACTCTGATAGTATTTTGGTTGTCATAACGTTAGCGAGCATGCTAAGGTTAGCCAACTAGCTCTAACATAAATACACAGCATGACTCTGGCATTGTGCTTCGTAACCAAACGGCAAGTTACGCCGGCAAACCAGCAAATCATCACAAGCATTAGCCAGGCGGGGCAGGGCGGCTGGAGAGAGCTGGGATGAAGCTCTTGTGCTGTGAGAGAAAAAATGCTGCACCTGGTGAGAAAAGGCTGCACGCAGGTTTTTGTTTCTATGACAACAATAAGTTATGGGTCTGTTTTGATCCCCATCTGTTGGTGTTGTTGTGGGTGCTGTCGTTTCTTGGAATTATCCATTTCACAGCCTGCGTTGTCTCATGTTGCACACTGTTGACTGTAGTGGCGTAGAATGAGCTCTCTGCAGAGGTACGCTCGAACGTGCAGATACGTCACATCCTCTTGTTTCCCGGTTTCTCTGTTTGTGAGCCCCATCACAAGCACCACGAGCTGTCAAAAAGTTCATCAACTTTGTCTTCCTCTCGGTTGTTTCCGTGATTCACTGTTAACAACCACCTGTGATCTGCCGGCTCATTTATATGTATGTTCCATTCCCAAGGTGTTTTGCATCGACCATTTATGGTGTAATGTTGGCGTGTAGAGGGCGGAATATGAAGCTAATTCACATGCGCACATTTTCCAGGTGGATTGTGATTTATAAAGTGAAACAGGCGTAGGACATGCGTGCGTACAGTTTTATAAATCTGAAATATTTTTGGCGCACGTCATTTCCGGGTTTCCTCCATACGGACAGTTTTAGTCTGGATTCTATGCACTCTTTTATAAATGAGGCCCCTGGTCTCATCTCTGGTTTGTCAGGTTTTTACGTCTAACAAACTTAGCCGTATTACGAGACAAAAGAGCTGCACCATCCAAAGTGGGATGAATGCCGTCTCTTCCGATCAGACCAGGCTACGCTAGGTCGGCCCGCACTGGCTACTGGGGGCTTGCTGCTAACTACAGCAAGCAATGCTTGGTTTTCCAAGGTGCGGAGCTGCGTCTCTAATTCCGTGATCCTCGCCTCCATAGCTCCAAAAATACTACATTTAATACAAGTACCCTTAGAAGGAGAAGCCATTTCAATGGATTAAACTAGCTGCTAACCTAACTGCTAAGCGAGTTTAGCAGATATGTCGCTAATGCAACAACGAGAGTGCTTGATGAAAACTAGTGTTTGTTTAAGTACACAGCGGCTAAATAACCGCAGTGATGACAATTACAGTAAATTAATCAATTTAGCTCGAGCTCGCAACAGCTATAAACAGCACAGGACAACACAGGAGCAGAGAGAAAACAGGAAACGATGCAATACGCTGACCGTAGCACCCACGTAGTCAACTCAGGACAGACCAGGACTAACCCAGGACAGATCTGGTGTGAGTCATGACTTGGATCTGTCATCAACATTTCATATTTAGTAAAATTGAATGTATGAGAGGTATCGATAAACAACCTTGCTTCAATTCACCACCTCAACAACTTCCCCTGCCTCCAATTTGTCCATATGCATGGGTCAGTTTGCTTACTGGTGCATCACAACTTTTGCGTGGGACTTGACTGTGCCACTTTCAGACCCCCTTTTGTGCGTATGCAACTGTTATAAATGAGACCCCAGGACAGGCTTGGATTTAGTAAAACAGGTTTGGTAGGGTATGACTAGGGTTAATCCTGACCGGGACCTGGACCTGGACGGGGTTTTGACCAGGTGTCTCTCTTGAAGGCTCTGGCGGCCGTGCTCAGCGAGGCTCGGCGGCAGCATCCTGAGCTGTCTGTCACACGCGTGGTCGTCCATAAAGAAACGGAGGTCTCTTCTGATCATGTAATTGATTAGTGAAATTGCAGGTAACACAGAGTGTCAGGCTCCGCCGCACCAGGTGGAGTCTCGGGCTGGATGCTGATTGGCTGGTGCATGGCAACATTCACAACATTGTGTTTGCATCTTCAACAGAAGTGTTGGTCTTCAGAGGTCTGTACTATGAAGTGAGCTGAACAAAGGCAGATATCTTTAGTTATCTGGCTTCACTGAACCAAACAAAGGAGATCACACTGAGCGGTCACACGACGCTGGTTATAAACTTGACAAGTCAACCCAGAGTTTTTACGAGCCGATCACATAAAAGAGGCGGAGTCTGCAGCATATGACCAGTCACAAACATGAACACATCTGCCGTCAGCAGATTGGCATATTTTATGTACTCAGTAAACTGATGTGATAGAAGTTTCAGATAGTAAAGACTTTAAGGATCAGGAAGGACAGCTGACTGTGAATGTTCTAATTACGGCTCATAATATCCCTGATCCATTATTAGTGCATGAGACTGGACATTAAGTACACCTGTAAATTCCATTACATTAATTAGAATAGAATGGCATTCACCACACACTCACTTGCATTCAGTCACACACACATGCAGACCCATAATACTTATAAAAAAGGTATTAAAGGGATAGTTGGGTTTGTTTGAAGTGTGATTGTATGAGGTACTCATCAATAGTAAGTGTACTACGTACGTACAGTAGATAACAGTCAGTACGGCTCCTGTTAGGAGAAACCGGCTGGAGTTCCTACATGGAAGCTAAGCGAAGCACCGCTGCAGTCGGGGTCAGGAGCACCACGTACTTCAGCCACTTAAAAGAGTCCAACATATAAACAAACATTTCAGTTTAAGTGTATGCTGTATTTCATTTTTCTGTCACCGCTTCACATTGACGTCAGACAGCCCTTTCCCTCTGCACACTTGCTTTTCTTTGCATGCAGGCCATACTCACTCATCCTGGTGAGCACTTTGCTGAGGTTTTCAAGATGCTCTTCAACGTTCTTGCCTGTCACAATGTCATCAAGATAGCATTGCGTACCGGGGATATTTTGAAGCACTTGATCCATCGCTCTTTGCCAGATTGCTGGAGCTGATGCAACACCAAAGACAAGCCTGTTGTATTGAAACAGTCCTTTGTGTGTGTGATGAATTTTCTGCTTATCTCCTCGACTTCCATTTGAAGGTAGGCTTGTGCTAAGTCGATCTTTGAGAACTTCTCCCCATCCAGCCAGTGATGCAAAGATGTCCTCAATACGTGGCAGTGGGTACTGCACAGTATGCAGCACAGGAGTGATGCTCATTTTAAAGTCACTGGGACAATGGGACAGGATTCCAGATGCCACCAAACTCTGATGTTCAGCTTCCACCTTTGGATGCACTGCATACGGCACTGGACGGGCTTTGTGGAATTTTGGAGTTGCACCTTCTTCCAACTCAATACTTGCATTTATCCCTTTAAGTGTGCCAATACTCTCTGCAAACACCTTCTCATGCATGTTGAGTAGCTGCAACATACTCTCTGTAGCATCGTGAGGGCTGCCGTTGTCTGTAGGTGCCACATATAGAGCCTTAATACTGCGCCAATCCAGTCTGATCTTCCTTAACCATTCATGTCCAAAAAGTGGCGGCCCAATTTCTTTCAACACATACAGCTTCAACTGCTACATTCTTCCCTTGTATGTCACTGTCACCTTTAGCGCACTTTTTCACCAGTGTAGGTCTTGAGCCGCACAACAATGTAGGATTAGTTGTTTATCAATGGTAGGTTGGGGAACAGCCGCTTGTAGTCAGCTTTTGAAATGACCATGTCCAGTTTTACACCAGACACATCCGGGGTGACCCAGATCATTTTTCTGTGTTCTTCTTCAGTTACACTCTGTAACTCTTAGCAAGCCAGTCCATTTGTGTCAGACTCTGACATTGAATCATTTTCACATGCAGTCACGTTGTGCATGTTTACCTTTGTACCTGTGCTTGTTATCATTTTGCTGCTGCTGGATTTTTGTCGGCACACTCTCTCTGTGTCCGGGTCTATTACACTTTCTGCAGTTTTTGTCCTTTAACCAGCAGTCATTGGCATCATGTGGTGTCTTGCCACATCTGTAACATTTATGCTCTCGTCTTTTAACATAATTTATATGAAGTTAATGTATTAACTTAGGCTCGGGAGCAGGACCACGCCTAAAACCACACCTACAATCATCTGACAAGCCTACTTATACCCAGTCATCCCACTCAACTCTGTTTGTCTCAGACTCTTTGAGGACAGACAGACCAAGATTCATGCATCACACATGATTGCTTTTCAAAAAACTTAGATAAAGCACTAAAGAACTACTTACCATGGATCCCGAGCTTCATCTGCATGATTCGGACGAAGACCTGTACGATGAGCTTTTCCAAACCGATTATCCTCCAGCCACAAAACAGCAGACAGACCATAGCCGAGTGTCACAGCAGAGCCACTTGCACTCCATGGTCAATATTCAGCTGCCCCGCCATCTCCATTCAACAGTGAGGGTCGGAAACCGGAGACGCCACAGGCACAGGCACAGCAACCAGCACCAAGCTTCTCCACGCCATGCATGCCGTACAGTCACCAGTTATCCAGCATGCAGCAGTGCACCCTCATCCTCACTTCGGCAGACTCCACGTCCAACCAAACCAAACATCCAAGAGTGGACCGTAGCTTGCCTCCGACAATTCCTGAAAGCCAAAGGCATCCCATTCCAACAGCAAGGCTAGATGCACGATGTCACGGGACCTCAGTCACTCCCACAGTCACTACCTGCATCATCACCTCCCCCTGGTGAGAGACAGGTCGTATCACCCCCTGTACCCTCTGTGTCTCACCTCTCTCAAGCTATCTAAGCTTTCTTTACATCCCTTTGTTCGCAGGCTTCACAAAACGAGGGCAGAGTTAGATGATTATCTATCCATCCTATTGGACATGGCCTTAAGTTTTGGAGGAACAGGTTTCTATAGCTACCACGTTCATTTTGGTAATGAGGCTGTCGGCCGCATACAACAATTCAACTAAGGAACATATTGGGGTGCCCTTGAACATCATGCAGTTTCTCTGCAGACTCACAGTAATCTCTGCACAACACCAGTTCTTCCTCAGGGCAGCCCACATTCCCCATCACCACAACACAACATCATGTCTATCTGTAATTTCATCACCCACGCTCACTCAGTCCAAAAAATCTGCTCCTCTACCATTCAGACCTACCTAGCAGGCATACATTTCTTTATCAAACTAATCACAGGCCACCATTGTGTTTCCATCTCCCATTCTCATTTACCAATGTTAATCAAAGGTTTAAGAAAACAGGAACCGACTGTCACAACTAAGTGCCTGCCACTGACCTCTGACTTTCTCAGTCTTTGTATTCAGTCGCTACGTTCAGGCTACTCGTGCCCTGTGGTTGATTCTTCCCTGGAATGCATGTTCCTGCTGGCCTTCTTCGGTTTCCTGAGGTGCTCTGAATTTGCCCCGACTTCATCTGTCTTTAATCCTTCCCATCATCCTAAACTGTCTGACATCACAATCCACATTTAGACTCTTTAATATTCACGCTCTGACAGAGTAAAACAGATCTGCGAGAGGTTTTCATCCCCATATATTTCTTCCGCCCTGACTCTTATCTTAGCTCATATGAGCCTGACAAAGTACATCGGCTCCAGATATGCCACTCAGGCATTCACCCACTCCTCCTCCCCGAGACAGGAAAAATCTACACAAAGTCCTTCGTATTTCAGGCATAACCTCAGAACACTATTCAACCCATTCATTCCACATTGGCGCAGCATCCACAGCAGCCAGACTTGGCATCTCAGACCGAACCATCAAGGCTCTCGGACGCTGGTCCTCCCAGGCGTATCACTCCTACATCCGAAACAATCTCAATGATCTGCGCCAAGCTCACACTCAACTCAGCTCTGTTTAAATCTGACTCTTTTTGGGGGTTGAAATCTGCTCGGGTAGATCACACCTATGACGGAACCCCCACTGTGAGTCGCCATTCGCCATTCACCCAGTCTTCAGTGTTACCTTACAGAAGATATCCCCATCACTGCTCCCCTCAACATACAGAAAACTGTTAACATATATGCAGAACTTGCATAAAATATTTAAACGCATATTGTTGTGGCGTGCTCCTTGCTAGTGAATGACATTTTATATATGGCATAGTCCACACCCTTTTTGTAGCTCCAAAGCATCCCTAGCTGTCTTGATTGACATTGCAATAGCCAATGCTTTTTCTAATGTAAGGTCTTTATTTGACTTTAGCTTTTTCTGTGTGCTTTGACAATGCATGCCACATACAGGTCTGTCATGCAATGCATCAGAAAGTCCTGCTCCAAATTCACAGAACTGAGTCAGTTTGCGCAGTTCAACAATATATTCAGAGATGCTTTCATCCTTGGACTGGTTTCTGTTGTGAAAACGAAATCTCTCTGCAATCACAAGGGGCCTTGGGTTCAGATGGTTTCTTAATGTGTCAACAATGCTTTGAAACGTCTGTGTGGCAGGCTTTATCTGGAGCTAATACATTTCTGCGGAGGTTATATGTTTTAGCTTGCATCAGGCGTGTGTTGGAACTTTCTTTTCATCCTCCACATCATTTGCGGTCTCTTTTCGCTCATTTCCTCCCTCTGATCCGATACTGTGCGCTGCATGCATAAGTGTACAGGGCCGTTGTGCTGAGTGAGACATAGTGCTGAGGGATAGGGCTGTCTGACGTCAATGTGAAGCAGTGACGAAAATTTTAAATACAGCGTACACTTAAACTGACATGTTTGTTTATATGTAGGACTCTTTAAAGTGGCTAAAGTATGTGGTGCTCCTGTCTCCATCTGCAGCAGTGGTTCGCTTAGCTTCGGTGTAGAAACTCCGGCCGGCTTCTCCTAACAGGGGCCGTGCTGACTGTTACAGTACGTAGTACACTTATTATTGATTAGTACTCCATACAACCTAACTTCAAACAAACCAAACTAACCCTTCATGATATGCTAACATGGTAATTTGCTGGCCCCTCAAGTGTGACATGTTAGAGCACAGGTGAGTGGGTGTAGCCCCGCCCCTCAGTGCACCTGCAGCTCATCTTCTCTGAACAGAACCTGAAACTGCGAGGATTGTGATTAAATTAATATGCTAGGCTATGCTAACATCTTGCATCATGCTTTAAAGCTTCCTGTGGTATGCTAGCATGCTTATCAGCATTTGCATGTAGTTTTTCTGGTTGGCTTAGTTGTCCTGAGTGACATGGGAAAGTGTTAAGTGTTCCCTCTGGTGGTCAAATTCAGTTTCATCTCAATAAATCAAGCTAACTGAATGGTCATCAACAGAGCGAGAGTTAGCTGTCACTTCCTGTGTGATGGTGAAGAAACACACTGCAGATACACCAATCTCTGGACTCTGAGATGAGCACTTAATAAAGTTTATGTTTATCTTCTAATTTTAAATAGAATCTGAAATCAATCCTAATGTAAAGTTAACATTTTATTTCCCTTGTTTTGGCTTTTAATAAAATGATTGATTGATGAAGCCCTGAGCTTTAATAATCAACAGGTTCTGTTCTACTCTTACAGCTGATCTGTCTTTCTTTCAGGACTGAATCTAGAGGCCCCTGCTGCATTATGGGAGTTGTAGTGCAGACGACAAAGACACTGTTTGACACCCAGCGGACATTCATGGAACTCTGGATGTATACACACATACACATGCATGTTGACCTGTGTACACACACACACACACACACACACACACACACACACACACACACACACACAGCAGCACCTGTCTGTCTGAGTTAGCTTCAGTTAGAATTATCTTGATAATACGATTATATTTAAAAGGTCCCATATTATGCAAAATTCACTGTGGAATGGTTTCCTAACAATAACATGCGCCCCCTGCCTGTCTACAAACCCCCCGAGATGAGAAAAGTCTGTCCTCTCCTCTCTTGCTTGCTCCACTTCTCAGAAAATGTGTGCTGAAACAGCCCGATTGCAGCTTTTCCCTACATGACGTCATGAAGGGCAATAACACCTCCTCCAGGTTGGTGACCCCGCCCCAGATAAATGTTTGGTCTGCCCCCTGAAACTTCCTCGCGGGGGCTATTTTGTTCGTCTCGCAAACGCTGCTCCGGTAAAATAAACATGGTGAAGGTACGAGCAAAGCACGGCAGGTGCTCTGTTGTTGGCTGCACAAACGAGCACAGGAGTCTATTTTTACCTCCTTCGTCTGAGGTCATGTTGCTTTACTGTATCGGCCTACTGTTTACTGTTGGTAACATAGTTTCCTTACACTACGTTAAAACCCGTTACCACTCTACGGCCCGCCGGCGGGCCCTCATCTCGATTACTGTAACATTTACCCTGCAGCTACGATGATAACTTTATGTTGCCACTCGTGTGTCACATCGTTGGAAAGCTACGATCAAGCTCAAGATTCGACTGATATGAACCATTAAAATATCCAATCACCACAGCGGGTGCAATCAACGGCAACAGAACATAAACAAACATTTACCAAATTGACGTAACTCACCGATGAAGGCTCGCTGTATTCCACTGATGCATATTATTTTCATAAATTCCCTCCTGGTACATTGCTAAAGGTCCAGATGATATAATCCAGTAAAGTATTTAGTCCAAAAGCATTATTCCATCAATAAGTATCCACGGATCGCTGTTCGTCCTTACTAATCAGCCGTCAGAAATGCTGCATTTCCCCGTGTATTTATAACTTCATATTCCCTTTGAAGTGCCGCTCCGTTCCGCTATCAAAGTGGAGGCGAGCTTCTCAGCTTTCTATAGAGGTCTCATATGAACCAATAGGAGCTTCCATTACTGATTCTCAGCCTACAATAGCCAACCAGAGTCGGTGTTGAAGGAAGGTGCCTGTCCCTCTTTGACTGAAGGCAGAGCCGGCCAATAGCAACCGAATTAGCGCATGGTACCGGAGCGGGAGGGGCGTGGTCAGGCACAGCTCATTATCATTTAAAGCTACAGACACAGAAACAGCTTATTCTCAGCAGAGGGAGTTACAGGCTGGCTGAAGTCCAGGAACAAACTGGGTTTTTAGGCAACAGACTTCAAATTGACTGTTCTGGGACCTCTGAGACCGATGTGAACCTGCTGAAAAGGAGTATAATATGGGACCTTAAAGTGACAGCTTCCCAAATTCATTTTACGTCACATTTAAGACGAAGAACATGTGAAGGACAAGTGACAGACAGACAGGGGGGCTGCTCTGACACATCAACATGTTCCCACGATGGACGAAACTTGAACTTTGACTGTAGATTAACACCAAAACTTGACCAGTTGCAGCATATACGTCCTACTTTAATAAGCCCCGCCCCAACATACCTGACAGGTGGACAGGTTAATGCAGATATCTCATTGGTTGGTTGACTCAGCAGAGTGTTAAAGAGAAAGCAGCTTTATAAAATATTCAGCCAACAGTTTGCATCACACTAACACTTTCAATGAACGGATACAAACCGTTTCCTGTCTCAAATGTTAAATAGCATTATTGCTAGCACTGTAACCACTCACTGTATAGCAGCTACAATTAGCTCTGTATTTACCCATAATGCAATAGTAATGTGCCATTCTCTCATCTCGCCATAAAAAAAAAACCCTCCTTATAAATGATTTCACTCATCTGTGTGTTTTAATTGATTTCTGTGTCTTTAAGGATTAATTGATCTGTGTTTATCTGTAATCCCTGACTGATTGATCACCCCCCTGGAGTCGTATTACACATTGATCACCCCCCTGGAGTCGTATTACACATTGACCACCCCCCTGGAGTCGTATTACACATTGACCACCCCCCTGGAGTCGTATTACACATTGACCACTCCCCCTGGAGTCGTATTACACATTGACCACTCCCCCTGGTTTCAAGTTACATAAATCTTGTTTTATTTTCTGATTTATGATAAATTTAAACTTCCTGAATGTATCTTTACCCACTGAACTGAAATAAATGATGAATAAATTAAACTACGAGCAGTGTGTCTGATTTTGTAACGACCCCCTGTTAAACAGACAGGTGAGAGACAGACAGGTGATTTATCTTATCTTTAGTGACTCATCTTGAATCATTTGCAAACAGAAAATGAGGTGACTCAATTAGAAAAGACTGTGACATCCATTCTGTTTAGAAACATTTAATAAGACTTTCTGTCTGTTGTCCAATCAGAACTGGGATGTGTGTTGCTAGGCAACAGGACATGAGTTAGGAGTGACACCCATCAGAAAGTGGGCGGAGCTCAGGTCCAGAGCGTCATTCTGATGAGACTTAACGAGCTGCAGGTTCCTCAGGCAACCTCTGAACCTGGAGCTGATCGACAGGCAGTTCTGCTTCACCCCAACTGAAAGACAGACAGGTAGGGAGAGATGTAGAGAGACAGACAGGCAGAGAGAAGTTAGTTTCGGTCATATACAATCGTCTTTATGTTTAAGTGATCAGAGTTCGGTCTCACCTGGATATCCTCCCACGTAAACGGGGTTGTTGGTCTCAGCAGAGGTGGATTGTGGATAAGGGTTGGGGGTGGTGTAGCTCCGCCTGTCTACACTTAGGCTCAGGGTGTGTTTGGTTTTTCTGGCCAGCAGGTGGTGCCACCGTCCATCACACAACATGTGACCAATCGAACGCACCGACACTCGCCCCGCCCCGTTATTCACATGAAACACCAGCTGAGGAAGCATCCATATTATGTCATCACAAAAATCTATAATCAACAATGTAATATACATCCACCGGCCACTTCATTAGGTACACCTGTACAATCTAATGCCGCTCAATCCAACATGGCTGCCATGGATTCTTTTATGAAGTTTAGTTTGTGTTGACTTTTGTTTTGTTGACAGTCTGAAGGGTGTCAGTTCAGTGATGTTTATTACTGAGGCCACAGTTAAAGGTGCTGTCGTACTGAACTACATTATATTGAGATGTGTCTCTAATTGTTTGTCCTCCCTATTTACATTCATGAGGGGGCCAGAGTATTAGGAACACCTCTGAATATATTGAAGCTCAGTACAGCCCCATGATAAGCTTGACAATGTAATATAATTGAATTAACACCTCTATGACAGCTTAGAGAAAAGCCTGTACGTTACAGGCAACATGAAAGCAAATGTAATGGCTGAGCTTGTGTGTTGGATTACATTCGATTTTTCAGGTGTACCTAATGAAGTGGCCGGTGAGAGCAGCCGAATGTCACCCAACAGCACTGTGACAGACTGGTGGAGAGCATGCCAAGACGCATGATAGCTGTGAACTCTTCCTGAGTTAAAACATTAGTATTCTGTTGTGTAAACATGAACTTGTTTTATTTGCATATAAAAGACCTGAATGAGAATATTTGATTTGGAAGTATGAGAAATGTTGTTTACAAAATATTTTACACAAACACAAACTTATCAATAGAAGAACCAGTATATGTTTTGTTTGTTGTTAAATGCATACAGTATTGTATAGCATTAAAATGTCGCTGCAGAGACGGAGAAAACAAGTTGATTATCATGCTTTTTGAAACTTTATTACCATCTATAAAACAGCACGGGCAGCCAGAGTCCTGCCCGCCCCTCCTGTCACTCACTGTGGTGTAAATGTCTTTATCCTTTGTCCTGATCATCTGACTCTGAACTGCAGTGCTCGTGTGCTGCTTCTCCTGCCTTTTTGTTCTGCAAACACCTGACAGCATTCAGGTCCTACTGTTTTCTCCATGCTGCCACAGCCGACAGTAAATGTGACGTGTGGCGTTAAAATGAAGTAAAAAAAACGGCGCTTCACTGTTCAGACAGCCAGATAAATGATTTATGTATACCGGCTAATTATTGAGACCACCGTTTTTTTGTCAAATGTGCAGCCACACCTGGTGAATACATGTACCGAGAGTATATATTCACATACACATGTAAACAGGATGATTGCACACACACAGGTAAGGGCTCACCTGTCCATTGATCATCTCCAGCCCGATGGCATCAACCTTCAAGCTGCTGATTCCCAGAAAGACTCCTTCCGATTGGCTCGTTCGAAACTCCAGAGACACTGACAGGTCTGAGCCGACCTTATAACCATCCCGCACTGACACACACGCGTGCACACACACACACACACACACACACACACACACACACAGTTTAATACTCCGATCTGATGATTAAAGATGATTTATTTCCTGGTGTCATGATCGACTCACTGAGGGCGGCGTATCCGCTGCCATTGAAGTAATTTCCTGTCTGGTCATTAGTGAAACAGGAAGTGACATCATGCTGAGAAGCTGGTTTGGACAGATCCAACATGACTCTGTTCAAACTGACAGAGTGAACACAACCTGGAAAACTGCTGCTGACCTGAGAGACAAAGACAAGGGCAAAGGGGACCCAAGTTAAAGAACAGGAAGTGCAGGTGCAGCTCAGGTATGGAGACACACCTGTCTCATTAAAACACTGTTATGAGGACAGGAGGTCAATGTTTTCACTGTGTAGAGGTCAAAGGTCGTACATTGATCCTTCTGGAGGCGTGTGTGTGAGGAAGTCCACCCAGGTAAACTCTGTCCTCCACGTCCAGCTGATTTCCTTTAACTGACACTGAGTCAGGTCTCGAACCGTCCACCGACACCACCAGAGACCGTCGGCCAAGCTCTGCGCTCACCTGGGGGTCAGAACAATAATCAATAATCAAACTTCATATCACCCGTCAGTATGACATCACATCCATGTGACTGCCCCTACTTTAGTGTGTGTATGTGCATGTGTATACTGTATGTGTGTGTTGTTAGAACTCACAGTGTGCCACGCTCCGTCGTTAATAGGGACAGACGAGGTGATGGAGGCGGGGCCTTTCCCCAGGTTAGCTGACATCATCAGCCGCCCCCCCCTCAGTCTGAGGATGATGAAGTCGTTCTGTTTGGCGTCAGAGAGGAGGAAGATCAGCCCGTTCAGAGCCCGGCTTCGAACCGACAACCTCACCGACACACTGACAACCAACACAGACACATACAGTCAGAACAGGTGAAGGTAGCCCCGCCCACCCTGACCACATCCACGCCCCTGTCTATCATGAGTCCCGTCGTCATGGAGACTCACTTCCGTTTCACGGTGTCAGGTTTGATGATGAAGGTCATGTGACTGTGTTTCGACAAACCAAACTGAGCAGCCGACTGCAGGAAGGTAGGCTCCGCCTCCGACACGCACTGTAACAGAACAATAACCAATCAAACCAATCAGTGATCATTAATAAACACGTTGATTACTATTATCAATAATCAGGTGCAAAGTATTGATAGTAATTATACAACAATATGATGTAATCAATAATCAAATGTATTGATACCATTAGTGCGCCAGGTGTTAGGGCACTCAGGTGGGTGGGTGGGGCTAAAGGCAGGTGGGAGGGGTCAGGAGTTGGTTCTACATCCTGGTCATCAGGAAGCACCGCCCCCCCGACTCTCTCCTCCAACAGGCAGCTATCAAGCTCTGCCCCCTCATACCTCACAGCCTCTGATAGGTCGACAAGCCTGAGGGGTCCGCCAATCAAAACAGTTAAAGCATGTGTGTGTATGTGAATGTGTGTGTGTATGTGAATGTGTGTATGTGTGTGTGTGACTTACGCTCCGCCCACCACCAGATGTTGGATGCAGCCTCTGAACCACCTTGACACATCCTGTAATCTGATTGGCAGACGAGACTCCGCCCCTGATGGGATTCCACCAATGAACAAAGAGGCCGGAGACAGACGAGAAAACCCGCCCGCCAACAGAGAGACCGACTTTTTGTGTTCTTCGTCCACCTGCAGGGACAGAGACCTGAGAGACAGCAACACAACATCAATATTTCATCAGACAGGTGAGACAGGTGGGGTGTCTGTTTCTGTGTTACCTACTTCCTGTTGATGGCGATAATCACTGAGTGTTTGGTTCCGTCGCTGAAGGATCCACCATCAGGTTTCACCACCATCACCCTCCGAGTAGCCACGCCCACCTCACCAAGCTCCACCTCTAATGAACCTGAGACCAGGTGGACAGACAAGAAGAACTACACGCACGCACGCAAGCACGCACACACACACGCACACAGTATCATGGTTACACAATGGACACATTTGTTATCCATATTAAACTTGCATTAGGGTCAAAGGCCAAAGTCATTCTCTTTGTTCATGATATTTAGAGAACAAAAAAACAAACATGGTGTGTTCATATCAAACAGCTTGGTAATTCTCCAATAAACCACGCCACCAGAGAAAACAATATGCAGCTGACATGCTAACAAAGTGCCTTTAACTAGTTAAAAACACGATGATTTTAGCGCCCCCTGTCTGCCCGAGAGGAAACGTTCCTCTGAGAACTGATCCACTGAATGTTAAACAGTTTGATATTTAAACTATTTATAAGATCATCAATAAAGCTAACAAAGACCAACACTAGCATAGCTTAGCGTCAGCTAACAAAGATCAAAGCAGGCCTAGCATACCTTAGAGCAGTGATTCTCACCGCTCCTGTGTGTTTTCTTTTTCGTTTTAAAAATGCAGCAGGCGGAACTATGTTTTGACGTCGGTCATTTTCGGGTGGCACAGTACACAAACGCGTTGCCCTGGTGATTTCCATGACAGATTTCACATTCAGACACACACAGAGAAAAAGTCTAGCATCGCCAATGGACAAATATATAACAGGGGCAAACAAAAACAGCTGACACGTCAGATACCAACAAGACGACTTCGACCGACGTTAACGCTGACCAACCTCCAAAATCCAAGAAGTCAAGAAAATTTGAGGACGCTTATCTGGCTCTTGGATTTACAGCGAATATGGTCGGAGATGCAGAGAGACCTGTCTGTGTTATATGTTCGAAAAGTCTGACAGCTGCAGCAAAAATCTGTTTGTTGTTTTTCTAAGCACAGATTGAACTTTATTGTTATTGTCCTGAAAAAGTGATTGCACATTTTATTATATTTCTATTTGAAAAAGTCTGATGGAGCAATTGAAATAGTTGTTGTTTTTTTGCACAGCAAATGACTCAGAGAAAAGTGAAAAGAATGGTCACGACCTTGACGTTCTTTCAATAAAAGTTTAACCTCGACCCATTTGTGACTATTTTGTTTGGCGGGGGGGCCTGGAAATGTTTCTTTCTCCAAAGGGGGGGACATGCCACAAAGAGTTTGAGAACCACTGCCTTAGAGTCAGTCTCTGCAGCCTGGCAGGATCCTCTTTTGTCGCTCACAGTTCCAATTTTTCTGTGCGGATGTTTATAAAAACCCTCTTCACCGCAGCTTTAAAGATTTGTAATGTTTGTTTTCAGATTAAAGTGACGAAGAGGAATCTCCTATACAGAGAGACGTCACATGACCTGTCTGCCTCACCTGTCTGTCTGTCTGTCTGTCTTACCTGTCCATCTCACCTGTCTGTGTGTCATTTGTCAATATGTCTGTCCTTCTCACCTGTCTGTACGTGTCACTGAAGGCAGCCAGCAGGACTCCTGATTGGTTGTTAGATGAGAAGGAGAAAAGAAGCTCCGCCTCCAGACCGAACGATCGAGGTGCGATCTGAACGAAGCCACCAGCCAGCAGAGACACACTTCTGACAGCCTGACACACACACACACACACACACACACAGATTATTGATTCACAACATGTCAACATGTATCACACACATCGATACTTATATTGATCACATATATCAGTAATTATTGGACTGAACCCTTCAGAGTGTATACAGTGTGTACTTGTCATCTACATGTATTTTCCACAGTTCTGCATGCCGTACCTCGAGTACGCAGCCCTTCCTGACCCCATATGCGTCTCTCAGGAGGTCAAAGTTTGAGCGAGCAATCTCCACGTTTTTTATACAGCCCACATACGACCTGGACACCACCTGTCGCCTAGCAACCAGACACACAGCAGACAACAGTAAGTCACATGACTTGGGACATCATCACACCATCACCAGCTCGCATCTCAGACTCACCTGATTGGTCTGGAGGCAGGAAGTCCTCCGATGTAGATTGGGTCCAGATCGGACCGGTTCAGGTCGGAGGCTGTTCCAGGAGACTCCGCCTCCAAAACCTCCTTCTCTGATGATTGGTCGGCTGCCATGATAGACAGATAACCTGGAAACACAGCTGCACCTTCAGTAACAGTACTATTACTGCAATACACACTTTAAAGTACTATTAGTACGACAATACACAGTAGTAGCAATACTAAGCACTGAAAGTACTACAAAACACAGTGATACAAGTGTTTAGTAGAATTATTACCCTAAAGTAGTACAGCAGTACTTTAACAGTACTTAAACCAACCCAAAACAGCACATATCCCTCCACTGCTCGTATCCCTCCACCGCTCATATCCCTCCACTCTCATATCCCTCCACTGCTCGCATCCCTCCACTGTTCGTATCCCTCCACTGTTCGTATCCCTCCACTCTCATATCCCTCCACTGCTCGTATCCCTCCACTGCTCGTATCCCTCCACTCTCGTATCCCTCCATTGATGTATCCCTCCACTGCTCGTATCCCTCCACTGCTCGTATCCCTCCACTGCTCGTATGCCTCCAATGCTCGTATCCCTCCACTCTCATATCCCTCCACTGCTCGTATCCCTCCACTCTCGTATCCCTCCATTGATGTATCCCTCCACTGCTCGTATCCCTCCACTGCTCGTATGCCTCCAATGCTCGTATCCCTCCACTCTCATATCCCTCCACTGATGTATCCCTCCACTGCTCGTATCCCTCCACTGATGTATCCCTCCACTGCTCGTATCCCTCCACCGCTCGTATCCCTCCACTGCTCATATCCCTCCACTGGCTCCCAGTCGCCGCTCACATCAAATTCAAACCCTGTCGCTCGCTTACAAAACGGCAACAAAAACATCTCCTGCCTCCCTGAACGCCCTCATCCAGGTCTACACTCCCCCCCGCCCACTACGCTCTGCCAATGAAAGGCGCCTGGTACTCCCATGAACACCTCTGCACTTGATATTGATGCTATTGATGATGATGATTATGATGATAATGATAACGTTCTTGATGTTGATGATGTTTCTTTACACCCTTTGCATTCCCTCTGTGCGTTGCCTCTGTGCACTTCCTGTCAGCACCAGTGTCCGGTCGCACCTGAAGCTGTGTGTTGGCTCTTACTGACTTCGTTCCCTCCTGTCTCGATCATTGCTTATGTCGCATTTACTCTCAGATGTACATCGCTTTGGACAAAACCGTCTGCAAAATGAAACTGTAACACTGTAAGTACTACTGAGTCCTATTGCAATCCCTCTACAGCAGTAGTAGACTGAAACAGAAGTAGTAGTGCTAACGGTACTATAACATTTGCTGTGACGGTAACTGACAACAGCAGCCAGCCACCACCAGGACACAACCAGGCAGGTAACTGCTTTCTTTTTTGGCAAAAACATTGATATAGACAAAAACAATATTGAGGCCTGTCACATACTGCCAAAAAAGAACCAGAAGGACAAGCCTGCTGTAATTGTATATTTCGCTTACAGGAAGTTGAATCCCAACAAGCACAAACTGACGATTTCATTGAAGTAATGTATAGTATGAGTCTCTTTCCAACAATCACGAAACCAAGTAGAATAACATCCTACTGTGCCACTCTGATTGACAATATTTTTATAAACAATATGGAGTGGATTATGAATGAATGGCATTAGTGATCACCTGCCAGTCTTTACAATTTATGAAAAAGAAGTCATCAGAAATAAAACAAGGAGAGTGAGAACTGAGCAAACGTTATCTATATTTAGAAATGATTGACTGAACTATACGTGGAATGGGGTATGCAAAGAAGCTGGTGTTAACAAAGCTTAATGCAGTATGAGAAGGAGAAGTACTCAGAAAAGAAGTGGATATCAAAGGGACTGCAAAATGCATGTAATATAAATATATGTATATATATAAATATATATATATATATAAAATAATAAATCTGTATAAAAATACAGAACATTAGGAGCAGAGCAAAAATACAAGAAATACAAAAATAAGTTGACTAATATTTTAAGGGTATGTCAGAAGGATTATTATTCCAAATAACTAGAAAATAATTTTAAAAAAAAAAGGAATTTGGAATATATTAAATAGTATTATCTGTAACAGGCAAACCAATCCAACTTATCCAGAACATTTTATTGATAACAACATGACAATTAAAGATATGAATGACATGGTTGATGGATTCAACAACTTCTTTGTAAATGTGGGACCAAAACTAGCAGATGAAATAAATTATACGGGAAAGAGATGAGAACTGTGTCGAGGGAAACTCACACTCAATTATTTTGGGAACTGTAGAAAAAAGGAAATTATTGATATCGTAAATAAGTGTAAGAATAAAACGTCCACAGATGGGAATGATATTGATATGACTCTGATAAAGAAATCAATGAATGGAATCATTGATCCAATAACACATATATGTAATTTATCATTTAAAACAGGTATATTCCCAGATAAAATGAAAGTTGCCAAAGTCATCCCATTATATAAAGCTGATGACAAACATCTTTACACCAACTACAGACCGGTTTCCTTACTTCCTAAGTTTTAAAATTACTAGAAAAACTCTTTGGGCCCTTTTTACACGGTGGAGGCGCACAGTCTAAAGCGCATGGCGCTAAGTGATTGAGGGCGTGTCTGACGCACTTTTGCTCGTTACACGGTGCACAATCTGGGCGCAAATCGAGGTGCAAGGCGCAAAGAGGTTGGCTTAAGTCCCTGGATTATTCATAGGCGTGTTTTTGGCATAACATGAATCAAACCAATCAGAGTGTCAGCTCTCATTCCCTTTAAGAGCCCGGTGCACCTGCAGGCAGGTGTGTTGCTATCTACACATTCTTCTTCATTCTTCTTAGATAAACCAGACTCAGACCGGCATATTCAACTTATTTCTTTCCTCTGTGTCCTTGAACATGAAGAAAAAAACACAGGTCGCTGTACGATACAGGTGGAAGCACAGTTTGATGTTAAAGCCACTGAAGCGATCCCACTGCCCAGCAGAGACCAACATGAAGAGAGACGCTGTGGACGTTAACGAGGCACAGCATTAATGACTTAAACCTCCAGACGGACAGGATCTGATGTTTATTAAAGTTCTCTGTCTGACCATCAAAGACAGGTCGGTTTATTTACTTCTTGTTGCTGCTGGATCACACGGCTGTGTTCTGTCCAGGCATAATGGACACTCCGCGTAATGGGACTAACTGGACAGTGTTTTAATATCTGTGGGCACGATTGTCGGTGCCACAGGGAGTTATGTTTGAGTATGGTTATTAATTTACTTCCTAGTTGCGTGTGAGTGAGTGTGTGTCGGTATCTGCTGTATTATAGAGAGCGTGCGCACATGATGGAGAGCTTTGTGTCGGTCCCAGTAGTTTTTGGCCCGTGCACGGCTAGAGTAGGAATCTTCCTGAGGTTCAGCAGGTGTGTGTGGAGGCAGCGGTGAGCTGGTCCACGTCTTCTTGCCCTTCTCAGCAGATTGGTAACAAACTGAAAGCAGTGTCATGATTTAAGGAGACGAGGGAAACCAAAGCTTGCAGTCTGTCCCTTAAAGAACGTGTTTTCATTGTCTTTGCAAACACAACGCATGAGCAGAAGCGTGCGTCCCTGTGTGAGTGACAAGCAGACTTGTGTTGTGAACTCTCCGATGTAAGTCCATAATGCGTCTCTAAACAGCAAACACAGATTGCGCCATAGACTTTAAACTTTAGACCAGGTTTTTGTTGGTCTAAGGTGCAATCGCTTTCTGCGTCCTCTACATAGCAACGCGCCACCCGTTTGCCTGACCACAACTCATAACAAAACCAGCATGCCCATTGGCGCAAACGGTGGCGCAAGATCACTTGCTATTTACACAACGTGGTCGCTGGGCGTGAAAATAACGACTGCGCCAGGTGGAAGATAGCAATGACACTTGCGCTGCGCACTTTGGTGTCGAGACTTGACCATTTTATTGAAAAGTAAAACTTTCTAATGGACAGTCAGTATGGTTTTAGAGCACACAGATCGACTTCTATGGCTTTAATGGAATTAGTGGAGGAATTAACAGGATGTATAGAAAAGAAAAAATATGCCGTCGGAATATTCATAGATCTAAAAAAAGCATTTGATACAATCGACCATGAGATATTGCTCAAAAAGATGGCTAGGTATGGTGTAAGAGAAGTGGCTTTAGATTGGCTGAAAAGTTATATAGGAAAGAGGAGGCAATTTGTACAGATGGGTCATCACAAGTCAAAGTGCTTAAAAATTACCTGTTGTGTCCCACAGGGGTCAGTCCTGGGCCCTAAATCATTTATTCTGTACATCAATGATATTTGTAAAGTATCAAATGTATTGAAATTTGTTGTTATTGCAGACGACACAAATATATTTTGTTCTGGGGAGGACTTGCAGCAGCTCTTGGAGGTGGTTGAGAAAGAAATGAGCAAACTGTAATGTTGGTTTGATATAAATAAATGATCTTTAAACTTGAACAAAACCAAATTTATGATATTTGGAAATCGTAAAATAAATGCATATTGAAGTGAAAATTGAGAATGTGGCAATAGAAAGAGTGTATGAAAACAAGCTTTTAGGGGTTATAATAGACCTCAAGCTCAGCTGGAAGCCCCATATAAAAGTTCTGTGCGCCAAGATTTCAAGAAGCATTGGAGTATCGGGTAAAGCAAGACACATTTTTAATCAGGTAACACTTCATACCATGTATTGCACACTAATATTACCATATCTTCTCTATTGTGTGGAAGTATGGGGTAATACTTACAAGACCACCCTACAAAAGGTATGTATACTGCAAAAAAGAGCAATAAGGACAGTAAATCATGCTGGGTATCGTGAGCACACTGAACAACTATTCTATTATCACAAACCTTGAAATTCATTTTTTTAGAGCAGCACAGCTTATGTATGAAGCGAGTAAAAAAGTACTACCAGGTAACATTAAAAAAATGTTTATGATAGAGAGGGAGGATATCATTTAAGAGGAAAACTGAATTTAAAGCAGCCTTATGTCCGCACTACTCTTAAAAGCTTGTGTGTTTCAGTGACCCCGTCCCATTGGACAGTTCAAGAAGAGATGTAAAGAAAAAGTCATTAATGAGTACGAGCTCTTTCATCATAATTAGTTAATGAATTGATTTTATTTAATTTTATGCATAGTTTTTTTATTATTATTATATATATATTTTTTTATTTTAGGTTGCTAAAAGTTTTTTATGTGTGATATTGTGAGGAAGGGACAGGATTAGATTTGAGACCCTAACCCTTTCTGCTGCTTTGGTTTATACTGACTGTGAGATTTAACTGTTTATGTTTGGATTTTCTTTTTATTATGTAATTTTATGTGGTTGATTGTTTGAGACGAGTCAACTCAACTCAACATTAATGTAGTTGTATTACTAACAGTAGTACCGACAGTAGTACTGCCGTGTGCAGTGGCAGTATCAGTAGTACCTTTGCGTTTGCTTCTCTGCAGTGTGATCTTGTACCAAACTCCTGTGTTGTACTTCCTGTTGGAAGTGAGGATCAGAGCACCTGAGCCGAGGTCAAAGGTCAGACGGACACGCCCCTCTATCAGCTCCATGGACAGGAAGTCTCTCTGCAGGATAAAGGATGTACGTTCATGTGTGCTTCACAATAACAACCTCAACAAAATGTGTGTGTATGTGTGTGTGTGTGTGTGTGTGTGTGTGTGTGTGTGTGCCGTACAGTGTTGTTGGAGGACAGGTACAGAAGTAATCCACCTGGCGACAGTGTTTTAAAAAGCAGCACGATGGAGGTTGAAGTCGCTCGCAGAGATTTTTGAACCAATGAGAACCCAGAACCATCAAAGTGGAATGACGTCTCCTCCACCTGAGGACTGAGAGATGGACAGGTGAGAGAGAGACAGGTGAGAAATGGTCAGATTTAACTCTGTTCTGAGCTGAACTCACAGTGTGTGAAACCTCACAGGTACGGACATACACCTGTGGGCAGGGTCAGCAGAACACCTGTCTTACCTGCTGAAGCAGCCTCCACAGCCTCCCTCTCTGCTAACGTAGTTCCACAGACCAACGTTCCTCTCGTTCAGCGTCGCTTCACCCACACATCCCTGAAAGGTGGAGGAGCGAAGCAGGGCAGGGGTCTGACACACACACACACACACACACACACACACACACACACACACACGCCCTTTTTACACTGCGGTTCCGCCTCAGCGCCATAACGAGGCTCTGTCCTCATTCCGCCTTTGTCATTCTACATTGGATTAAGCAACGCCGGCGCTAAGCAGCCCCAGTGTGTGTTTCTACATAGCGCTCCAGGATTGCAGAAGCAAAACGTGCGCAAGGTGTAAACAAACAGCGCATGCTTCAAATACACACACACAGCGCTGTTCCGCCCTGCCGGCTCTGCAGTTTACACAGACGCCTTTTCGCCTGTGTTACGTCTCTGTTATTATGGTGGTGACTTCGACCCACCGTTCCGCCGCCATGCATTCTACATAGAAGACGGAACGTGACAGAGGCGTAATAATCCCACCTTGAACTGGCACTGAAAAAGGAGCTACAGTTATTACCTGTTATTACCTGTAGGGTAGTAACACATCTGTGTACCTGCATTGTGTATGTGTGCGTTAACTATGAGTATGTTACCTGTGAGTGTGTTACCTGTGTGTGTAAGCTCCTCCCTCCGATATGGATCACAGAGTTTTCGTTCACTTCTAAAACTCGGGCCGGTCCAGGTGATGTCGCAGTTACCGCTGGCAACAGAGCAGCCTCTGACTCCAGCTGATGGACCGACAGAGCTGCGTGTGCCCCGAACCTGCCCACAATATAACATCATCAGCGCGTGACATTATCATATTACATGAGCACAGGAAGTGATGTCATGAGGATGTGTTACCGTGTGGCGTTGATTCGTGTCCATCGGTTGTTGTTGATGTTGAGCCCCGTGAACGTCAACCGGCTGCTTCCTGAGCCCAGATCCCACAGCAGAGACACTTTCCCATCATGCATCTCTACAGCCAGGAAGTCCGCCTGTGCCACGACATAACACACCTGTTAGAGACTCACCTGGCACCTGTTTTCTGTGTCATGAAGCTGGCCCTTTAACCTGGATGTATCGCCATGGTAACTAACGGTCAGGTGTGCAGTTTCAGGTAAATTCACAGTGAAGCTTCATCCTCCTGATGGTTTTCTCTGAGACTGTTTGAGACCCCCTTCGCTGAACCGTGACATCAGTGATGATGTCAGCAAAACGTTAGCATGACATCACAGTAAACTAAACTACAGGTGTTAGTGAAGCCGAGCAGCTAAACGTTAGCATGACATCACAGTAAACTAAACTACAGGTGTTAGTGAAGCCGAGCAGCTAAACGTTAGCATGACATCACAGGAACATGCATGTTCAGTGATTGTGTGTTTGTGTTGATTTGTCTCTGCAGCTAAAACGACGATTTAAATCACATATTTTATTTATTAATAGATTCATTTAAGAGTGTCGCCTGAAACACCTCCTTTCATGTGAGGATGCCCTAGACTTTGTGTGTGTGTGTGTGTGTGTGTGTGTGTGTGTGTGTGTGTGTGTGTTACCGTGGAGTTGCTGCCCAGGTAGAACAGCAGGTTGTTGGGGCTCCTGGTCTTCAGGGTCAGACTCAGACTGTTGAAGTTACTCGACTGAATCTGAGGTTTGTAGGATCGAACGCAGTCTCTGTCCGCCTGCACAGCCACCTTAATCTGATGACATCATTAATGACATCATCACCATCATTATAAAATCATTATGAGCATCATCATTTTGTTTATCACATTATCAACGCAATTTATTCTTCTAAATGTTAATATAATATGCCTAATAAAAATAACAACAACAACAATAATAAAGATCTCTTGATTTTACTATCTTTATGTTTTATAATGAAAGCTGTTCATGTTCCTGTGAGGATGACCTTCTTCTGTCTCTGCAGCGCCCCCCTGAGGATCTGTGCTGAATTGTTCAGGACCTCTATCCTTTAACCCTTCACTGCCCAATGGAAACACCATTACTGAAGCTAGCACAGTTAGCCCAGCAGCTAATCCCACCAGTGTGTGTAGTGTTGTATATTTCTGTGTGTGCTTCATGTTGTGTGTTTGTGTGTATATGTGTTTATGTACCGAGGCGGCCTGTTTTCGAGCCTGATCGATCAGCTCTCTGATGTCAGACAGATTCCTGCTCAGATTTTCTCCCAGCATGCTCAGCGGCTTTATCCGGTCCATCAGTCGCTCTGTACGATGGCCCACCTCCTCCAGCTTACGCTGCGCCTCATTGACTGAGAAGAACAGGAAGTGTTAGCACCATGAATGTGTGTGTGTTGTAATGGTGATAAGGAGGAGATGTAAGCTGACCTGCGGTGTGTGTGTCCTTCACCAGCTGGTTGGTCTCCCTCACTGTCATGTTGGTGTTCTCCACCACTGAAGAAGAATCCTGCAGCTGCTGACTGAGTGTGTGCAGACGATGCAGCGTGCCCTGCAGGCCGGAGTGTGCCGCTGCAGCCTGAAGCTGAGCCTGCTGCAGTGTCACAGCTGATCCTGCCAATCAATCAATCAAGTTTTTTTTTTATATCACACCAAATCATAACAAAGTCATGTCCGGCCTTCACACAGCAGGTCTTCTAACACTAACACATTCATGTATGTGTTTATCAGTACAATTATTCATTTATTTTTTTATGTATTTATTATCAATGTTGGAGGAGGCGGAGCCTGATTTGTCTCACCGTTAGAGAGGTGGAGCAGCTCTTTGATTGGCTGACGGAGCAGGCTGCTGGAGTTATGGATACTTTCTCTGACCAATCCTAGCCTGCTGGTTACCAAGGTAACATTCAACTGTAGGTCTGAAAGACAGACAGGCAGCTTATTGGTGGGTCAGATTCTCATCTGTCTATGTCTTTAACAATGTCATCAAAGAGCTCAACACAACAAACAAACACACTGTCAGTAACACACACACACACACACACACACACACACACAAAGACATAGACACACAGACACACACACAAACCTTCAGATGTGTCGTTGATTCTTTGACTTTCTTCTAAAACAGCTGAGCTCATGTTCAGTTTGGCTCCGCCCTCTTCTAAAAGCGACTGCTCTGATTGGATGCTCTGAAACACACACGCATGGAAACAGACATTTCAAAAATGGAACCTGACTCCATCCATTTTATTCTGCTCAGCCGGGCTGGGTCGCGAAGCAAGTTAGCCGAGACATCTCTCTCCCCAGCAGCTTCTGTAGCTCCCAGGCCAGACGGGATATAAACTCTCCGGGTCTACCCCGGGGTCTCCTACCAGTTGAGCATGGTAAATCTCCAAAGGGAGGTGCCCAGGATGATCCCTACCAGATGATGAACCACCTCAACTAGCTCCATTCAATGTGAAGGAGTAGCAGCTCTACTCAGAGCTCCTGTCTCTATCTCTAAGGCTTAGCCATGTACTGTATAAATAATAGACATAGCCACCGTGATTCAGAGGAGCCAGGGGTTGGCAAACACCAAGTTATCAAAGCTTAACAGTGTGTGTCTGTGGCTGATTCATTTGATGGTGAATAAGCTAGTTTTACTTTGTGTTTCCCACAGAGGAGATTCTTTTACGGCTAATTCAGACTCAAGAAGTAGCAGACTCGCCGCTCGCTTGCCCGCTGAGTGAGCAGTGGGTGAACAACACGTACCGGCAAACTTAAAATAACCGGTCTTCTCATCACTACGGACCGCCTCTCTCTCTGGGGAAAAGCCAACAACAATCCTGACTCCTGCACTGGCCGAAAAAGAAATTAATGTATGAGCTAACAAGCAGGTATGCTGAGCACAGACACAGATAGCTGCTAATCATTGCTACCATATAAATAAAACAATTAGAGTAAAAACAGTGTGTGAGACGCGTTGGACGGTCTGTTAGTCCAATAAAGCGCACACCAACAGCACAAACACGGCCCAGAGGTTACGTTCAGTGACTGAATGAGCTGAGGTCAGGGGCGTTTTTAGGACTTGAAAACATCTGGGGATAACCTCAGACCTTGTAGGGGGTCGGGGAGGTGGCTGGGGGTTGTGTGACCTCGCTTCTCTACCGTTGGTCCTAGTAGGCCAAGGTAAATGACCAGGGTTTACTACAGGTCAACTTCAACTGTCATTGGAGTCTAAAGAGGATTCCTGTGGACTGACTGGATTCAGAGTAGTGGACTTGAGTGACAGCAGTACTGTGCACTCACTGCTGTCTGTGCTGCTACACACTGGAAAACCATTACATAAACTAAAACATCAACACACCCTGCTTAATGAAAAAATGAAGATTTTTGACATTGCTCCCCTTTAAATTGATATAATGTTCTTCATTTGATTTAACTATGACACTTATTTACTCTTAAAACTTGACCCCCCCATGACAGAATCTCAAGGCTGTATTACTACTGTGTTCATAGTATTTGATTGCAGACATCTAGGTGGCAAACAACAGGTGACAGATATCAAAAAGCATGTCATTAAATGACAACTACGGGCAGCGAGAGGATGACATGCACCAAATGATCGGCAGACTGGGAGTCGAACCTGCGATCAGACACATTCACTGAAAGCCGACTTGATAACTGCGCATGACTCAATCATCCCGTGACATTATATATGACATGGCATGTTCACACACACAGGTCTCTGTGTGCTCTGCATGAGAGATACAATATGTGGGGCGCTGGTTTAGCTCAGTCGGTAGAGCAGCGCCCCATGTACAGAGGCTACAGTTCTCGATGCACTGATCGCAGGTTCGACTCCCGGTCTGCCGATCATTTGGTGCATGTCATCCCCCGCTCACTGCTCCCCACATTTCCTGTCTATCTTCAGCTGTCCTATCTAATAAAGGCCAATGCAAAAAAAAAAATCCTAAAGCCTTAAGAGATGCACTACATGATATGAAACGGACTTTCTTCGCAGGTGATGGTTGGTACCAAGATCGAGAGCTTTGCCTTCCTGGTAAGCTTCCTTTTCACCTCGACGTTCCGGTATATCACCTGCATTACTGCTGAACTGACCCATCTGTCAATTTCACAACCCATTTTACCCACACTCACCAATATCCTGCTGTGAACCGACTTGGCAATAAACCCTAATTCTGATTCTGAAGACCCCGGGATACTTCTCCTTCTCTTAAGGCAGAGACTCACTCACGCAGGGAGCAATCCTCCTTCTTCTGGAGAGAACCATGACCCCAGACTGGGAGGTGCTGACCCTCATTCAAACAGCTCCATCTGTATGTGAGCCCAACTATATCCAGCCTGTACGCTGCACCTCTTGCACCAACTATGGTTCCCCACCAGAGCAGCCTCCTCCTGCCAGGTCTGACTGTTTGATCCAGGGGCGGTGACTCTGCTCCTTTCTGGCTGATTCATGGAGGGGCTCTGAACTGTCAGAGTGTGGACCCCTGACCCAACTCATAGAGTTCAAAGTGCTTTACACTACATGTCACATTCACACGCTGTTGCTTTCAGGAGCAGATGGGGTACAGGGTTTTGCTCAAAAGATGATCCGCTCTACCTCTGAGCCACAGCTGCCCTCTGTCTGTGTGTGTGTGTGTGTGTGTGTGTGTGTGTGTGTGTGTGAGTTTTTCAGCATCACTCACCATGTTTAGAGCGAGGGAGGCCGAGTTATGGGCGATCAAGGCAACCTGTTGGGCAAAGTGAACTCGTTCTCTGATGTCACTGTCCAGCTGAACCAATCGGCTGCCGTTCTGAGAGACATTCCACACTGAGGACAGCGAGCTGAGGGACAGGAGCCGTTCTAAAGATTAATTCAGTTTGGAACAGAGACCATGTCTCAAAAACCTCTGAATGCACCTATCCACACCTGAAACCTGTCCTTACCTGTCCACATGAGGTTGTATATTATTCTCAGTTTGTACCTTCCTGGTGTTTGTGAGTGAAATGTCAGAATCAACAGAAATGTAGAAGCTGTTACCTGTGCAGGGAATGGGAGTGGCTCTGCAGCTGGTGTGCGTGGCTTTCTGCACGGTAAACATTTTCCAGAGCGTCTGTCCTCTTCAGTCCAACAACCAAACCATCAACCTGTTTCCTCAGCAGGGGGCGCCACTGATCCAGATGACTGCTAAACACCTCCACCTGCTGCACAAGGAGATGTTACTGTTTTTTACTTTTATTGTTTAAATGAAGATAATCGTTTTTTGTTCATCAAATCAACAGGAGTTAAAAAAAGGATAAAAGTAAATAAACAGTAAACTCAAAGTGAAGCTCCGAACACGCTTTGTCCTACTGAGGTGGTGTTTGTCCTACTGAGGTGGTGTTTGTCTTACTGAGGTGGTGTTTGTAAGCTCCTCCGTCAGGCTGATGGTGTCGTCCAGCAGCAGTTGACTGTCCTCCATTACTCCGCCCAGGAACACACACGCAGCGCTCAGGTTCTGACGGTCGGACTGGACATCATAAAAACATTTTAGGATAACAAAAAGACAAACGAGGGGTCTTCACTACGAAGAGACCGACCCAGGGTCAGAGGAGATCACAGATGAGATGACCAATCACACACAGGGACAAGTCTGCAGTCAGCTGATCGGCATCTTTTACAAACTCAGAGAAGCTCTGACTTTAGAAAGAAATGAAGAAGTTAATCCAGACTGAAATCCACTCAGCTGCAGCTGCTGGACGCAGGAAGGAACTGAAGTCTGTAAAATTACTGCTCCATCATCAGCACCACATGCTGACTATAATATCACCTGTGTGTTACATGTATGTATTCGTATGAAACAGATTCATGGAGCAAATAAATTAAATATAAAATCACAGTTTAAAGCAGTTTAAAGTTTACTTTCTGATCCTTTAAGTCCATCAGGTACCAGGCTTCAGTGCTGTGATCAGTCTCTGTTGTAGATGTTTATCAGTGAAGCTCGATTAATATCTGTCATGAACATATTTCATAAAACCAGACGGTAAACAGGAAGTGCTTGACCGCCCTCTCTCCCTCCTCCCTCTCACCATCTGCTCACAGAGATCCTGAATCAGAGACCTGATTGGTCAGTAGGTGGTGTTTAGTTCAGGTTGATCTCTTATCTCCAACATCACCTGCTCCAGAGCAGGTCAGGTGTTTATAAGTTACCATGGTGATGTACCCCGGTAAGAAGTGAACCACCTTCATAGTACTGAAAACTGGGAGTTAACCCTGAAGATACCTCGTTAACACCTGATTGTGCTCAGTAGTATACCCCCCAGCTCTCCAAGCAACAGCAAACAGCTGATTATCTCAGGTGTATGTGTGTTTACCTGGTACTGCTGCAGTAGAGTGTGTGCGTTGTCCAGTAGAGAGTGTGTTTCTTTGTTTTGTTTCACAGCACTGCTCAGCTGTGTATGTGTGAACTGTAGTGTTTCTATGCCACCCGTCAGGTTGGCTGAGAGGGGGCGGAGCCTGTCATCAACCGTCACTCTGTTGGAAAGGAAATGCGACTGCAGCGAGTGGACGAGAGACTCAGAGAGACTGCAGGGAGAGAGAGAGAGATCAATAGCACACAAAAATAGAAAAATATATTCTAACATTATTAAATAAACAAACTGACCTGAGCTCCTGATTGGCTGCAACATTGGCGTCCGTTAGGTTGATGGTTCTGATGTTTTCTAACATGGACGTCACCTGTGCCAGCAGGCGAGTTTGATTGGCTGAATCAAGCTCCTCCTCTGTGGTCTGGTTCAGAAGCTCCGCCCCCCTCTGAAGCGCTGTGCCAATCAGATTAAGAGATGTTTTATGGTTTTTAATCACAGAACAGTTTGTCATCATTTCAGGTCATGATGTCACTTATGATGTAATAAATGATGCCTTTACTAGCCATTACTGTAACACTGATGTTGTTGTTTACCCTGAATGTTGTCCTGAAGGCTGCTGATGCTCTCCAGCAGTAGTGCACCCTGCGAGAGGCTGTTGTTGGTGGACATGAACACGTTCTCCAGGTGGTTTGACAGACGTGTGAGCTGGCCAATCAGCGGACAGGAAATGCTTTTTTATTAAACTTCCACAATCCTGACATGTTATACTCACAGAACGACCTGCAGGGTTTTATGTGTTTATTGCATGTTATAATGTGTGTTAACAGGTGATAGTATGTGTATGTATTTGTTCATGTTTTGAATATTCTGGATATGAATTAAAATCTGACGGTCAGTTGTGTTATGACTTTCAAAAGGGTGAACCATGAATACCTGCTGCAGCAGAGGCCCAAGGTCAGAGGTCAAATAATTTAACTCATCTTCAGCTCTGGACAGATGCAGGGCAACAGAAGTGTTTTGTGAAAACAGCACCTGTAGAAAACACAGCAGGTAAGCGGTTCCATGATTATAAGCCTTTTTATCTGCTATACCTGGTTCACTTTTAACCAGGTAACTGCTATAGAAACACATTTAATGTATTGCTTATTTCAGGCTGCAGATCCACACCAGCAGAGGGCAGCATTGTGCGGTGCATCACTGTTCTACAGCGTCCATACCTGAAGGTCTCTGGTCTGGTTCTCCAGCATCACCAGCTGGCGGTATGGTGCCATGGCAATGCTGCTCAAGTTAACAGACAGGAAGTGGTTGTTGACTTTTTCCAGGTCGTCCAACAGAACGCCAGAACACTCGTCATCACACGCTGGATTCAAAAACAAACACACACATCACCTCTGATCACACTCTGAACACCTGTATGTGTGTGTGTGTGTGTGTGTGTGTGTGTGTGTGTGTGCATGTGTCTCATCGTTACTCACACACACAGAATCCTCCCTGCAGGATGTGCCTCTCGTCACATTGGTCACATGACTGACCTTTGACCCCGTCCTTACAGTCACACTGTCCGGTTAGCGCGTCACAGTGCGGCTGCAGGGAGCCCCACCTGCTGCAGGTGCACCGTGAACACACCCCACCAGGCAATGACGGGTTACCATAGTAACCAACAGAACACCTGCAGGATGACAGCAACAGTCCTTTGACAAAACCATGTATAAACACAATGTGATGTGATGATGTCACGGACAAGTGATGACCCGAGGCTGCACAGGCACGATGCAATCAGTCTCACCTCTCACAGTATCTCCCCTCAAATCCCTCCTGACAGGTGTCACAGCGGAAATCACCAAATGCTCCTTCTGACACACAGGTGGGACTGAAACTACACACACACACACACACACACACACACACAGTTAAAGTCTATAAAAACAAATTCAATGTTTGAGTAAAAAACGAAACAGTTTGCACTGTCACCTGTTGTCCTGTAGAGGGCAGGCACAGAGGGAGCAATCACTGATGGAGCCGCTGACATTCCCATAATACCCCGGGGCACAGATCTCGCAGCTCCGCCCACTCGTGTGATGCTGACAGCCCTAGAAAACACACAAACATCACTCTGCAACTTTCCTTTGTTTTTACCTCACAGCCTCCAGTCTCTGTTCAAGGTTAGCATTTTTAAGCAAATTTTAGCATGTGTTAGCATGTGTATTTGTGTGTTAGCAAATGTTAGCATGTGCTTGCATGTTACCTGACAGTCTCCAGTCTTCATGTCGCAGCTCTCACTGTGGTTGTTGCAGCGACATCGAACACACGGACGAACAAACTGAGACTTCAAACTCTGAGATGACAACTCAGACAGAGGCTGACGGAAATACCCTGCAGCACAGTCCTGCAGACAGACAGGTCAAAGAGAGAGACAGGTCAGAGATACCAAGAGGGACACTGTAGATTTTCTGGTTGCCATGGTAACACAGGTAAGTTACCTGACATGACAGCCCGGTGTATCCAGGTGGACAGACGCAGGACTCGATATGTCTGGCCACTCCCACTCCAACCTCTGACCCCTCCAGTGACTCCGCCTCCACAGCCGTCTCCATGGTGATGTTAGAGATCCTGAACAAAAAAAGACAGGATGTGACATCACAGAACAGCCTCCGGTACTGAATATGTGTACAAGTACATATATCTGTGTACTATAAGTGTTAGGAGTATAGCATGTATAGTCAGGATGTACTATGACTGTGTGTAGTGTGTACTGTGTGTACCTGCTCTGCTGCAGTCTACTCCCGTATGAAGCTTTGATGACCATGTACTCGATGTCGCTGATGATGGACAGGAAGTCAGAGCGACTCACTGGCTCCTCCCACACCGAGTTAAAGTACTTCCACCTGTGCTGTAACACACACACACACACACACACAGACACACACACACACACACACACTTTAATAACCAAACATCTGTAGTTCAGGTGCTCTTGTTTCTCATGATGCCTTGCAGCAGTACCTCTGTCATCATGATGTCATGCTGTGTCCTGATACCGTTGCTAGGAGCAGCCATGTCAGTGTATATCACCAGCTTCTTCAGAGTCCCTCCCCTCATCAGGACCTGAGGCTCCTGATTGGACAGCCCCAAGCCATCCTCAGCGTAGAAAGTGATGATGTAAGACAGCAGGCCACCGTACGACAGAAGCTACACAGTACACAAAGAAAGTACACAGTCAGGCACACCTTATACTACACAGTCAGGTACACCTTATACTACACATAGTACACAGTCAGGTACACTTTGTCCTGTCAGACAAAAGATTGGGCTAAAAACAGCAGCATGATAAGAGTATGGGCTATACACAGAAGCATGATAAGGTCCTGTCAGACAAGAGAATGGGCACAGTACCTGGCGTCCTCCAAACTGCGGGGGCAGTCTCCAGTATAGGGGTCCAGCCAACCTGCTGGAGTTGAGGTGTCGGGTGTCGAGAAGCATGACTCCGCCCTGCAGGAAAACTCCAGACTCTACAGCCTGCAGATTGGACTGACTGACCAATGACAAGAGAGCGGGCGAGCGAGCCAGGGTGATCTATGGAAGGGGGGGGGGGTTACAGTTTATACAGTATTTACACATCATATACAAAAAGTCTGTCCTGTGTTTTTATCTATGTGTATATGGTTGTATATGCTGCTGTACATATGGAAGTATGTGAAGTAACCACGTTGTACTCACAGGTACTCTGTAGAGTCCTCCCTTCTCCTCACAGTCTCTGCTGAGCCCTGAACAGAAACACTGCGAGCAGCCGTCAGCTGAGAGAGCGAACCAACCAGAGACACACTCTTCACAGCGCCGCCCAGACACGCCCACCTGCAGGTATATATGTTTTTATATTAGATTAAAGCAGGGATCGGCGACCTTAAACACGCGTGCCACCATTGACACAGGGGAGCTTAACCAATGGCATGTTGGCAAAAGGTGTGCAAAATAACATTTTGGGAAATATTGAAATGCTCTCTCATCAGCACCCTGTTATTATTGGTAGTCTGATTGATCCCCCCCAATCTTCTTGAACGCATTCCATGAAGACCAGCTCTGCCTCTGATTGGCTAATACTCGTCATTCTCTTCACAGCATGCAGGTGGGAAGAAACGTAATGCCACTGTAGTGGACTCAGTGGAGGATGACGGGCCTGCTCACCATGAAAGCTAAAGTTGTGGTTTGGACATTCCAGCGCTCGTGGATAGAAAAGTGGGGTTTTGTGTTTCAGAGGGAACGTGCTGTAAAGTTGTAGGAAGCGAAGGTGTTGCATCGGCCGCTGTCACTTTGTTGTTTACCTGTCACTTCCAGGTTGCTGTCTTGCAAGTGTAACTCTCAGCAGAGATAGTAAGGATGTGCGATGGCTCAACACTTAGCAATTCAGCTCCGGAAAACTATGTTATGTCCACATACAGAATGAAAAACACACAGTCTTCAGGTCAACGTCTCTGTGACAACAGACCACTCCAAAGCTTGTGTGCAAAGTGACAAAGTACGGCCCCCAGGTGATGGAGCTCAGCAGGAACACCTCAGATGTGGATGTTTTCATAAGGATGGCAGCATTGCTGTATAGTGCTCATATTTCTGTTTGTTTGTTTCTCCCTTTGTGACATTTGCTGCCATTGCAACACTTTGTAAATGAGGGTCATTGAGAGCAGGCTGAAACGGTAACTGTGCACAATTTGTAGCCTCAGAAGGTTAAAAACTGTTTATTGGTGATGAACATGAGTCATGATTTTAGCTCAGGTAAGGATGTTTTCATAAGGATGTTTTTATTAGCACTCATTTTTCTGTTTGTTACACTTAATTCTCCTTTTTTGATATTTATGACATATTACTTTTAAGTTAATTGCTGACAAACGTCCTGAAAAGGTGAGAAAAATGTTGTTTAAAGTTGTTGCTGTGCATGTTGCCTCTATGGATGGAATTAAATAACAGATTCGTTGGTGATTTGCATTTTGTTAAAATTGATGTTAAGCTTATGCTGATCTGGCACACTGAGTAACTACAACATTTGAAAATGGCACTGCATATCAAAAAGGTTGCTGACCCCTGGATTAAAGAATCATATATATAAATAACTTTGTCTGCATTAACATGTTTTTATTATTTAACCACTTTAAATTATTATTTTATTCTCGAGCTTTTTTCTTTTTTTTTTTACACACACACACACACACACACACACACACACACATACATACACGCACACAAGTGTGTTACCTTGCACACACACTCTCCGGTGTGTCCGCAGTCACACACTCTGAGCGTCGTGTTGCAGAACCTCTCGTCTGTTCCCGCCACATCGCAGCCACACGCCGAGCATTCTGGGTAACCATAGTAACCAGGCGCACACTGATCACATGACCTGCCAGAGAACCCCTCCCTGCACCGACACTGTCCATTGGTCAGATCACACTGAGGGGCGGAGCTTCCTGCATTGCAGCTGCACGGCTGAAAGAGACACCAGAAGTCAGTGAGTACCTGTGTGTACCTGTGTGTCCTTCTGTGTACCTGTGTGTACGTCTGTGTACCTGTGTTTACCTGTGTGTACGTCTGTGTACCTGTGTGTACCTGTGTGTACGTCTGTGTGTACTTCTGTGTACCTGTGTGTACTTCTGTGTACCTGTGTGTACTTCTGTGTACTTCTGTGTGTGCCTGTGTGTACCTGTGTGTACTTCTGTGTACCTGTGTGTACTTCTGTGTACCTGTGTGTACGTCTGTGTGTACTTCTGTGTGTACTTCTGTGTACCTGTGTGTACTTCTGTGTGTACTTCTGTGTACCTGTGTGTACCTGTGTGTACCTGTGTGTACATCTGTGTACCTGTGTGTACTTCTGTGTACCTGTGTGTACCTGTGTGTACATCTGTGTACCTGTGTGTACTTCTGTGTACCTGTGTGTACGTCTGTGTGTACTTCTGTGTGTACTTCTGTGTACCTGTGTGTACTTCTGTGTGTACTTCTGTGTACCTGTGTGTACCTGTGTGTACCTGTGTGTACATCTGTGTACCTGTGTGTACTTCTGTGTACCTGTGTGTACATCTTAGTACCTGTGTGTCCTTCTGTGTGCCTATGTGTACGTCTGTGTGTACTTCTGTGTGTACTTCTGTGTACCTGTGTGTACTTCTGTGTACTTCTGTGTGTGCCTGTGTGTACTTCTGTGTACCTGTGTGTACCTGTGTGTACATCTGTGTACCTGTGTGTACCTCTGTGTGTACTTCTGTGTACCTGTGTGTACCTCTGTGTGTACTTCTGTGTACCTGTGTGTACCTGTCGTACTCTTGTGTACTTGTGGGTGTATTTTTGTATACTTGTGTGTATTTGTGCGTACCTTGCAGCCAGCAGCGGGGTCATGACCCCAGTGTCCTGCCTTACACTTGTCGCAGGTGTCCCCTTGCGTGTTGGCCGGGCAGATGCACTCGCCGCTCTCGGGGTCACAGTTCCCTCCAGTGTGATCACAGGTGCATGCTGGGAGGAGAAAGATCACAGCCAATCAGACTCAGAAGTTTCGACCAATAGGCCAGGACGTGTAACCTTCTCTGTTAAACTACCTTTGCAGCCTTTGGCATGGAAACCATAGTAACCACGGCTACAGCGGTCACACTTGTCTCCTGCCACACCAACCGCACATTGGCACCGCCCCTTCTCATCACATGACTGAGAGAGAGATCCTGATTGGCTGCAGCCACATCCCCAACAGCCCTGCCCACTCTGCAGCCCGAAAAACCCTGACTGAAAAACATCAAAAAATAAAATAAGTTCATAAAATCAAGATTTTAAAAATGAATGAATAATGAACATTAGGACAAATGTTCATAAAGCAGCTGATCCAAGGTAACATGCAATCACACACAGAGGACTGGTTATGTTGGTGGAGCCAAATATATGAACCCCAACTCTAAATGTTGTTGATTATTAATGTGATTCAGCAATACACATATGAACACTGAACACTGAATATCAGCAGGCTGTGAGTGTGTGTGTGTGTGTGTGTGTCTCACCTGACAGCGGTCACAGGTGCGTCCTGTCACGTTCTCTCTACACAAACACTGACCTGTTGTGACATCACATTCACTGGAGAGGGCACCGCTGACATCACAGCTGCACTCTGAGAAACAAAGACAGATAGTTTAATAACTTGAAAACATGAAATCAGTTTTCATCATGAGTTGTTTCATTAAGAGTGAATGGGGACAGAAAACAAACACAAACAGAACCTTTACTAACCTTCTATTACCTTTAATAACATTTAATTAACTATGAATAACATTAAATTAACATTTATTACCTTAAAATAAACCTCACAGTGAGGTTTATTTGTGAGGTTAAAATAAACCTCACAGTGAGGTTTATTTGATTGATGATTTATTAATTGATGTACTCGTTTCATCTCTCTTCCGTTCCAAGATGGCCGCCAACCCAGTTCTTTGCTTGTGTGCTTGAAACTCTAGTTCTGTGTTTTTTTTGTTTTCTGTGTCCTGGGAAGCCAACAAACTCGCCTGCTTTACGGCCTATAGTGTCTGAGTACGGCTGTCTGGCTGTCCAGGCCGTGTGGTGGCCCAAATTGATCATTTTGGTGCCGTCTGAATTAATCAGGGACAGCTGAATCCTTACACCTGGGTGGCTCTGCGGTGCACCAGTAGCACAAATTTGGCTTTGACCTCGCTCTCCTGCACAGCCTGCAGCGGTGCCGCTTTGGACCCGTTTGGACCCTGCGCCAGTGGCATGCATGTCAGACAATGCGCTGCACTGACTGAGTGACCGCTGAAGCTGGAGTTGTAACCCTGTGCGGAAGGCCCCGGGAACTTTTGTTATTCCTTACTACGTGTACCCCTGTATTTACCTGGCGATCAACCCCATACAACGATTGGGCATAACTGGGTGAGTGGGTCTCAAGGATGAATGCAGCTACCACCAGCTAATCTACCCTGCTCAACAACAAACACTTTATACGTTTCAAACGCAAGTAAGCCCCTCAGTATACCTACAAGCTCTAAAAGTCCACGACCACCTTACTATGCAATATGGAGTTTCCTCACACTCTTCAGGCTGTGTTTGTGACGATAAGCGTACAGGAAATTTTAAGGCTATTATTTTACTGCTGCTGCTGTCATCGGTAAACATACAACCAAATCCTGGGCCTGATCAATTGCAAAATATACCTTCACCGTGCAACTTCAAAAACAGAACGGGACTCAGAATTGTGCACTTTAACATTAGAAGACTCCTGCCTAAAATGGACATGCTGAAAGTATGGATCGACAAAAGACACTATTTCCTCTCTCTTGGATGTGCTACTGAGTTGAAATTCAGTTCAGTTGAAATTAAAAACAAATATGATATAGTTGGGCATTTTCATAAGCATTTTGTATCAGCTGGCTATATTTTCAACGAGTCTGGTTCACTCGAAACCTCTTTTGTTTTTAGGCCAATTTCAAATGAAGATATCTGCACTGCACTATTAAAGGTTGCAGCGGAAATTATTGCTAAGCCTATAGCAAACATTTTTAATTGCAGTCTGCAGACAAATTCAATCCCAAAACTATGGAAGGCAGCGTATGTGCTTCCTTTACTAAACTGTGGAGATCCTTCAGATGTTAACTATTATCGACCAATTTCCAAGCTCTCTATTCTTGCTAAAATGTTGGAAGTTCGAGTAAAAAGCCAACTGAAACAATTTCTGGTAGATCACAACATTCTTACAGATATACAATCAGGTTTTAGGGCAGGCCACAGTATTGTTACAGTAACCATGCTGGTATTAAATGACATTGTAAATGCACTTGACAAAAAGCAACACTGTGCTGCATTATCTGTTGACCTGACAAAAGCATTTGACTCTGTAGACCACAAACTACTGCTAAGCAGATTAAGTTGTTATCTAATTTTGTACTTTTTTATATATATATATATATATCGATAGATATATATATTTTGATCTTTATTTTTTACCCTCTGTGTGCTGATTCTTTCCTATTGTATTGTACTGTATAAGCTGCTGGAGACTGAATTTCCCAGAGGGAGTCATCCCAAAGGGATCAATAAAGTTGAGTCTAAGTCTAAGTCTAAGTCTAAGTGACATTGGAATAAGGGAAACAGCTTTACGGTTCAAAAGTGATCTCACAGACTGCACACAATGTGTTTTTATAGATTTCCAAGGGTGTTCCAACGGTTCGATTTTAGCTCCTATTTTATTTTTGATATTTATAAATTACATTGGAAAGGACTTGAAAACTGCAAAATTGCACCTTTACGCGGACGACACAGTAGCGTAATCAGTGGCCTCTTCTTTGAGCAAAGCTATAAATGAGCCCCAGATAGTAATTAAACAGCTCCAAGTCTCACTCAATGGGCTCAAGTTAGTTTTAAATGAAAAGAAATCTAAATTCTTCTCTAAGGCTCGTTGCCAACCCCCGGGCAACATAAATCTTTACACTATAAATGGAGACCGTATTGAAGAAGTGTCACCATATAAGTATTTAGGCTGCTGGTTGAATGACGATGATAAAGTTAACGTTGAAAACCTTGCTAAGAAGTTAAGGATCGGTTTTTATTTTAGAAAAAAGGCTTGTTTCAATATGTTAGCCAGGAAGGAACTGGTGCAGGTTCCTTTTTTAGTGTTCTGGACTACAGTGATGTTGTTTACATGCACGCCTGCCGCCAAAGTCCTTTCAGATTTATAACCGACCCTGGCTCTCGCACTCATCACTGTACGCTTTATGATCTAGTAGAGTAGCCGTCACTCCATCTATGTAGACATTTTAATTTATATATTTTTGTGTACAAGGCCATGTTGGGTAAACTGCCCTTATATATATGTAACCTCCTGACAAAGCCACCAGTAGTATTCAGCTTCATACCACTAGGTGGCTCTCTTACCAGGTTCCCAGGGTTTTCATTTATTCATATTATGGCAGTTTGAAGATGGCACCACACACACACACACAAACACACACTCACACACACAGTCATGTGACTGCAGAACACAGGTCAGAGGTCAGATCTAATCTGGATTAACAGATCAACATTCCTGCTGCTACAAACACAAAAAATATTTAAAGTGTCGGTCAAGCATCTCAAACCCACCAATCAGCTCTCAGCTCTTTAATCTCCAGTGTGCAACCCCACCCCCACCCGCAGTTCTTTGCAGAACCACCAGTGGTCACCGGAGGGCAGCACAGGTTCTACTAAACTGGAGAGACAGAACTGGGGAAAACTGAGTTTTGGACCCCGCTCACAGCAGTTGGGCGTGTGTGTGTGTGTGTGTGTGTGTGTGTCTCACCCCGGCAGTCCTTCCGGTTCACAGCGTCTCCATAGTAACCGGGCTGACAGACCTCACAGTGTCTTCCAGCAGTGTTGCCGAGGCAACGCAGGCATTCCCCAGTGACGGTGTCACAGTGCCCTGCCTCCCTGACATCCACGTTACCATGACACTCACAGTGGACACAGGCCCCGCCCACTACCAATGGGTTTCCAAAGAAACCACTGGCACACCTGGTGACACAAACAGACATGTGTTAACCAGGCTCAGTGCTTCTGATTGGATGATGAGCCTGTCAATCATCCTCACCTCTCACAGCTGGTTCCTGTGTATCCGACCTGACACTGGTCACATGACACCTGTCCTGAAGGCTCCAGCACACAGGTGGGACTAAAACTGAACACACAGGTGTTAATGAAGTTGTTGATAAAGTTTATACAGGCTGTCCACTCTTCTGCTGTTGATAACGTTAATAAAGGCAAGGCTGTCCACTCTTCTGCTGTTGATAAAGTTTATAAAGGCAAGGCTGTCCACTCTTCTGCTGTTGATAAAGTTTATAAAGGCAAGGCTGTCCACTCTTCTGCTGCTGATAAAGTTTATAAAGGCAAGGCTGTCCACTCTTCTGCTGTTGATAAAGTTAATAAAGGCTGTCCACTCTTCTGCTGTTGATAAAGTTAATAAAGGCTGTCCACTCTTCTGCTGTTGATAAAGTTAATAAAGGCTGTCCACTCTTCTGCTGTTGATAAAGTTAATAAAGGCTGTCCACTCTTCTGCTGCTGATAAAGTTTATAAAGGCAAGGCTGTCCACTCTTCTGCTGTTGATAAAGTTAATAAAGGCTGTCCACTCTTCTGCTGCTGATAAAGTTTATAAAGGCAAGGCTGTCCACTCTTCTGCTGTTGATAAAGTTTATAAAGGCTGTCCACTCTTCTGCTGCTGATAAAGTTTATAAAGGCAAGGCTGTCCACTCTTCTGCTGCTGATAAAGTTTATAAAGGCAAGGCTGTCCACTCTTCTGCTGCTGATAAAGTTTTTAGTTGGAATTGGAAATGAGACTAACCTGTTGGACATCAGAGGACACAGACATTGCCGACAGTCATCTGCTGTCCCCTCTGTAGCGTCACCATAGAAACCAGGAAGGCACGTATCACAGTGAGGACCGGTGGTATTATGGGTACAACCCTGAGAGACCATGGTAACAGTGTGATGTTATTGACTGAGTCTATACAATATAGATACATTTATTTATATATACACATACACTCACCACACAGACTCCACTGCTGTCACACTCGGTGGCGTGGTCGTTACATTCACACGGCAAACAGTTTCCTCCAAACAAAACTCCTCCCACCCTGAAGAACCCCGGGAGACACGTCTACAGCATGAAACACACAGAAAAATAAAGTAAAATACATAAACATCAACAACAGTATACTGGTTCATGTTTTCACATCTAAAAGCAGATTAAAACCAACCTTAACAGGAAGATGATAAAGGTAAGTAAAGTAAACCTCTGACCTCACAGGAAGTGCCGCTGTACCCCCACGGACACTCACACGTCTCCACGCTAACCGCCTGATCACCAGAAATGGAGCCATTGTCTGCAACGTCCAGAGACAGGAAGCTGAGACTGTAAGACAGGTGAGTGTTACTGAACAGGTGAATCACTGATCCTGAAGGGACTCCCACTGTACCCCATAGTCCCACTGTACCCAACAGTCCCACTGTACCCCATTCTCTCACTGTACCCAACAGTCCCACTGTACCCCATTCTCTCACTGTACCCAACAGTCCCACTGTACCCCATTCTCTCACTGTACCCAACAGTCCCAGTGTACCCCATTCTCTCACTGTACCCAACAGTCCCAGTGTACCCCATTCTCTCACTGTACCCAACAGTCCCACTGTACCCCATTCTCTCACTGTACCCAACAGTCCCAGTGTACCCCATTCTCTCACTGTACCCAACAGTCCCAGTGTACCCCATTCTCTCACTGTACCCAACAGTCCCACTGTACCCCATACTGCCACAGTAGTAATTCAGTTCTTACTAAATTGGTCCCTCAGCGGAGGCATTCAGATGAACTCTGACCCTTAGTGATATCACATCAGCTAGGACTGACAGCAGGTCATCACGGGTAACGTGATATCCTGTCTGAATGTCCACAAATTGCCTCTGAGCCATCGTCACAGCAACGAAGTGTTCAGCCAGAGGAGAGAGAGATAAGAGATGAGGAGGTGAGAGATGGAGAGCTCGACCGTTTCCCTGGAGACGAGACAGAAACAGTCAGTCTGTGAGTTGTAGTCCTTAAAGACGCCATGATTTAAGTTTCTACAATCACTTTGTATCACTTGATATTTTACAAACATTCAGACATTTTCTCACCTCAACAATGATGTCACAGTGGGCGAGAAGAGAATGATCTTCATTGTCCAGTGGGACGTTGTAAACCACTGAGAAGTTCAGGAAACCTCCGTACGACACCAGCTAGAGACAGATAGACAGGTGGACAGACAGGTAGACAGGCAGACAATCAGGTAAACATGTAGACAAACAGACAGACAGACAGACAAGTACACAGGCAGACAGGCAGACCGGCAGACCGGCAGGTAGTCAGGTTGCTGTGAAAAGATTGATAGAATAATGACCAAATATGGAAATAGTAGCCAACCTTGTTGCCAAGGAAACTCTCGGGCGCCACCCAAGAAAGCACTTGTTGGTGGGGGTGGCCTAAAGAGATGTTGCTGAGGATGGGGAGGTCATTGCCTTGTACGACAGCGAGGATGTGGGGGGACTGAGAGGGACGGAGCAAAGCGTCTGCATGATACACCTAAAGAAATCACCATAGAAACAAAAATAAGAAAATACACTGCTCAGTATACACGAGTACAAGTTTGTATTTCTGCTTTAATGTGTGTGTGTGTGTGTGTGTTACCTGTGAAGAGCCTTGTGTGTGACTACAGTGTGTTACCTGTTTAAAGTTATGCCTATATTTTACCTGAGCTGTCAGCCAGGCAGAGCTCTCGCAGACATTGGACACACCGAAACAGAAACAGTCGGTGCAGCCGAGCGGATTATTCTCCTGCAGGTTATAGAAACCTGGTTTACACAGATCACAGTGAGCTCCCATCACATTCACCTGTGGAAGAGAGAACAGGTGAGACTATAGTCTTTCTAATATTATGTACACCTTGAACAAGCACCTGACAACAAGTGTCAAGATAGTAACGTGCAGTGTGCCAGTGTAGCTCTGCGGTTAAAGCGCGTGCCCCATATATAGAGGCACAGTCTTGATGCAGCGCATAACTCTCAAACCCTGACTGGTAGATTGTTCCAGAGGAGGGGGGCCTGATAACTGAAGGCTCTACCTCCAACACTACTCTTAGAGACTTTAGGTACCACAAGCAGGCCTGCATCCTGGGAGCGCAATGTTCTCGAGGGGTAATATGGCACTATGAGCTCTTTAAGATATGATGGTGCCTGACCATTAAGAGGTTTGTAAGTAAGAAGAAGGATTTTAAATTCTATTCTAGATTTTACAGGAAGCCAGTGCAGAGAGGCTAATACAGGAGAGATGTGATCTCTCTTCCTAGTTCTTGTCAGCACACAGGATGTGTCTAATGTTTGTTGTGAAGGTGAAAAAAGGCTGTCCTTGAGATGTGTTTTATGTGGGAGATCAAGGACATATCCTGATCCAGGCTCTCTCTCTGCCAGGCTGGTGCCACCTAGGGCAGTTACGTCATTAGAAAATGAATCTCTGAGGTGTACCTGTTCTGCTCATTCAGTTTTTAATAAAACTATTAAAAAAAACTTTTTATTACTGAAGCTTGGATATCAAATGCCAACATCTTCCTTTAGCTTTTTTATCAAGTGAAATCCTGTTGACACAGACAGGTGGTCAGGTGTTCTTGGTCAGGTGTTTTTGATCAGGTGGTCCTGGTACATTATGTACAGTATAATGTCACTGTGTTTACCTTGCAGATGCAGGGGCTGCAGGGGTCTGAGTTGATGCTGCCAGACAGGTTGCACTCACAGCGAACACACCGAGGAAAATCTCTGTATCCAAACGCACAACGATCACACTGTCGACCTGTAAAACCCTCCTTACACACACACTGACCTGCCAAGACACCTGTGCGCACACACACACGCACACACACACACACACACACACACACACGCACACACACACACACAGAAGTCACAGTCAGAGGTATGATCAAACTTTAGGCTGCTGTGTGAAGCATCATGATAATAATGATTATAATGATGTTAATAGGAGTGAGACCTGGTCGTGAGTCATCTCTGCTACAGACTGAAGACTCTGAACCTCTCAGGTCACAGTTACACTCCTCACAGGGAGCGTCTGAATACGGAGAAACCTGCACACACACACAAACATAACAACACAGTAATGATGACGTCATTAAGAGTTAAGGTTAACATTAGCATGATTTCAATACAGTTCAATATAAGTCCTATCCACCTTAAATCACCACTGGGTAAATGCTAGGTCTGCTCACATGCTAACATGCTCCACCTAGCTGGAATTTCCACATTTACTGAGAGACTTTGACCTCAAGTGAGGGAGTGTTAATCAGGTGGTTATAGTGAGACGTAGAGGGTTAGTAGTACCTCAGCAGGTCTGTAGTATTCAGCGGCACAGGTCTCACAGTTGATGCCGGCGGTGTTCTGCTGACAGTCGATACAGACTCCGCCTCCTCGACGAATGCCGCGAGAGTTTAAACTCAGAGAGAGTTCAGAGACGGTCTGATTGTAGAAACAGTCGACTGCTTTGTTGTGACAGTTACACTCTGAGAGAAAGACAGGTGAGTGACAGACTGGTGAGATGCAGACAGGTGAGACACAAAAAGATGAAAGGCAGATGGGTGACAGACAGACAGGTGTTTCTGTGTTTCTTACTTTCACATGTGTTGCCCTCGGAGATGGTTCCTGGTTGCCATGGCTGCTGGTGGTAACCAGGGCAACACTCATTACAGCTCTCTCCACAGGTGTTGTGTTCACACACACACTGGAGCTTCTGTTAACACACACAGGTGGAAAATAACAGACGTTTTCATCACCTTCATAGTTGAGCAGGTGTACAGGTGAAGGATGTGTGGTTACCTTGGTAACAGGGTCAAGTGGGCAGCTCTGGGCGTGGCCATAGCAGATGCACATCCCGCCCACCGACACGTCTTTGATGGAGTAATAATACTGGCACACAAACACAGCTTATTAGTCATGTGACCACACATCAGCTCACACAATTACATGTCTGTCTCTCTGACAGTCTGTCTCACCCTCCGGGTTACAATGGGGTCAATGTCTCGGGGGTCACGGGCGCTCAGCGTCATCAGGTCGGCATTCAGCGTTCTGATTCGCTGAAGCCTCAGTCTGATGTAACGAGCTGACGTGAAGTTCAGGAGATCAGAGGTCAAATCATCGGCTCCAGGTCGCCCGTTAATCAGGGAGGTGTGTATCTGAGAGAGAGAGACAAGTACAAGGGGAGAGACGGGTCAGAGAGAGACGGGCCACAGAGAGAGAAAGACAGGTACACATACGGAGAGAGAGAGAGAGAGAGAGACAGGTAGAGACAGACACGTCAGAGTGAGACAGGTACAGAGGGGGAGATGTGTCAGAGAAGAGACAGGTACAGAGTGAGACATGTTAGACAGAGATAGGTACAGAGAGAGGCAGGTTAGAGAAAGACAGGTACAGAGAGAGAGACAGGAGAGAGAGGCAGACATACAGAACAAACAGACAGGTACAAACATACAGACAGCCTGTCTCACCTCTCCGTGTTCCAGAGGGTTCAGTCTGGAGTAGTACGACGTGCAGATGACCTCCTTGTCACTCTTGTACGTCGGCGGTCCAAGCCTCGGCGTCACGTTGTAATGAGTCAAACACTCAGAGTCACTAATGGCATAAAACTGCCAGGGGTCAAAGGTCACACCGTCCAGAGAGCGCTCCAGGATCCAGTTACCTGGCCAAGAGACAGACAGGTCAAACAGACAGACAGACAGACAGCTCAGACAGACAGTCAGGCAGGCAGACTGACAGATCTCACCTGGTCGAGGAGAGTTGGCTGCCTTGATGATGATATAAGCGACCTGAAAGATCTGAACAGAGAGGGAAAAAAAGTTGTTACTTTTACATGTACTCACCTGGTTACTCACCTGGTTACTCAGATAACTTGGGTTAGGGTTACACCAATGACTAATTGACTGATACATGATTACAGCTTCATACTTAGACAACACACACACTCCAGGTACACTCCGTGTGAGTGTGAGTGTGTTTGTATGTGTGTGTTGTTAGCCATAGCATATTATCATACAAAAGTACCTCCTCATCACTGTGAGTGTGAGGGGGGACGTTAACTTAGCAACATCAGTAAGCTAGCTAAGAAAGTGCTACAAAACAAGCTATCAATAAAGGTAAACTTTGAGCTCCTGACTGAGCCTACAGGTGAAATCACCTGCTGGAGCTAAAGGCAGAGACGGTTCTTTAGATTTAATTGACAGACAGACAAAGTGTGTGTATTTAAGTATATGTTGTTTTTGTTTTTGTTTATTTAGATCCTCATTAGCTTCAGCATAGCAGAAGCTATTCTTCCTGGGGTCTGCAAATTTTACAATGTGACAATATCAAATACACTTTGAAACAATTCATCACTAACCCTCTAACAAAATAAATATTGACACAAATCTAACAACAGCTAACAACAACACTAGACAAGCTCCATATGAATGGCCCGTTGACACATTACAGCACAAGGATATATTGATATTAATGACATTTCTATGTTTTTAAAAACAGCATATAGTATTTAGTCGTGCTATATCAAAGGGTTATGAGTTCCATTCTTGCATTGCCCTGTATATTACTGAACGCTGAGCTGATGTGGTTTTACATTTTGGTAACCTAAAACAGCCTCTCATAGCGAGTCTTGTTGGGTAATGTGTGTGTATCTGAACTGAAGGACAGTTTTTTGTACAAATTAAATGGAGTCTTTGTTGTAATGACATTCCTCAAGAAATTCATTAATGAATACGACAATCTATTTTTAACTACCAACCAAGAGAGAGAGTCATGCATTTTAATAACATCTGTTTTTAACCCACAATATAGAGCTACACATGCCGCTTTGTTTTGGTTTGTTTGGTAATTGTTTGTTTTGACAGATATCTTGCGTACCTTTTGATTATGCGCAAAGAGTTTTGTTAACAGTTGTTTGTCCCATGAAAGTCTATTGTCTAGAATTACTCCAAGAAGTTAAGTGTCTTCTACCTGTTTTATAACCGTGTTATTTATGCTGAGACTGAGTTTTGGTTTTGAGCACAGAGAGTAAGTGGTTCCGATTACTAGAGTAGTTGTTTTTGACACATTCAATATAAGTTTGTTACTGCTGATCCAGTCTACTACTAATTTTAACTCGCTATTCAGATTTGTGTTCAAGTCACTGATTGTACCTTCAGCTAAATATATAGTAGAATCATCAGCATACATTGAGATGCTTGCCTTCTTTAATACTAAAGGAAGGTCATTAGTAAAGATGGTGTACAGAAGTGGCCCAAGACAACTACCTTGAGGCACTCCATGTTGTAAAACATGGAGGGCTCTCGTCTGAGTAGCTTACACTAATACACTAATTGTCTTATGTCGCTCAAATAGCTGTTTGACCATAATAATGCCGACTGAGAGAAACCATAACATTTTAATTTTTTCAACATTAGCTCGTGATCAATTATTTCACAAGCTGCAGAGAAATCTAGCATAACTGCACCTATTATTTTCCTCTCCTTACTGAAGCAGTCATCAACCATTTGAGTCAAAGCAGCAGCAGTTGAATATTTTCCTCTATATGCATGTTGGAAATTAGTGATTAAATTATTACTGAAAAAGTAAGACTGAATTGTTTCTATCTTACCAAGAATTAGAAGTAGACTTATTGGTCGACTATTGGATTCAGATAATTGCATTTTTGTATTTTTCGGTATTGGTATTACTTTAGATATTTTCCAAGCATGCAGACATACATTTTCATTTAAACATTGATTAATAATATGTGCAATCATAGGAGCAATTATTGAGGCTATGGGCTTAAGCAGCCAGTAATCAAGATTGTCAGCCCCAGTTGGTTTATTTTTACAATTCATCAAAAGTAGTTCAACTTTAGCGACACTCACTTTCTTAAATTCAAAGCTACATGTTTTACCTTTCATGAGCTTATATATTAATGTATATGACAGATCTTCATTCTTAGGCTGTATTGTGCTTTTTAATTTGTCTATTTTGGTTATAAAATAACTATTTAGGTGATTAGCTATGTCTGTTGGTTTGGTGAAGAATTCACCTCCACTTTCCAAATAAGATGGGGTGGATTTTGTGTTCCCTCTTAATAGATCTAGTATTCCATAACTGCTTACTATTATTTCTAACTTCCTGTAATCTACTTTCATAAAACTGCTTATAGTTTTCAGTATATTTGCCAATCTGATTTCAAATTTGATGAAATTGCTGTTAGTTTAGCTTGATTTGTTTCTGCCATAGGTTCCTTTAATTCTTTATCCAAATATGAACAGTTTCTTTCTCTTTTTATTGGTGCATGATAGTCTACAATTTTCATTAAAATTTTATCAAAAACTTGAAATGCCTCCTCTGGATCCTTTTGTATAAATACCTTTCACCAAATTATCATTTTTTTTTACCTAATCCTCATAGCTGGACTGATTAAAACTCTTAAATGATCTTTTCATTCTGACTTTTGGACCAGACTTGTTTTCCTTACAACTGCAATAAGATTATGGTATCTACAGCCTGTTGGCTCAGATATGGAGTTTGAGCAAAACTCCGGTCTATTTATAAAAATGTGGTCGATACAGGTGGCTACTTGGGTACCATCACCTCTTAAACATATCCTTGTTGGTTTATTGACTACCTGTGACAGACTACAAGCTGCAGCTGCACTTCATTCATTGGATGGAGAAAGGAATTCCAGTCAATATTCAGATTACCCAAAAAGTATATTTCATAACTTGTACTACTAGCATAATCCAGCATTTCACAAATTTGATCTAAATACCAAGTATTAGCACTAGGAGGTCTGTTACAACATCCTATTAATATTGGCTTAGGATGTTTCAAACTAACTTGTAGCCATAGTACTTCTATATCAGAATACATTAAATTAGGCAGAACTTCCACAGGTATGTGATTTTGAATATAAAGGGCAACCCCTACTCCATGTGCATTCCTGTCTCTACTGTAGATGTATCCTCAAATGTAGAATCCAAATGCGTTTCAGATACTGCGAATAGGTGTAAATGGTTTAATAAAAGTAATTCAGTTACTTCATTTAATTTATTCCTGACACGACATATATTTATATGGTCAATGTTAAGAACTTTCCTAGGCAATTTGTATGACATTAAAGTTTAAAGTCTCTTTATCCATTTTGATCAATTCATCAGAGGAACACAAATTAAAAGAAACAACAACATAGAAACACACACACACACACACACACACACGCACACACACACACACACACACACACACACACACGCGCACACACGCACACATAAATTCAAACAAAAAACGTTGTTTTAGCACTTATTGTCAGGATTGCCAGTGAGCTGAAACTCCTTTTGTTAATTCATTTATTATTATTATTATTATTGTTATTATTATTATTATTAGTTATTTATTTTTTTTAGGTTTTCATTCCTCCATATTTAACTCAATGACTAAGCTTATGAAAAAAATTATTCTTTAGATCTACCTTTTAGCTTTAATTGTGTTACAAAATGCACCGTCAAAAATAATGGCAGCTTCAACAAGTTGGCTGTTTAAAGTCGTCTATACTCTGTCTTTTAATTAGCAACTAAAACACACTACAACATAGGGTTGACTTTTATACCATTTGTTTCACTTTCAAATAACACAAGTAACAATAATAGAGCAAATGGTTGTAGTTACATTTTAGTTTACATAGTTCCTAATTCCATTAATATACACAAAAGTAAAATCAAAATCACATCAAATTATATTTTATCAAGACCTAGCATATTCTAAATACATGGGGTAGTCCAGTCAAGTGCAATATAATATAATTAATATAATAAATTTATGGACAACCTTCAGACAATTGAGACACAGATTTGATCATAATTAAACCAGGGATTTATCATGGACGTACAGATTATGTTATATTACTTCTAGTCCTCAAAATAAATGTTTAAA
>NW_027211691.1:27135000-27165000 GCF_022749685.1 Semicossyphus pulcher
GACAGAAGGAGGCCTGTCCACAGAGCTGTAGAGGAGCATCAGGCTTCATCATCAAACTCAGTTTTATTTCACGTCGTCACTCTAGTCCTCAATCACCCAGGACACATGCGTAATACCAAATGTGAAACGGGCCTCAGTTAAGGCTGTCCACTTGTGATTGGATCACAAAAACCACATGTTGATACCAGGTCTGAACAGCCTCACAGATGTTAATCACTGTTGTGTGTGATCAGCTGTGGAGGTGTGATAACATCAAGTGGGTGGTCGGTCGCACGCACACACACTCACTCACACACTCACACACACACACAGTCTCTGTAATGGTAATGTAGGTGTGGGGGGTTTATGGTGGGTGTGGGGTGATTTGTGGGTAGAGAGGAAGTAGGTGGAGTTTGATTGTTAACACTAAGCATCACACACACAACAGAGCGGCTGTTTCCCAGCAGGACTCGCAGTCTGTCTGTCTGATGTCCTGCAGAGTTATTGATCAGCAATCGACTTCAGTACTCCAATAATGAATAAACGTTCAACTGGTTTAAGATACTAACTACTGTAGTATAATGATCTGTACTGTAGTATAACTATGTGTACTGTAATATAAAGTGTAGTTTTATTCATGTAACACAAACTCAGTTTAATTGAAATGAAAATAAATACTAATTAGATATCTAAACTGGTTGTTTTAAAAGTAAATGTGATTAATTGGACTTCAGATAAAACATAACACAACAGGCTCAGTTTCACTGTTACAACAGTTTGTGACAAATACAAGGAGCAAAAGCTCAAAGTCAAGATGGTGGAAATGTTTCTTTAAATACAATCAGAACAGAAGTGAAGGACACACACAGAAGACAGAAACAGACTAAACAGATAAAAACTGGATCGTCGTGTCCATCTGGACTCGTTTCAAGGATTCACCTCAAACACCAAAAAATACACAAAGTCTTCACACATGGGGAACGAATGAAATCCAACACTACAGAACCACCTGTCAGACAAAACTTAGGGAATACACTCCCAGTGTTCATTAGGGGTCATTATAAAATGACACATTTTAATGTGATGTTATTTAATGTTATTTTAAAAAATCATTCTCATCCTCTAAAATCATTTTTATAAACTCAGAACCACCTCCAGCTAACAGCTAACAGAGGTAGTAAAGATAGCAGGGCTAACAGCTAACAGAGATTATAAAGCTAGCAGAGCTAACAGCTAACAGAGATTATAAAGCTAGCAGAGCTAACCCTAACCCATCTCCTGCTGTTTGATTCAAAAGCCAAAAGGGGTATAACACAATGAATTGAAACTAAACTGTAACACCAAAAGAAAAGATGGAAGACAAAAGTAAAAACAAAATATATGACCTTTCTTTTTAAATTCAGTAAATTTAATTCACAGGAAGCTTCTTTTTGTAGAAACAATAAAGAAATCAGATGCTGAATAAAGTCAAACTTTTTCATTGAAATGACTGACGACCTGTTTTGTTCAATAAAAATCAAAAGAACCCTGAATTAAAAATTTCAAATAAAAAACATGAATTGATTCAGACCTAAAAAAGTATTTGCACTGAACATTACATGAATGAAATATAATCATGACATCTGTAAACTAATCAAATTAATCTATAAAAAAACAGTCTGATCATTCACAAAGAAATGTTCTGTGTCTCGTGATTCTTTTATCAAACTCATTAAACAGGAGACAACATGAAGTGATTGCTTTCACTGTAAACTAATCAATGATCAGTTGGTGTGATTCAATCTTCACACCTTTAGTGATTTATCTTTCAAGAACAAACTGAAACTGAGCGAGTGTATTTTGAACACATGAATCATCATATCCCTACAAAGAAGCTAACAGAACTCAGGAGAAGCTAACAGAACTCAGGAGAAGCTAACAGAACCCAGGAGAAGCTAACAGAACTCAGGACAAGCTAACAGAACACAGGAGAAGAAAATGGAAGTTAACACAAAGTTTCTTACCTCGCTGCTGAGCTGCAGCTCGCTCCATCAGCAGCAACAATAGCAACAACTTCATCTCTGCAACAACCACAACTAACTGGACTCAGACTGGGATTAACTGGACTCAGACTGGGACTCACTGGACTCAGACTGGGAATCACTGGCAGAATAAACTGGTGCAGAGGAATGTGTTGCTGCAGAGTCTCTGTTGGCATGCCACTGTGATTCCTTCTTATTCATTCAGCTCAATAAGAGGGGGATGGAGGGTGTGTGTGTGTGTGGGGCGGGGGGGGGGGGGGGGTTGTACCATTTGGTCTTGTGACGGGGGTTCTGTGTCCTTGTGTTTAAAGTTTTGACTGAATTGAAATGTTAGAAAGTGTTTTTACGGTTCAAAACAAAAGCTTTGATTAATTTAATCTTGTTCAGGATTTTGTTTTTTATTCAACTACGTCTTCTTTGTTGTATATTCAAAGGTGTTTGTAATATTTTGTACACATTTTTTTATACATGAGAAGACACACAAAGACATTTTTTTTGTCAAAAGTTTTATTAATATCATTAAAATAATGAAACATTCCTCAAGTATAAAATAACAACAGTTCACTCAAGTGAAAGTTTCAGGATTACAGTGATCAATCAGTTCTAATGATTCAATCATCAGTGTGATGGGAAGATACACACTGAACTGTTTAAACATCTGTAAACATGTTCAAATATTCATCTATAAAATAATATATTAAAGTAAACTGACAGAATTATTGAATCCGTCTCTGATGTGCAGAGTGGAAAGGGTTAAATGATGTAAAAACAGCGGTCTGTTCCTTTAACTGTCTCCACTCTTTCAGCTCAAATGATTGTCTCAGCCAGAGGGGAAGGGCCGTACCATCTGTGAGAGGGGGGTGTTTTCTTTTCATCACTTTTCTTTCTCTCTTTTATTGACTTTTTTTCTGTGTAATTCTTCTTTAGTCCGTCTGTATCTCAATTCATCGGTTTGTCTAAATGTAATTATAAATAACTAATAAAAACAAAATAAATAATTAATACATGAAGTATAAAAGAGATTTATTTTATACATTTTAACTACTAATCCAACACTTCTCATGTATCTTTGGTGTGACGGCTCCCCCTGCTGGCCACAGGCAGTAACAGCCTGAGATTGAGATTTTGGGATGATCGAGTGCAGCGGAGGGGGGGTGGGGGTGGCACTTTGCAGGAAGATAGAGGTCTAAGAAAATGAACTGGATGAACTTTGACCCTGAAAGTAAACATGACATGTTTGAAGAGCACAAATGCAGTTTTTATGCAGTCAATGTTGACAGGAAGTGCTTTTATTTTGAAGTCCCAGGAAATAACTTGTGTTTTAATGTTATGAAGCCATGGTGACGCTGCTAAGTCTGTGTTTAAATCTTTTCCTTTGTAAAACTGTAAATACTGAGCAGTAAAAGCTTCATTTTGAACTACACCCATTTGAAGTCATCATTGAAGCATCCAGTACACAACATCTTGGTGCCGAAACCCAGTGTTGCACCGAAAACTGTGACCATCAAAAATTGTGACCACAGGGGCCGCTGTTGCGTATTTCCTGCATGCGTCTTGCTGAAAACAAGCACGAAGAAGAGCGTATACGTAAACGGCATAAATCCACTATAAATACAGTCTATGTGTAAATCATACAAATGAAAGGAGAGCTAAAGAGCGGACAATGAACTTCTTTCTTTCGTCGTTTGCAATTGTTTTGATGGCGACAACAACAAGTTGGTAATACAGTTAGCCTGCTACATGTCCGTTAGGGTTAGTTTTTTGTTGCCTAATCCGAGGGAGATATCGTTTCCAGTGTCCAGTGCATGTAAAGGCTGTTTTTCAGAAAGAGGCAACGTTGGTGAAACATAACAACCATCCCATACATGATATGTCAGTAGAAAGTTAGTAACATAAACACTTTAAAACATGTTTTTAAATACTGTTGTGTTTTTATCAGTATAGAGTTTAACTTAGCTATATTAACTATGAACATTTTGAAGAATGTGTTTAGTTGTGCCAGCATGTATGAGTGACATTTGCAATATCTACATAAAATGGGGCGACGCCTGCGAGCTAGTTCAGGCAGACAACTCGAGCTGCACTGATTTAATAATTGAGTCAGTCCAGGCACCGGTAATCCACACAGCGCTCCAATCAAAGTTAAAATGCCGGCCGGCAAGACGGTGTGCCTTCTGATTCTGGTCCCTCAGCTGAAGCCACTAGCTTGTCCTGCGTCCTCCAGATGAAATCCGCACTAAGTGTCATGAAGGCCAGAACACATTCCCTCGAAACAACTCTTTTCCTTTACCTTAAATCAAAATAAACGGCTCAAGCTGCGCCGCTTCCTGTTAACGTCACTACCCACGGGACCCTGGGAAACTCAGATCTGATCGTAAACACGTGTGTATGATCATGAATGCCAACCCATCGTAAAGTGATAGCGCGCTCCCGGTAATCAGCTATTAGCATAAATCCACGCCCATGAATTGCCAATGACCACCATATAAGGAGGTGTAGATGCATCCAGTCGACCTGTCAGTCATGGCGCAAACAAAGAAAGAGAGAGAAAGAAAAGAAAAAATTTCCGAAGCGGAGATAGAAATAATTTTGGGTGAAGTGGAGTTCACATTGTATTTTCATCTGTTAGCAGTGTGACAGGGACAGGCAGAGCGAAGGCCTGGAGGGAGGTGACAGATGCCGTTAATGTTGTCTCTGTAGTCCAAAGAACCGTGTCCGAGGTGAAGCGTAAATGGTTTCACATGAAACTGGAGGAAACGCATAAGCACCCACAAAAAAAACACATCAGCCACAGGAGGAGGAGGCTCACAGTCACATCGCTGGCATAATTGGGGAGACCTCTCTGTCAGGAATTATACCTGACGGAGACAGCGACATGCCTCCACTGGAGTCAACATCAAACCCAGATGGTAAGGTGATAAGTGTTGTATCATAATACATTAAACCATCACTGATAGCTTAGTGGTCAGTGTAGTTTAACCAAGGTCGTACAGTCTCACCAAACAAACAGAAGATTCATTTGTTGGGTTTTCTCTCCGGATTGAATGAAGTGGAAACGGGAAACCAGAAATGTTATATTGTGCGTAATGGATCAAATCTGAATCAGTGATGGCTGTCGAGTGTAGAGCTATTTAACATCTATTTTAACAAAGGATACGGATAACATATAGCCCAAAGCAGTTTTGTATGCATCGCCTAAAGCTCTGTTTTATACAGCTCCAAATAAGTCTGTCTGCAGCCAACGTAAATTAAACATTTTTCAAATCAGATTTATTAAAGGTTTCTTTCAAATGATGACAAAAAGAGCCACACAAAAAAAACAAAAAAACAAACGTGTTGTCTCAAATAATTTTCTAAATGTGTTATATTTTAATCGTTTGTCATGTTTAGGCTATATCACGTGTTTCAAAGGCATCTGCGTATTGTGTACATACCAGAGCGCAATATGAATTAAAATTGTAATTTCCAATAGTGACCAGCATTATTTATGTGCATTCTTAAATTTACACAAGCACTACGCATGGTCAGCAGCACGTGTAGATTTTGTTAGTAGCTACGAAAAGATCGGAGCTACTAAAATATTGATGAATGCGGAGATGCACGTAAATTTCCGTCTGTGAACAGTTTACTTAATCCTCCTTAATCCTCAAGCCGCCCTTCAAGCGACAGGTACAATTTCCCTCAGGGTGTTCGTCTTCTATCTGCGTTGTTTTCAAAGAGACTGTTTCTACTTTTGCTAAATGTAATTTGTGCACATGTGTAGTTGGTGTGCAGACAGCCACCCACACTCTGAGTGTCCTAGGAGTCTCTGTCCTACAATAAATATAAAATATAATAATAATAAAAATTGGGGAAATTGACATGAAACATCCTTCGAATCAGTGAATGTGCCAGCTCTCAAAGCGCCGTCAAATCATTATAATTCTTTATCAATTCATCATCACTGGCTTAGAGTCAGGATTTTAGCAAGTCTATGCTGTCAAACCTGCAGTCTAAAGACCCAGAAGTCGTGGATGAGTTCCTAGCAAGAGGTTCTAAAAGGGTATGTGTAAATACCTAATTCCTCAGGAGCCCCTTTTTCTTATTCTGTGCTTTGTCGTTTATGCTGTGCAGATGAGTAAGGCAACAGCTTTAGTGGGGAAAGGCAGACTCTACAAATGCCTTCATAGTCATGCCACTTCACTCATCACAATGGAATCTTTTCAGTGTAAATGGCCTGTACTGTTATACTTTCAGTTAAATTGATATTTGGATGCAGAAGTAGTCCTTTGACACCTTGTCAGAAGCCTTTGCTGAATTCTGTTGAACATGTGCTCGCGCTTCAGAAGTTATCAAATCTTTCTCTGTAGCTGCCGTAAAATAAATCAATTTTACTAACTATAATAATATAATAATCATCATAATTTAAAAGATAATACGTTAAAAAAATAAAATAATTGTATATCAAACAAATAAAATAAATTTACATAAATAAATTGCTATGCGTATCATCCCTCAATGTCTTGCGTTTGATTCACGCTTGCTATTTGGCTAACTCTGCAAAAAATGTTGTGGGGTAGGGTTAGGGTTAACCCTAACCCTAAGACAACATTGTTGTCTTAAATGAGAGCTGTTGCTCAGATCTGCAGTTCTGGTTCATGCTATTTGATGAATGGGATGTCATTCCTGACTACTCTAATGACCTACTTCAGATTCACTGAAGGTTTTACTGACTTTCTGTTGGTTTTGGGGGTTTTACAATAATAAGTGGCTTGCAGATAAAAGGCCTTCTGAGATTAGGTTTTGTTCAAATTCCACATGTTGTTGCTGATCTGCTTTGGGGTGCCAGATGGACCAGGAAACAAATTCTATTGTCCTACGACAACTCAGCAGAGACAATCATTAAAGGCCTCTCAAAAATACCAATAATGAATAGTCTTATGTGATTAACTTGGTTCTCTGTTCTGTTTTAAAAAACATCTTGCAAACTGCTTTCATCCTGAGCCTTGAAACTGTGTAGCTGAAGCTTTCTGAATTTTCCTTTGAATCCTGCCATCTTCAGATGCAAAGTACCAAGCTTGTAGAAGGTATTTAGTTTCACATACAGCCTTAAAGGTTCATCCTCTACGCGTGTTAAACTACTTACACTATCACTGGTGCATCAGTTATTTCAAGGTTAAGGCAGGATTGTTTTACTCTATATATTAGTATTAGTAATACTAGTCGGAAGCACTTCTTTGGTATGGCATTCTATGGGTTTCTCAGGTGTGGTGATCAACGACCAGATTCAGTCCCTTGGCATGATCTCACCTTTCTCGATTTAAACCAGAAGAGCACTTTCATACTTCTGAAACACTTAATTTTGAAAGAACTTGACAAGACACTCAAATAATCATTGCTAATACTAACTCCTCTTTCTGACCTTTTCTTCCATGATTAAAATTCCCATGTCACCGCTCCCCGACCCATGGGTTGGCTACCCCCCTCTTCATTGATGGTTGCTAAGAAACGGCGAGATCCTGGTTCCCCCGAAAGCTGTACGATCTATACCTGAGCTGTGGCCTGGCCCAAGAAGGAAATCTTGGCTGCCCAAAGTTCCTACAGTCCTTGATGCTTCACTAATATCTGTAACAGCTTTGCAGTCTTGTGATCTTTGCAGATGTGACGGTTTAGAGCAGTCACATCTTTACTAACAATTGCAATATGCTGGTGGGCTAACAATTTTCTCTAGCAATCATATTTATCATGCAGCGTGGTGCTCATGAGAATTGCCACTAGGCGGGGTCCGAGGCCCACACATAGCAGTTCACTAGGTAGTATACTCCTCATGTAGGCTGTACTCATGGGAGTGGCCACAAGGCGGCTGGTGCAGAGGCCCACACATAGCAGTTTCTCTAGGTAGTATATTTCTCATGTAGCCACGGTGCTTATGAGGAATGGCCACAAGGCGGGGTGCCTAGGCCAGCACATAGACGATCCTCACAGTTTTAGTGTCAGGCTCCGCATATGTGCAGTTTTGGGGGTTTAAGATATTATCTCATCACTCCTCAATTTCAGCATGTAAAATAAATCAAGGAGTGATGAGGTCGGAGCCAAGACGCCAAACAAGCTATGTTCTGCTGCAATAAACATTTCAAACTAAACAACGTGAGTTGTCTGACTGAAATGGGGCGACGCCTGCGAGCTAGTTCAGGCAGACAACTCGAGCTGCACTGATTTAATAATTGATATACGTCACTTCCACATCACCTGACAAAGACTTCCTCCCAATTGGCGGTCTATTTAAGCTGCAAGATTTCCTGTCTCTCCCTCTGCGCTGTCATTGCCATCGCTGCCCTGCACCAGTACTGCGCTCCTACTTTCAGCCAGTACTGTGCTCCTACTTTCAGCCCCACCACCACCCCAGCATCCACCTGTAGGCTCCGAATAGGGGGTTTAAGATATTATCTCATCACTCCTCAATTTCTGCATGTAAAATAAATCAGCTAGGAGTGATGAGGTCGGAGCCTAGACGCCAAACAAGCTATGTTCTGCTGCAATAAACATTTCAAACTAACCCTAACCCTTTGTCTGACTGAACTTGTTTTTAACTGCAACCTAGACGACTAGCATGAACGGTTTCAATGACATTTTACAGATACTGTAAGGAAACATGACAATAAACACTAATTGATGAACCAGCACATTTGATAGGCAGAAACCACCAGGTGGTGCTTTATCATCTTCTCAGTAATTTGTACAAATGTATTAGTTTCTGGGGTCAGAAGAAAAGCAGCAACACAGAGGTCACCATTTCTGACGGCTGTCGTCAGAAAGTGTGACCCCACTGTAATTCAATAATAAATGAGGCAAACACCAAATAACAGATCATCATGGAAAACACGCAAAACTTCTTTAAGAACATAAATGTATTTTTATGGTTTTAATAAAACGATGTGTGCAAAAATAATTAGAAAAAATGTCTGTACACCTGAATTTGTGCATTGGAGAAACTTAATTTTAACAACAAACAAAAAACAGCCAAGGAAATTAAATAACCAATTAACACCAAAATTATATTTATATATTTTAAAACTATATTTACACAACAACAATACTATTTAGACTATTTACAAACAATCATTAACACACTCTTAATGACTATTTTTATGACTTTATTCACATGCAGGACACTTGTAGACCATTTGCATGTCAGGTCTCCCTACACATGCGTGGTGGTACCATCTCTGGCAGTCGTCACACTGGATCTGAAACCAGTGGGGCAAAGGTGCTATGTTAATATCTATATGAAATACTAGTCCTCTCCAATACCCGATTTGGCATAAAAAGGGCTTCAGATAAAAGCATAACATCACCATAGTTTTCGTTGTGATGAAAACTGTTTCTCTAACTAATATCTTACCTGGTCAGTGGTGGTATCTGGTGAGCCTCCTTTTTTCTGTGTCTTCTTGACGTTGTTCACCCTCTCCGCAATTGTGGCAGAGCTCACTAAGGTCACCTGGTTAAAATATGATATTGATTATATATATGAATTATTCTTATTACACACAAAAAGGTGTGTCAATTGGCCATAGAGATAAAAGAATTGTGATACATATAAATGCATAAATAAGAGACCTTCCAAAAGGTCATTCTAAGCACAATATTCATTACCATATGCAACTTAACATATATAACAGTTTGAAGTTTTCCCATAGCATGGGCGAAGATTTGACCAAGTGTTTTACCCCAAAAACAGTGTGTGGAAAGTTGCTAGGAGCACGTTTCCGGCCATTCTGAGTTGATTGGATATGGTAATGGGTTAGGGTTAGGTTAGGTTTGGGAAAGAATTTTATTTCAATTTTTGTTGTCTACATGGACATAACAAAGGCACAGGCTCACAATTTTTTGGGGGTTTTACGCCCTCCCACTCACAAAAAGCCATGATTAAAATAAAATAAAACGTCGGAGCCCAGGATACCATCGCTGGTAGTCTGGGTCAACTCTCCACGGTCATTTATCACAAAGTAAAAACATTTCCGTCCTATAAAGAGGATCAAACAAAAACAGGGTCCCTGGGGGGGGCCGGAAGAAACGAACAACCAAGCTGCGTCAAAATAAGTGCTTCCAAATAAGTGCTCTGACGCTAAAAGAACAAAACAAACACACAACAAAAGATTAAGCAGCATTGGTGTGCTTCGTCTATTCACCTTTTCCCAGGGCATACATTTATTTTATTCGACTTCATTTAGACCGTTGGGTACTTGAGTTTTCAATTTTTTAATCCAACGTCTTTCTGTTACTAGTCTCTGAGCTGTTGACCAAACTGTTCCAGACTCGATCCCTGCAATCACCAGATTTTCTTTCCCGTGTATATGAAAATGCACATACAGTTCTGTGGTTTTACTTTGTCGATCAATGTGGTATAGATGTTGTTTCAGGCGGAGTTGTAATTGGTTCTTTGTCTGTCCAACATAGTTTTTTACACAGATTACACTCAATCACATAAACCAGGTTTGACGACTCCAGTTGGAAAGTTTGCCAAACTGGAGCCCCCGAGTCCGTGTGCCTGTTGTTTATGTACTTTATTGATCGAAAGTGTGCATTTTTTGGTTGTTGTTTTATTGTTTTCAAAGAGGCATGTACCAGTAAATCGCCCAGATTTTTGTTTCGTTTAAAAGCTGATATAACTCGAAATTCTGTCAGAGGTTCTGTAGCATCCTGTAAGCTTTTGAAGTGGGTTTTTGCGATTGAATTTAATGTGACTGAGGCTGAGGAGAAGGTAGTTATCAGGGGGACAATATTTTTATTTTTATTTTCGTCCGCCCTGTTCTCACTCTCCCACCTGTCCGAAAAAATGCGCTCCACTTCAGCTTTAATTAAACGAAGGAAAGTTCTGCTGTAACCTCTTCCTCTAAGAGCTTTGAAGAGTGTACCTGTAGCCAACTGAACATCCTCACGCTTTGTGCATATCCTGTTGAACCTTATGAGCTGTGATTTAATAATCCCTCTGAAGGTGTGCTTAGGATGATAGCTGTTTTTGTGCAACAAAGCGTGGGTGTCAGTCGGCTTAAAGTACACTCTGGTTCCCAGTTTCCCTTTCTCTTCGTTGTCTTTCATGATAAAAACTTGTGTATCCAAAAATTCGATTTGTTCCAGTTGTAAATTATATTTAACAGTGATCGAATCATGGTGTCCATTCAGAATGCTAATAAAATGTTTAAAATCTGACTCCGAGTGAGACCAAACTCCAAAAATGTCATCCAGATATCGGACGTACAAGGATGGGAGCTTCGGGCATTTGGGAATGACAGTCTGCTCCCAATCAGCCATATAAATATTGGCATACGCTGGGGCAAACTTCTTTCCCATAGCCGTCCCGTGTACCTGGAGAAAATGTTTAGAATCAAATTCAAAATCATTTTTTGTTAAACTTAGCTCCAGGAGCGAGAGAAGGTCCGCATCCGGTCTGGTTGGATCTGGGTACTTATCAAAAATCTGTTTTACTGCTTTGAGGCCTAAACGAGTATTTATATTGGTGTAAAGAGAGTCTATATCAACAGAGAAAAGCATTGCTCCAGGCAGCATATGTATTGTTTTGATTTTGCTCACAAATTCATATGTATCTTTTACATAGCTCGGATGTTTTTGGGACAAGGGATTCAAAAAATAGTCAATGTACTCAGCCACTCTATACGACTCACTCCCGCAATCAGACACAATCGGTCGACCTGAGGGAACCTCGTGTGGGACCGTCCAAGTACTTGGATCCTTGTGGATCTTGGGGAGGAGATAAAATTTACGGGGCCGAGGAGGATCCGGGCCAAACAAATAATATTTCTGTTTGGCTGAGATGCACTTTCTTTCATACATTCCAGCCACAATCTTTCGGATCTCCTTTTGCGTCTCCGTTTGTAGTGAGTGTGTCAGAGGTCTATAGTGTGAAGCGTTGTTTAGCTGTCTATAGGCCTCTATGAGATACTGTGCTCTATCAAAAATGACTATTTTTGAACCCTTGTCCGCAGGCTTTATAACCAGATCCTGGTTTTGTTTGAGCCTCTGAAGGGCTGCTCTCTGTTCGGCCGACAAGTTGTCCATTTCTGTGTCACTGTTCTGAATTTTGTCGAGCTCTCGCTGGTCAGACCTGATCAATTTCTGGATCGATTCAGGGACCGATTCCCATTGGGGTTCCCATCTCGAGGGCCCGACAAAAGGTTCACGAACATTATCCACAGTGTAATCAAAATGGTTCAACAATTTAAGACGTCGGTGATACTCGTGTAGGTCTCTTTTCATTTCATTTTTATCCACTTTAGTTGGCCTTGGGATAAAGAACAGGCCCTTTTCCAGGAGCGACTGTTCGGCCTCATTTAGCTCGTAAGTGAGCGATAAATTGAGTATATTAGAGTGGTTGGGGGTGAAGGGTGTCGGTCCCCCCATCTTTAGTTTAATTGTTTCATCCATGAGTCCAAAATAGTTGAGGCTGTCTTAGCTGTCCAGTGTACTGGGTCGTTAGTGTTCACACTGAAGAGGTGATCGTCCACCAGATGCAATGTTCTAAACTGTTCCGCTAAAAAGAGGTTGGTCTGTTCGATCAAAGATTGTGCTCTCGGTGGGAGCCTGGTTGAGTGCTGGATCAACGGCACAAAGACCTGTGCGGTGGGGAAAACCCTTTGCGTCAATGCTACCAGCTGTTGGAATTGTTTTTTAATTGTCTCAAACAGATTTTCTCTCAGGCAGTTGTTTAATCCCACCGAGAGCACAATCTTGTGGGTGGAGGCATGGGGGCTCAGTTTGTCCAGAATCCCCTTCAGATGATGTATCTGGGCTCCAGGATAGCTATCAATCTGAACCGCTGGATAGTTATGCGGGGGGATTCTGGACAAGTTAGAGTCCCCCAATACCAAGACCGGCTCCCTCACCTCCAGCGACCAACGCCGGATTTTTTGGGCGGTCATCGGGTGGCGGGTCGGCCTGAGAGACTGCCCCAACAGAGAGATGGCTCCGGGTGTCTGGTGGACCAGGGGGGGTGCTGCTCTCTATATAAGAGGCACTCTCTACCCTGTCCACCGCCCCCGGGCCACCCCCTGTTGATGTTGTAATTTGTTCGGGGCCGTCCCCCAGAGAGGAAGAGATGGAATCGGACATAAAAACCACCACATTGGATGGAGCCGCTCTATCGTGTACAACATCTTGGTTAGCCTCAACATGTGTCTCAGATACCGAGTCATCCAGCGAGCCTATTTCAAACGAAGAACAGGAAAAAAGAGCCTCCACAGCCGTTGTATTGGGCTGAGCCCTGGGGTGGTCCTGCCCATTCCTCCCAGGGCTCCGAACATCCAGAGGAGGAGACCGCAGGTGCACGGTCGGCTCCACATCCCCACCCTCCCCGGTCCCCCCCGAGGTCAAAGAGGGCCAAGACCCACTGTCCCCCCCCATATGCACCTCCACCCGTGCAGTCTTCCGGCCGCCAACTCCACCCCCCAATTCCGCCCCCCCGGCCACCAATTCCGTTCCCCCAGCCACCAATTCCGTCCCCTCAGCCACCACTCCCGCCCAGGACCGTCTCACCGGTTCCGGCCGCAGGCCGGGGTTCGGGTTAGGGCCCGGGGCAGGAGAAAGGTTAGGTCTAGGGGCCGGAGGAGGGTTAGGTTTAGGGGAGGGGGCAGGGGGAGGGTTAGGTTTAGGGAAGAAGACAGGGGAGGGGTTCAGGTTAGGGGAGGGGACAGGGTGAGGGTGAGGGTGAGGGTTTAGGGTGAGGGTTAGGTTCGGGACAACGGATCCTGCTTTCTAGAGCTGTCAGTTTTAACTGACTTGTGCTTCTAAAAAAGACAGGGAATGCATAGGCCATCTGTGGATTCCCTGATTCAAACCTCACTCTGATACTCGGCAGGTCGGGCTGAGAAAGCATGTCAAATTTATTTAATGTTCAGTCCAGTGGGATATCTGGTGTCGAGTTGACGAATCCAGTATCTCTCTGTCTGCTGCCGTTGTGCAGCTGTCCAATTAATGTTGTGTTCGAGTCCGCTCACTTCTAGTGATTGAAGGCCGTGTTCCAGAAAATGTGGGACTAATTTAGTGTGCATTTCTTTCTGGTTCTTAATGTTATATCTGTGTTGTGCCAGTCGGATTCGGATGGAATTCCCTGTTTCTCCTATGTACTGGCTCCCGCATTTGTTGCATGTGATGATGTACACGCAGTTTCTTGTGTCCAGATTGATTTTCTGGAGGATGGGAAATACCTGTTTGGTTCCCCTGTTCTTTACAGATTTTTTCTCTTTAAAGAACTGCGGTTTGTTTTTGTGTGGTTGTCCCGGTTTTGGTTTTAGTTTACTTTTGACTAAGATGTCCTGTAAGTTTTTGTTTTTCCTATATGCTGATATGATCCTAAATTCCTGCATCACAGAATTGTTCCTTTGAGTGTCTTCAAAGTTCCTTTTGATTCTGTTGTTAATGTGGATACTTAGGCTCGAGTAAGTTGTTATCAGGGGGATGGGAGTTTTGAGGTTCTTCTCCTTTGTTTCCAGAAACGACTTTCGGATTTTCCTCAGGGAGCTCCGGGCGTAGCCTCTTTTCCTCAACGACCCATATAGAGTCTGAGTGGCCTTTTCAAATTCCGTGGACTGGCTGCAGATTCTGTGGAATCTTAAGAGTTGGGATTTAACAAGTCCTCTGAATGTGTGTTTTGGGTGGAAGCTGTTTTTGTGTAGTAATGAATGTGTGTCAGTATCTTTGAAATAAACCTTTGTGTCTAATGTGTTAGTGCGGTTAAAATCAGGGCCTTTGTATGTGGTGGTGTCTAAGAAATTAATTGAGGAGTTATGTGTGGTGTGTTTAACTTTGATCGATGTGTGGTGCGTGTTTAAGATGTTCATGAAGTCTAAAAATGTGTCTGTGCCGTGTGTCCATGTGCCCCAGATGTCATCTAAATATCTAAAGTAGTGTGTGGGTTTGTGTGTGCATTTCTCGAAGACTGTTTCTTCCCAGTCAGCCATGTAAATGTCCGCATAGGCTGGTGCGAATTTCTTGCCCATTGCTGTCCCTTTGATTTGGAGGTAAAATTCCTGGTTGAATTCAAAGTCGTTTTTCGTCAGGTTGATGAACAGGAGTTCCAGGATTTCTGCATCCGGTCTGTCTTTGTCCGGGTATTTGTTGAACCATTTCCTAACTGCTTCTAGTCCCTCTGTTGTTTCTATGTTAGTGTATAGGCTGTCTACATCTATACTGAATAAAAACGCAGACTGTGGGACGGTGATGCCTCTGATTTTGGCTACAAAATCATAGGTGTCCTTTATGTAGCTAGGATGGCGGTTCGACAGAGGATTTAGAAAGAAATCTATGTATTCTGCCGTCCTGTAGGATTCACTGTTGCAGTCAGAGACAATCGGCCTTCCTGATGGAATCTCATACGGTTTAGGCCATGTGTCTGGTGCTTTGTGAATCTTGGGTAGTAGGTAGAATATCCTGGCTCTGGGTGCTTCTTTTCCCTTTAGGTAGCTGCTCTGTCTCGTATTTATGTATTTTTTGTCCAACAGCGTATCTATGATTTTATTTATGTCCTCCACTGTTTTTAGGTAAGTGGGTTCCTGTAGTTTCCTGTAGTGTTCCTGGTTGTTGAGCTGTCTCTCAGCCTCCCAGATGTACTGTTCTCTGTCCATGATCACTATAGCGCTTCCCTTGTCTGCTGGTTTAATGACTATGTTTCTGTTTTTGGCTAGGTTCCTGAGGGCTGTTACCTCCTCCTGCGTTAGGTTACAGTGATCTCTATGTTGTTCTGGCAGTACGTCTAGTGCTTCCCTGTCTAGGGTGATCAAGTCGGTGATTTCCTGGGCAATTTGTCCCCCTCTAGGCTCCCATTTGGATGTGGGCATGAAGGGTATCCTGTCCTTTTTTCTCTTGTTTTGGAAAAAGGCTGCCAGTTTTAGTTTCCTGTGGTATATTCCTATGTCCTGTCTTAGGTTATTCCTCTGTTGTTTGTGGATATCTAGCGTGGGGATGAAGGAAAGTCCTTTTTCCAGTAGTTTTATTTGGGGCTCTGTCGGTTGAAAGTTGTTGGCCAGGAGTACTATGTTCTTGCTCCCCTCCTCAGTTTGTAGGCTTGTGGGGATGTCTAGTTTAAATGCGTCATCCAGTGTTGCAGCATCTTTTCTGCTGTTTCTGTGGTCCAGTGGACGTTGTCCCTTGCTGTTTTAAAGTCCTGTTTCCGCAGTTTTGGGATGTGATTCGTATTCTCCATGATGTACTTATTCAGTGTATCCAGGTTCCTCTGTTGTTCCGGGGGTAGTGTGTCCGAGTAGTTGATCACCGGGATGTAGATTTCTGCGTCCGGGAATGCAAGTTTGGATGCTCTGCGAGCCTTCTGCACCTGCTTTATTGTTGTTTCCTTTGGTTTGTTTTCCCTGTTATTGATCCCGAAAGAGAGCACTACTTTCTTCACCGTGGTGTTGTCCCTGTGTGCTTGTAGCAGCGGTTCCACGTGGGAGAATTTAGCGCCCGGATAGCTGTCAATCTGGACATCCTCGTTCGTGTGTGGTGGGATGTTAGCCAGATTCGAGTCACCGATGATGAGACAACTTTTCCGGGTTTTCAGGGACCAATCCAGGTTTTTCCTACTGGTGTTTGGGTGGCGTGTTGGTCTGTGAGTTGTTTTGGGAGTCTCGGTAGAGACTAGTGTCCGTTGTACAGTTACTACGGGGAAGATGTGCGCCCTGGGAGGAGTGGGGGAGGAGGGAGAGGAGGCTGGAGAAGCCGGTGCAGTGGAGAGGTCAGGAAACGGGATGGAGAGAGAGGATGAAAGTTGATTCAAGTTAGGGTTAGTGTCCGGGGAAAGATTAGGGGGCAAGGCAGCAGGAGACGGGAGCGAGGGAGAGGATGGAGGTGGGTTAGGGTTAGAGTCAGGGGAAGGATTAGGAGACGAGGCAGCAGGAGCCGGGGTAGAGAGAGAAGATGGAATTTGGTTAGGGTTAGAGTTAGGGTCGAGGGAAAGGTTAAGGGTTAGGGTTAGGGTTAGGGTAGGTTCGGGACAACGGATCCTGCTTTCTAGAGCTGTCAGTTTTAACTGACTTGTGCTTCTAAAAAAGACAGGGAATGCATAGGCCATCTGTGGATTCCCTGATTCCAACCTCACTCTGATACTCGGCAGGTCGGGCTGAGAAAGCATGTCAAATTTATTTAATGTTCAGTCCAGTGGGATATCTGGTGTCGAGTTGACGAATCCAGTATCTCTCTGTCTGCTGCCGTTGTGCAGCTGTCCAATTAATGTTGTGTTCGAGTCCGCTCACTTCTAGTGATTGAAGGCCGTGTTCCAGAAAATGTGGGACTAATTTAGTGTGCATTTCTTTCTGGTTCTTAATGTTATATCTGTGTTGTGCCAGTCGGATTCGGATGGAATTCCCTGTTTCTCCTATGTACTGGCTCCCGCATTTATTGCATGTGATGATGTACACGCAGTTTCTTGTGTCCAGATTGATTTTCTGGAGGATGGGAAATACCTGTTTGGTTCCCCTGTTCTTTACAGATTTTTTCTCTTTAAAGAACTGCGGTTTGTTTTTGTGTGGTTGTCCCGGTTTTGGTTTTAGTTTACTTTTGACTAAGATGTCCTGTAAGTTTTTGTTTTTCCTATATGCTGATATGATCCTAAATTCCTGCATCACAGAATTGTTCCTTTGAGTGTCTTCAAAGTTCCTTTTGATTCTGTTGTTAATGTGGATACTTAGGCTCGAGTAAGTTGTTATCAGGGGGATGGGAGTTTTGAGGTTCTTCTCCTTTGTTTCCAGAAACGACTTTCGGATTTTCCTCAGGAAGCTCCGGGCGTAGCCTCTTTTCCTCAACGACCCATATAGAGTCTGAGTGGCCTTTTCAAATTCCGTGGACTGGCTGCAGATTCTGTGGAATCTTAAGAGTTGGGATTTAACAAGTCCTCTGAATGTGTGTTTTGGGTGGAAGCTGTTTTTGTGTAGTAATGAATGTGTGTCAGTATCTTTGAAATAAACCTTTGTGTCTAATGTGTTAGTGCGGTTAAAATCAGGGCCTTTGTATGTGGTGGTGTCTAAGAAATTAATTGAGGAGTTATGTGTGGTGTGTTTAACTTTGATCGATGTGTGGTGCGTGTTTAAGATGTTCATGAAGTCTAAAAATGTGTCTGTGCCGTGTGTCCATGTGCCCCAGATGTCATCTAAATATCTAAAGTAGTGTGTGGGTTTGTGTGTGCATTTCTCGAAGACTGTTTCTTCCCAGTCAGCCATGTAAATGTCCGCATAGGCTGGTGCGAATTTCTTGCCCATTGCTGTCCCTTTGATTTGGAGGTAAAATTCCTGGTTGAATTCAAAGTCGTTTTTCGTCAGGTTGATGAACAGGAGTTCCAGGATTTCTGCATCCGGTCTGTCTTTGTCCGGGTATTTGTTGAACCATTTCCTAACTGCTTTTAGTCCCTCTGTTGTTTCTATGTTGGTGTATAGGCTGTCTACATCTATACTGAATAAAAACGCAGACTGTGGGACGGTGATGCCTCTGATTTTGGCTACAAAATCATAGGTGTCCTTTATGTAGCTAGGATGGCGGTTCGACAGAGGATTTAGAAAGAAATCTATGTATTCTGCCGTCCTGTAGGATTCACTGTTGCAGTCAGAGACAATCGGCCTTCCTGATGGAATCTCATACGGTTTAGGCCATGTGTCTGGTGCTTTGTGAATCTTGGGTAGTAGGTAGAATATCCTGGCTCTGGGTGCTTCTTTTCCCTTTAGGTAGCTGCTCTGTTTCGTATTTATGTATTTTTTGTCCAACAGCGTATCTATGATTTTATTTATGTCCTCCACCGTTTTTAGGTAAGTGGGTTCCTGTAGTTTCCTGTAGTGTTCCTGGTTGTTGAGCTGTCTCTCAGCCTCCCAGATGTACTGTTCTCTGTCCATGATCACTATAGCGCTTCCCTTGTCTGCTGGTTTAATGACTATGTTTCTGTTTTTGGCTAGGTTCCTGAGGGCTGTTACCTCCTCCTGCGTTAGGTTACAGTGATCTCTATGTTGTTCTGGCAGTACGTCTAGTGCTTCCCTGTCTAGGGTGATCAAGTCGGTGATTTCCTGGGCAATTTGTCCCCCTCTAGGCTCCCATTTGGATGTGGGCATGAAGGGTATCCTGTCCTTTTTTCTCTTGTTTTGGAAAAAGGCTGCCAGTTTTAGTTTCCTGTGGTATATTCCTATGTCCTGTCTTAGGTTATTCCTCTGTTGTTTGTGGATATCTAGCGTGGGGATGAAGGAAAGTCCTTTTTCCAGTAGTTTTATTTGGGGCTCTGTCGGTTGAAAGTTGTTGGCCAGGAGTACTATGTTCTTGCTCCCCTCCTCAGTTTGTAGGCTTGTGGGGATGTCTAGTTTAAATGCGTCATCCAGTGTTGCAGCATCTTTTCTGCTGTTTCTGTGGTCCAGTGGACGTTGTCCCTTGCTGTTTTAAAGTCCTGTTTCCGCAGTTTTGGGATGTGATTCGTATTCTCCATGATGTACTTATTCAGTGTATCCAGGTTCCTCTGTTGTTCCGGGGGTAGTGTGTCCGAGTAGTTGATCACCGGGATGTAGATTTCTGCGTCCGGGAATGCAAGTTTGGATGCTCTGCGAGCCTTCTGCACCTGCTTTATTGTTGTTTCCTTTGGTTTGTTTTCCCTGTTATTGATCCCGAAAGAGAGCACTACTTTCTTCACCGTGGTGTTGTCCCTGTGTGCTTGTAGCAGCGGTTCCACGTGGGAGAATTTAGCGCCCGGATAGCTGTCAATCTGGACATCCTCGTTCGTGTGTGGTGGGATGTTAGCCAGATTCGAGTCACCGATGATGAGACAACTTTTCCTGGTTTTCAGGGACCAATCCAGGTTTTTCCTACTGGTGTTTGGGTGGCGTGTTGGTCTGTAAGTTGTTTTGGGAGTCTCGGTAGAGACTAGTGTCCGTTGTACAGTTACTACGGGGAAGATGTGCGCCCTGGGAGGAGTGGGGGAGGAGGGAGAGGAGGCTGGAGAAGCCGGTGCAGTGGAGAGGTCAGGAAATGGGATGGAGAGAGAGGGTGAAAGTTGATTCAAGTTAGGGTTAGTGTCCGGGGAAAGATTAGGGGACAAGGCAGCAGGAGACGGGAGCGAGGGAGAGGATGGAGGTGGGTTAGGGTTAGAGTCAGGGGAAGGATTAGGAGACGAGGCAGCAGGAGCCGGGGTAGAGAGAGAAGATGGAATTTGGTTAGGGTTAGAGTTAGGGTCGAGGGAAAGGTTAATAGATAAGGCAGGAGGGTTCAGGTCAGGCATGCAGGGTGAAAGGTTAAGATTAGGCACAGATGAGTGAGAGGTGTGGGTGGAGAGGAGGGAAGCAGAAAATGGAGAGTGAGAAGGGAGGAGAGAAGCATCCAAGTTAGATGCTGGGGAGATGAGGGAGGCAGGCGCACAGGATGCAGAGGCAGTGGGGGAGGCATGCAGGCGGGATCTCGGTCTAGGTGTTGGAGTGACCGAGTGGGTAGAGAGCTGCAGGGAAGAAGGTGCAAGTGGTGAGCCTGCCGGGGAAATCTCAGACGGCTGGAAGGCCGGAGGGGGAGTCGCGGCTGGTTCTGCGTTGCTCCTCTTTTTATTCTCACGGCTCCTGTTGTTCGGCGTGCGTCGGGTTTTTGGAATCTGAGGGAATTCTGTCTGTGACAGTGCCGGCGTGTCTGCAGGGGCGATCCTTGGAGGGATCGTCCAGGGGGCAGGATTTTCATTCTCTCCTGTGCTAGCACTCTGAGAGCTGTTGCCGGTCTCTGTCTCCCTCTCGGTTTCCTCCGTCAGCACGCTGTACCGGTTCTGAGTGGTGGTCGGTGGCTGTGAAGGTGTTGTTTTGGGGCTGTTTACGCTGATGATGATGGCCCTGGTGTGCTCCAGAGAGCTCCTGTGCAGTCTCTTGCCGAGGTTGTTCCAGGCCCAGCGTTGAGCTACTTCCCATGGTTCTCTCCAGTTTCCTGTGAGCACCTGGGAGAGCTCTGCGGACAGTCTGTCGATCTCATCAGTGTAGTGTCCATCAAGGATTACTCGAGTATTGTAGCCCCAGTTTCTAGCATTGCCTTCCAGGAGGAGCAAGGTTTTCCCTGTCGGGCAAGCTGGTTTGATGAGATCCATCAGTTCCTTCATCTTGCGTAGCAGGCTGGGAGGATCCGGTCTGGACTCTTTGTTGTGGTCCACGCTGACAGTAATATTGCGCAGGTGGTGTACCATACGGATCAAATTAAACATTATTCTCACCGTGATTTGAAAAGAGCTCTGACACTGTGTCATTTGTCTTTTCCTATGGTGCTGTGTGTGTGCTGTGGTGTAGCCTCTCTGGTAGTGTGTGTTGTCAGCCCGGGGCTGGCGTCTACCTTTGTGGCTCATACTTACCTAACAAATTTAACAAGGCTTTAGTTGGCACCGTTAGGTATCGACCTGTGTTAGATTTGTGTTTTTGTGCTGTAGGCTGAGTCCTCCGGAGTGCTGTTTCTGCTGGAGGGCTGCTGCAGCGTGTGGAGAGGTCCTTTGTGAAGGTCTCCTGAGTAAACTGAGTAAGGTATCAACCTAAGTCAGTTTTGCTCCTTGTTGGTCCTCTGTGGAGAGAGTTCTCTTCCGTGGAGGGAGGGTTCGTCCTTCTGGTTCTTGCTGGAGGTGGAAGCTTGTCCTTTTTCTCGGTGTGTAGGTCGCGACGTTTCGATCTGGTTAGATCTTCATCAGGCAGTGTGGCTGCTCAGTGTTTTGCTGCTCTATTTGTGTCTGTGTATTTTGGGCTCCGCCCGCTTTCTCCGCCCCCTCCTTTCTCATTGATCGGTTTGATCTGGACAGTCTGCCAATGGCAGGGCTGCTTCCCCAGAGGCACGAGCTGGTTAGGTTCGGGACAACGGATCCTGCTTTCTAGAGCTGTCAGTTTTAACTGACTTGTGCTTCTAAAAAAGACAGGGAATGCATAGGCCATCTGTGGATTCCCTGATTCCAACCTCACTCTGATACTCGGCAGGTCGGGCTGAGAAAGCATGTCAAATTTATTTAATGTTCAGTCCAGTGGGATATCTGGTGTCGAGTTGACGAATCCAGTATCTCTCTGTCTGCTGCCGTTGTGCAGCTGTCCAATTAATGTTGTGTTCGAGTCCGCTCACTTCTAGTGATTGAAGGCCGTGTTCCAGAAAATGTGGGACTAATTTAGTGTGCATTTCTTTCTGGTTCTTAATGTTATATCTGTGTTGTGCCAGTCGGATTCGGATGGAATTCCCTGTTTCTCCTATGTACTGGCTCCCGCATTTATTGCATGTGATGATGTACACGCAGTTTCTTGTGTCCAGATTGATTTTCTGGAGGATGGGAAATACCTGTTTGGTTCCCCTGTTCTTTACAGATTTTTTCTCTTTAAAGAACTGCGGTTTGTTTTTGTGTGGTTGTCCCGGTTTTGGTTTTAGTTTACTTTTGACTAAGATGTCCTGTAAGTTTTTGTTTTTCCTATATGCTGATATGATCCTAAATTCCTGCATCACAGAATTGTTCCTTTGAGTGTCTTCAAAGTTCCTTTTGATTCTGTTGTTAATGTGGATACTTAGGCTCGAGTAAGTTGTTATCAGGGGGATGGGAGTTTTGAGGTTCTTCTCCTTTGTTTCCAGAAACGACTTTCGGATTTTCCTCAGGAAGCTCCGGGCGTAGCCTCTTTTCCTCAACGACCCATATAGAGTCTGAGTGGCCTTTTCAAATTCCGTGGACTGGCTGCAGATTCTGTGGAATCTTAAGAGTTGGGATTTAACAAGTCCTCTGAATGTGTGTTTTGGGTGGAAGCTGTTTTTGTGTAGTAATGAATGTGTGTCAGTATCTTTGAAATAAACCTTTGTGTCTAATGTGTTAGTGCGGTTAAAATCAGGGCCTTTGTATGTGGTGGTGTCTAAGAAATTAATTGAGGAGTTATGTGTGGTGTGTTTAACTTTGATCGATGTGTGGTGCGTGTTTAAGATGTTCATGAAGTCTAAAAATGTGTCTGTGCCGTGTGTCCATGTGCCCCAGATGTCATCTAAATATCTAAAGTAGTGTGTGGGTTTGTGTGTGCATTTCTCGAAGACTGTTTCTTCCCAGTCAGCCATGTAAATGTCCGCATAGGCTGGTGCGAATTTCTTGCCCATTGCTGTCCCTTTGATTTGGAGGTAAAATTCCTGGTTGAATTCAAAGTCGTTTTTCGTCAGGTTGATGAACAGGAGTTCCAGGATTTCTGCATCCGGTCTGTCTTTGTCCGGGTATTTGTTGAACCATTTCCTAACTGCTTTTAGTCCCTCTGTTGTTTCTATGTTGGTGTATAGGCTGTCTACATCTATACTGAATAAAAACGCAGACTGTGGGACGGTGATGCCTCTGATTTTGGCTACAAAATCATAGGTGTCCTTTATGTAGCTAGGATGGCGGTTCGACAGAGGATTTAGAAAGAAATCTATGTATTCTGCCGTCCTGTAGGATTCACTGTTGCAGTCAGAGACAATCGGCCTTCCTGATGGAATCTCATACGGTTTAGGCCATGTGTCTGGTGCTTTGTGAATCTTGGGTAGTAGGTAGAATATCCTGGCTCTGGGTGCTTCTTTTCCCTTTAGGTAGCTGCTCTGTTTCGTATTTATGTATTTTTTGTCCAACAGCGTATCTATGATTTTATTTATGTCCTCCACCGTTTTTAGGTAAGTGGGTTCCTGTAGTTTCCTGTAGTGTTCCTGGTTGTTGAGCTGTCTCTCAGCCTCCCAGATGTACTGTTCTCTGTCCATGATCACTATAGCGCTTCCCTTGTCTGCTGGTTTAATGACTATGTTTCTGTTTTTGGCTAGGTTCCTGAGGGCTGTTACCTCCTCCTGCGTTAGGTTACAGTGATCTCTATGTTGTTCTGGCAGTACGTCTAGTGCTTCCCTGTCTAGGGTGATCAAGTCGGTGATTTCCTGGGCAATTTGTCCCCCTCTAGGCTCCCATTTGGATGTGGGCATGAAGGGTATCCTGTCCTTTTTTCTCTTGTTTTGGAAAAAGGCTGCCAGTTTTAGTTTCCTGTGGTATATTCCTATGTCCTGTCTTAGGTTATTCCTCTGTTGTTTGTGGATATCTAGCGTGGGGATGAAGGAAAGTCCTTTTTCCAGTAGTTTTATTTGGGGCTCTGTCGGTTGAAAGTTGTTGGCCAGGAGTACTATGTTCTTGCTCCCCTCCTCAGTTTGTAGGCTTGTGGGGATGTCTAGTTTAAATGCGTCATCCAGTGTTGCAGCATCTTTTCTGCTGTTTCTGTGGTCCAGTGGACGTTGTCCCTTGCTGTTTTAAAGTCCTGTTTCCGCAGTTTTGGGATGTGATTCGTATTCTCCATGATGTACTTATTCAGTGTATCCAGGTTCCTCTGTTGTTCCGGGGGTAGTGTGTCCGAGTAGTTGATCACCGGGATGTAGATTTCTGCGTCCGGGAATGCAAGTTTGGATGCTCTGCGAGCCTTCTGCACCTGCTTTATTGTTGTTTCCTTTGGTTTGTTTTCCCTGTTATTGATCCCGAAAGAGAGCACTACTTTCTTCACCGTGGTGTTGTCCCTGTGTGCTTGTAGCAGCGGTTCCACGTGGGAGAATTTAGCGCCCGGATAGCTGTCAATCTGGACATCCTCGTTCGTGTGTGGTGGGATGTTAGCCAGATTCGAGTCACCGATGATGAGACAACTTTTCCTGGTTTTCAGGGACCAATCCAGGTTTTTCCTACTGGTGTTTGGGTGGCGTGTTGGTCTGTAAGTTGTTTTGGGAGTCTCGGTAGAGACTAGTGTCCGTTGTACAGTTACTACGGGGAAGATGTGCGCCCTGGGAGGAGTGGGGGAGGAGGGAGAGGAGGCTGGAGAAGCCGGTGCAGTGGAGAGGTCAGGAAATGGGATGGAGAGAGAGGGTGAAAGTTGATTCAAGTTAGGGTTAGTGTCCGGGGAAAGATTAGGGGACAAGGCAGCAGGAGACGGGAGCGAGGGAGAGGATGGAGGTGGGTTAGGGTTAGAGTCAGGGGAAGGATTAGGAGACGAGGCAGCAGGAGCCGGGGTAGAGAGAGAAGATGGAATTTGGTTAGGGTTAGAGTTAGGGTCGAGGGAAAGGTTAATAGATAAGGCAGGAGGGTTCAGGTCAGGCATGCAGGGTGAAAGGTTAAGATTAGGCACAGATGAGTGAGAGGTGTGGGTGGAGAGGAGGGAAGCAGAAAATGGAGAGTGAGAAGGGAGGAGAGAAGCATCCAAGTTAGATGCTGGGGAGATGAGGGAGGCAGGCGCACAGGATGCAGAGGCAGTGGGGGAGGCATGCAGGCGGGATCTCGGTCTAGGTGTTGGAGTGACCGAGTGGGTAGAGAGCTGCAGGGAAGAAGGTGCAAGTGGTGAGCCTGCCGGGGAAATCTCAGACGGCTGGAAGGCCGGAGGGGGAGTCGCGGCTGGTTCTGCGTTGCTCCTCTTTTTATTCTCACGGCTCCTGTTGTTCGGCGTGCGTCGGGTTTTTGGAATCTGAGGGAATTCTGTCTGTGACAGTGCCGGCGTGTCTGCAGGGGCGATCCTTGGAGGGATCGTCCAGGGGGCAGGATTTTCATTCTCTCCTGTGCTAGCACTCTGAGAGCTGTTGCCGGTCTCTGTCTCCCTCTCGGTTTCCTCCGTCAGCACGCTGTACCGGTTCTGAGTGGTGGTCGGTGGCTGTGAAGGTGTTGTTTTGGGGCTGTTTACGCTGATGATGATGGCCCTGGTGTGCTCCAGAGAGCTCCTGTGCAGTCTCTTGCCGAGGTTGTTCCAGGCCCAGCGTTGAGCTACTTCCCATGGTTCTCTCCAGTTTCCTGTGAGCACCTGGGAGAGCTCTGCGGACAGTCTGTCGATCTCATCAGTGTAGTGTCCATCAAGGATTACTCGAGTATTGTAGCCCCAGTTTCTAGCATTGCCTTCCAGGAGGAGCAAGGTTTTCCCTGTCGGGCAAGCTGGTTTGATGAGATCCATCAGTTCCTTCATCTTGCGTAGCAGGCTGGGAGGATCCGGTCTGGACTCTTTGTTGTGGTCCACGCTGACAGTAATATTGCGCAGGTGGTGTACCATACGGATCAAATTAAACATTATTCTCACCGTGATTTGAAAAGAGCTCTGACACTGTGTCATTTGTCTTTTCCTATGGTGCTGTGTGTGTGCTGTGGTGTAGCCTCTCTGGTAGTGTGTGTTGTCAGCCCGGGGCTGGCGTCTACCTTTGTGGCTCATACTTACCTAACAAATTTAACAAGGCTTTAGTTGGCACCGTTAGGTATCGACCTGTGTTAGATTTGTGTTTTTGTGCTGTAGGCTGAGTCCTCCGGAGTGCTGTTTCTGCTGGAGGGCTGCTGCAGCGTGTGGAGAGGTCCTTTGTGAAGGTCTCCTGAGTAAACTGAGTAAGGTATCAACCTAAGTCAGTTTTGCTCCTTGTTGGTCCTCTGTGGAGAGAGTTCTCTTCCGTGGAGGGAGGGTTCGTCCTTCTGGTTCTTGCTGGAGGTGGAAGCTTGTCCTTTTTCTCGGTGTGTAGGTCGCGACGTTTCGATCTGGTTAGATCTTCATCAGGCAGTGTGGCTGCTCAGTGTTTTGCTGCTCTATTTGTGTCTGTGTATTTTGGGCTCCGCCCGCTTTCTCCGCCCCCTCCTTTCTCATTGATCGGTTTGATCTGGACAGTCTGCCAATGGCAGGGCTGCTTCCCCAGAGGCACGAGCTGGTTAGGTTCGGGACAACGGATCCTGCTTTCTAGAGCTGTCAGTTTTAACTGACTTGTGCTTCTAAAAAAGACAGGGAATGCATAGGCCATCTGTGGATTCCCTGATTCCAACCTCACTCTGATACTCGGCAGGTCGGGCTGAGAAAGCATGTCAAATTTATTTAATGTTCAGTCCAGTGGGATATCTGGTGTCGAGTTGACGAATCCAGTATCTCTCTGTCTGCTGCCGTTGTGCAGCTGTCCAATTAATGTTGTGTTCGAGTCCGCTCACTTCTAGTGATTGAAGGCCGTGTTCCAGAAAATGTGGGACTAATTTAGTGTGCATTTCTTTCTGGTTCTTAATGTTATATCTGTGTTGTGCCAGTCGGATTCGGATGGAATTCCCTGTTTCTCCTATGTACTGGCTCCCGCATTTATTGCATGTGATGATGTACACGCAGTTTCTTGTGTCCAGATTGATTTTCTGGAGGATGGGAAATACCTGTTTGGTTCCCCTGTTCTTTACAGATTTTTTCTCTTTAAAGAACTGCGGTTTGTTTTTGTGTGGTTGTCCCGGTTTTGGTTTTAGTTTACTTTTGACTAAGATGTCCTGTAAGTTTTTGTTTTTCCTATATGCTGATATGATCCTAAATTCCTGCATCACAGAATTGTTCCTTTGAGTGTCTTCAAAGTTCCTTTTGATTCTGTTGTTAATGTGGATACTTAGGCTCGAGTAAGTTGTTATCAGGGGGATGGGAGTTTTGAGGTTCTTCTCCTTTGTTTCCAGAAACGACTTTCGGATTTTCCTCAGGAAGCTCCGGGCGTAGCCTCTTTTCCTCAACGACCCATATAGAGTCTGAGTGGCCTTTTCAAATTCCGTGGACTGGCTGCAGATTCTGTGGAATCTTAAGAGTTGGGATTTAACAAGTCCTCTGAATGTGTGTTTTGGGTGGAAGCTGTTTTTGTGTAGTAATGAATGTGTGTCAGTATCTTTGAAATAAACCTTTGTGTCTAATGTGTTAGTGCGGTTAAAATCAGGGCCTTTGTATGTGGTGGTGTCTAAGAAATTAATTGAGGAGTTATGTGTGGTGTGTTTAACTTTGATCGATGTGTGGTGCGTGTTTAAGATGTTCATGAAGTCTAAAAATGTGTCTGTGCCGTGTGTCCATGTGCCCCAGATGTCATCTAAATATCTAAAGTAGTGTGTGGGTTTGTGTGTGCATTTCTCGAAGACTGTTTCTTCCCAGTCAGCCATGTAAATGTCCGCATAGGCTGGTGCGAATTTCTTGCCCATTGCTGTCCCTTTGATTTGGAGGTAAAATTCCTGGTTGAATTCAAAGTCGTTTTTCGTCAGGTTGATGAACAGGAGTTCCAGGATTTCTGCATCCGGTCTGTCTTTGTCCGGGTATTTGTTGAACCATTTCCTAACTGCTTTTAGTCCCTCTGTTGTTTCTATGTTGGTGTATAGGCTGTCTACATCTATACTGAATAAAAACGCAGACTGTGGGACGGTGATGCCTCTGATTTTGGCTACAAAATCATAGGTGTCCTTTATGTAGCTAGGATGGCGGTTCGACAGAGGATTTAGAAAGAAATCTATGTATTCTGCCGTCCTGTAGGATTCACTGTTGCAGTCAGAGACAATCGGCCTTCCTGATGGAATCTCATACGGTTTAGGCCATGTGTCTGGTGCTTTGTGAATCTTGGGTAGTAGGTAGAATATCCTGGCTCTGGGTGCTTCTTTTCCCTTTAGGTAGCTGCTCTGTTTCGTATTTATGTATTTTTTGTCCAACAGCGTATCTATGATTTTATTTATGTCCTCCACCGTTTTTAGGTAAGTGGGTTCCTGTAGTTTCCTGTAGTGTTCCTGGTTGTTGAGCTGTCTCTCAGCCTCCCAGATGTACTGTTCTCTGTCCATGATCACTATAGCGCTTCCCTTGTCTGCTGGTTTAATGACTATGTTTCTGTTTTTGGCTAGGTTCCTGAGGGCTGTTACCTCCTCCTGCGTTAGGTTACAGTGATCTCTATGTTGTTCTGGCAGTACGTCTAGTGCTTCCCTGTCTAGGGTGATCAAGTCGGTGATTTCCTGGGCAATTTGTCCCCCTCTAGGCTCCCATTTGGATGTGGGCATGAAGGGTATCCTGTCCTTTTTTCTCTTGTTTTGGAAAAAGGCTGCCAGTTTTAGTTTCCTGTGGTATATTCCTATGTCCTGTCTTAGGTTATTCCTCTGTTGTTTGTGGATATCTAGCGTGGGGATGAAGGAAAGTCCTTTTTCCAGTAGTTTTATTTGGGGCTCTGTCGGTTGAAAGTTGTTGGCCAGGAGTACTATGTTCTTGCTCCCCTCCTCAGTTTGTAGGCTTGTGGGGATGTCTAGTTTAAATGCGTCATCCAGTGTTGCAGCATCTTTTCTGCTGTTTCTGTGGTCCAGTGGACGTTGTCCCTTGCTGTTTTAAAGTCCTGTTTCCGCAGTTTTGGGATGTGATTCGTATTCTCCATGATGTACTTATTCAGTGTATCCAGGTTCCTCTGTTGTTCCGGGGGTAGTGTGTCCGAGTAGTTGATCACCGGGATGTAGATTTCTGCGTCCGGGAATGCAAGTTTGGATGCTCTGCGAGCCTTCTGCACCTGCTTTATTGTTGTTTCCTTTGGTTTGTTTTCCCTGTTATTGATCCCGAAAGAGAGCACTACTTTCTTCACCGTGGTGTTGTCCCTGTGTGCTTGTAGCAGCGGTTCCACGTGGGAGAATTTAGCGCCCGGATAGCTGTCAATCTGGACATCCTCGTTCGTGTGTGGTGGGATGTTAGCCAGATTCGAGTCACCGATGATGAGACAACTTTTCCTGGTTTTCAGGGACCAATCCAGGTTTTTCCTACTGGTGTTTGGGTGGCGTGTTGGTCTGTAAGTTGTTTTGGGAGTCTCGGTAGAGACTAGTGTCCGTTGTACAGTTACTACGGGGAAGATGTGCGCCCTGGGAGGAGTGGGGGAGGAGGGAGAGGAGGCTGGAGAAGCCGGTGCAGTGGAGAGGTCAGGAAATGGGATGGAGAGAGAGGGTGAAAGTTGATTCAAGTTAGGGTTAGTGTCCGGGGAAAGATTAGGGGACAAGGCAGCAGGAGACGGGAGCGAGGGAGAGGATGGAGGTGGGTTAGGGTTAGAGTCAGGGGAAGGATTAGGAGACGAGGCAGCAGGAGCCGGGGTAGAGAGAGAAGATGGAATTAGGGTTAGGGTTAGGGTTAGGGTTGGGTTAGGGTTTAGGGTTTAGGGTTTAGGGTTAGGGTTAGGGTTAGGGTTAGGGTTAGGGTTAGGGGTTAGGGTTAGGGTTAGGGTTGGGTTAGGGTTAGGGTTAGGGTTAGGGTTTAGGGTTTAGGGTTAGGGTTAGGGTTAGGGTTAGGGT
>NW_027211692.1:0-172500 GCF_022749685.1 Semicossyphus pulcher
CACACACTACTTTAGATATTTAGATGACATCTGGGGCACATGGACACACGGCACAGACACATTTTTAGACTTCATGAACATCTTAAACACGCACCACACATCGATCAAAGTTAAACACACCACACATAACTCCTCAATTAATTTCTTAGACACCACCACATACAAAGGCCCTGATTTTAACCGCACTAACACATTAGACACAAAGGTTTATTTCAAAGATACTGACACACATTCATTACTACACAAAAACAGCTTCCACCCAAAACACACATTCAGAGGACTTGTTAAATCCCAACTCTTAAGATTCCACAGAATCTGCAGCCAGTCCACGGAATTTGAAAAGGCCACTCAGACTCTATATGGGTCGTTGAGGAAAAGAGGCTACGCCCGGAGCTTCCTGAGGAAAATCCGAAAGTCGTTTCTGGAAACAAAGGAGAAGAACCTCAAAACTCCCATCCCCCTGATAACAACTTACTCGAGCCTAAGTATCCACATTAACAACAGAATCAAAAGGAACTTTGAAGACACTCAAAGGAACAATTCTGTGATGCAGGAATTTAGGATCATATCAGCATATAGGAAAAACAAAAACTTACAGGACATCTTAGTCAAAAGTAAACTAAAACCAAAACCGGGACAACCACACAAAAACAAACCGCAGTTCTTTAAAGAGAAAAAATCTGTAAAGAACAGGGGAACCAAACAGGTATTTCCCATCCTCCAGAAAATCAATCTGGACACAAGAAACTGCGTGTACATCATCACATGCAACAAATGCGGGAGCCAGTACATAGGAGAAACAGGGAATTCCATCCGAATCCGACTGGCACAACACAGATATAACATTAAGAACCAGAAAGAAATGCACACTAAATTAGTCCCACATTTTCTGGAACACGGCCTTCAATCACTAGAAGTGAGCGGACTCGAACACAACATTAATTGGACAGCTGCACAACGGCAGCAGACAGAGAGATACTGGATTCGTCAACTCGACACCAGATATCCCACTGGACTGAACATTAAATAAATTTGACATGCTTTCTCAGCCCGACCTGCCGAGTATCAGAGTGAGGTTGGAATCAGGGAATCCACAGATGGCCTATGCATTCCCTGTCTTTTTTAGAAGCACAAGTCAGTTAAAACTGACAGCTCTAGAAAGCAGGATCCGTTGTCCCGAACCTAACCAGCTCGTGCCTCTGGGGAAGCAGCCCTGCCATTGGCAGACTGTCCAGATCAAACCGATCAATGAGAAAGGAGGGGGCGGAGAAAGCGGGCGGAGCCCAAAATACACAGACACAAATAGAGCAGCAAAACACTGAGCAGCCACACTGCCTGATGAAGATCTAACCAGATCGAAACGTCGCGACCTACACACCGAGAGAAAGGACAAGCTTCCACCTCCAGCAAGAACCAGAAGGACGAACCCTCCCTCCACGGAAGAGAACTCTCTCCACAGAGGACCAACAAGGAGCAAAACTGACTTAGGTTGATACCTTACTCAGTTTACTCAGGAGACCTTCACAAAGGACCTCTCCACACGCTGCAGCAGCCCTCCAGCAGAAACAGCACTCCGGAGGACTCAGCCTACAGCACAAAAACACAAATCTAACACAGGTCGATACCTAACGGTGCCAACTAAAGCCTTGTTAAATTTGTTAGGTAAGTATGAGCCACAAAGGTAGACGCCAGCCCCGGGCTGACAACACACACTACCAGAGAGGCTACACCACAGCACACACACAGCACCACAGGAAAAGACAAATGACACAGTGTCAGAGCTCTTTTCAAATCACGGTGAGAATAATGTTTAATTTGATCCGTATGGTACACCACCTGCGCAATATTACTGTCAGCGTGGACCACAACAAAGAGTCCAGACCGGATCCTCCCAGCCTGCTACGCAAGATGAAGGAACTGATGGATCTCATCAAACCAGCTTGCCCGACAGGGAAAACCTTGCTCCTCCTGGAAGGCAATGCTAGAAACTGGGGCTACAATACTCGAGTAATCCTTGATGGACACTACACTGATGAGATCGACAGACTGTCCGCAGAGCTCTCCCAGGTGCTCACAGGAAACTGGAGAGAACCATGGGAAGTAGCTCAACGCTGGGCCTGGAACAACCTCGGCAAGAGACTGCACAGGAGCTCTCTGGAGCACACCAGGGCCATCATCATCAGCGTAAACAGCCCCAAAACAACACCTTCACAGCCACCGACCACCACTCAGAACCGGTACAGCGTGCTGACGGAGGAAACCGAGAGGGAGACAGAGACCGGCAACAGCTCTCAGAGTGCTAGCACAGGAGAGAATGAAAATCCTGCCCCCTGGACGATCCCTCCAAGGATCGCCCCTGCAGACACGCCGGCACTGTCACAGACAGAATTCCCTCAGATTCCAAAAACCCGACGCACGCCGAACAACAGGAGCCGTGAGAATAAAAAGAGGAGCAACGCAGAACCAGCCGCGACTCCCCCTCCGGCCTTCCAGCCGTCTGAGATTTCCCCGGCAGGCTCACCACTTGCACCTTCTTCCCTGCAGCTCTCTACCCACTCGGTCACTCCAACACCTAGACCGAGATCCCGCCTGCATGCCTCCCCCACCGCCTCTGCATCCTGCGCGCCTGCCTCCCTCATCTCCCCAGCATCTAACTTGGATGCTTCTCTCCTCCCTTCTCACTCTCCATTTTCTGCTTCCCTCCTCTCTACCCACACCTCTCACTCATCTGTGCCTAATCTTAACCTTTCACCCTGCATGCCTGACCTGAACCCTCCTGCCTTATCTATTAACCTTTCCCTCGACCCTAACTCTAACCCTAACCAAATTCCATCTTCTCTCTCTACCCCGGCTCCTGCTGCCTCGTCTCCTAATCCTTCCCCTGACTCTAACCCTAACCCACCTCCATCCTCTCCCTCGCTCCCGTCTCCTGCTGCCTTGTCCCCTAATCTTTCCCCGGACACTAACCCTAACTTGAATCAACTTTCATCCTCTCTCTCCATCCCGTTTCCTGACCTCTCCACTGCACCGGCTTCTCCAGCCTCCTCTCCCTCCTCCCCCACTCCTCCCAGGGCGCACATCTTCCCCGTAGTAACTGTACAACGGACACTAGTCTCTACGGAGACTCCCAAAACAACTCACAGACCAACACGCCACCCAAACACCAGTAGGAAAAACCTGGATTGGTCCCTGAAAACCCGGAAAAGTTGTCTCATCATCGGTGACTCGAATCTGGCTAACATCCCACCACACACGAACGAGGATGTCCAGATTGACAGCTATCCGGGCGCTAAATTCTCCCACGTGGAACCGCTGCTACAAGCACACAGGGACAACACCACGGTGAAGAAAGTAGTGCTCTCTTTCGGGATCAATAACAGGGAAAACAAACCAAAGGAAACAACAATAAAGCAGGTGCAGAAGGCTCGCAGAGCATCCAAACTTGCATTCCCGGACGCAGAAATCTACATCCCGGTGATCAACTACTCGGACACACTACCCCCGGAACAACAGAGGAACCTGGATACACTGAATAAGTACATCATGGAGAATACGAATCACATCCCAAAACTGCGGAAACAGGACTTTAAAACAGCAAGGGACAACGTCCACTGGACCACAGAAACAGCAGAAAAGATGCTGCAACACTGGATGACGCATTTAAACTAGACATCCCCACAAGCCTACAAACTGAGGAGGGGAGCAAGAACATAGTACTCCTGGCCAACAACTTTCAACCGACAGAGCCCCAAATAAAACTACTGGAAAAAGGACTTTCCTTCATCCCCACGCTAGATATCCACAAACAACAGAGGAATAACCTAAGACAGGACATAGGAATATACCACAGGAAACTAAAACTGGCAGCCTTTTTCCAAAACAAGAGAAAAAAGGACAGGATACCCTTCATGCCCACATCCAAATGGGAGCCTAGAGGGGGACAAATTGCCCAGGAAATCACCGACTTGATCACCCTAGACAGGGAAGCACTAGACGTACTGCCAGAACAACATAGAGATCACTGTAACCTAACGCAGGAGGAGGTAACAGCCCTCAGGAACCTAACCAAAAACAGAAACATAGTCATTAAACCAGCAGACAAGGGAAGCGCTATAGTGATCATGGACAGAGAACAGTACATCTGGGAGGCTGAGAGACAGCTCAACAACCAGGAACACTACAGGAAACTACAGGAACCCACTTACCTAAAAACAGTGGAGGACATAAATAAAATCATAGATACGCTGTTGGACAAAAAATACATAAATACGAAACAGAGCAGCTACCTAAAGGGAAAAGAAGCACCCAGAGCCAGGATATTCTACCTACTACCCAAGATTCACAAAGCACCAGACACATGGCCTAAACCGTATGAGATTCCATCAGGAAGGCCGATTGTCTCTGACTGCAACAGTGAATCCTACAGGACGGCAGAATACATAGATTTCTTTCTAAATCCTCTGTCGAACCGCCATCCTAGCTACATAAAGGACACCTATGATTTTGTAGCCAAAATCAGAGGCATCACCGTCCCACAGTCTGCGTTTTTATTCAGTATAGATGTAGACAGCCTATACACCAACATAGAAACAACAGAGGGACTAAAAGCAGTTAGGAAATGGTTCAACAAATACCCGGACAAAGACAGACCGGATGCAGAAATCCTGGAACTCCTGTTCATCAACCTGACGAAAAACGACTTTGAATTCAACCAGGAATTTTACCTCCAAATCAAAGGGACAGCAATGGGCAAGAAATTCGCACCAGCCTATGCGGACATTTACATGGCTGACTGGGAAGAAACAGTCTTCGAGAAATGCACACACAAACCCACACACTACTTTAGATATTTAGATGACATCTGGGGCACATGGACACACGGCACAGACACATTTTTAGACTTCATGAACATCTTAAACACGCACCACACATCGATCAAAGTTAAACACACCACACATAACTCCTCAATTAATTTCTTAGACACCACCACATACAAAGGCCCTGATTTTAACCGCACTAACACATTAGACACAAAGGTTTATTTCAAAGATACTGACACACATTCATTACTACACAAAAACAGCTTCCACCCAAAACACACATTCAGAGGACTTGTTAAATCCCAACTCTTAAGATTCCACAGAATCTGCAGCCAGTCCACGGAATTTGAAAAGGCCACTCAGACTCTATATGGGTCGTTGAGGAAAAGAGGCTACGCCCGGAGCTTCCTGAGGAAAATCCGAAAGTCGTTTCTGGAAACAAAGGAGAAGAACCTCAAAACTCCCATCCCCCTGATAACAACTTACTCGAGCCTAAGTATCCACATTAACAACAGAATCAAAAGGAACTTTGAAGACACTCAAAGGAACAATTCTGTGATGCAGGAATTTAGGATCATATCAGCATATAGGAAAAACAAAAACTTACAGGACATCTTAGTCAAAAGTAAACTAAAACCAAAACCGGGACAACCACACAAAAACAAACCGCAGTTCTTTAAAGAGAAAAAATCTGTAAAGAACAGGGGAACCAAACAGGTATTTCCCATCCTCCAGAAAATCAATCTGGACACAAGAAACTGCGTGTACATCATCACATGCAACAAATGCGGGAGCCAGTACATAGGAGAAACAGGGAATTCCATCCGAATCCGACTGGCACAACACAGATATAACATTAAGAACCAGAAAGAAATGCACACTAAATTAGTCCCACATTTTCTGGAACACGGCCTTCAATCACTAGAAGTGAGCGGACTCGAACACAACATTAATTGGACAGCTGCACAACGGCAGCAGACAGAGAGATACTGGATTCGTCAACTCGACACCAGATATCCCACTGGACTGAACATTAAATAAATTTGACATGCTTTCTCAGCCCGACCTGCCGAGTATCAGAGTGAGGTTGGAATCAGGGAATCCACAGATGGCCTATGCATTCCCTGTCTTTTTTAGAAGCACAAGTCAGCTAAAACTGACAGCTCTAGAAAGCAGGATCCGTTGTCCCGAACCTAACCAGCTCGTGCCTCTGGGGAAGCAGCCCTGCCATTGGCAGACTGTCCAGATCAAACCGATCAATGAGAAAGGAGGGGGCGGAGAAAGCGGGCGGAGCCCAAAATACACAGACACAAATAGAGCAGCAAAACACTGAGCAGCCACACTGCCTGATGAAGATCTAACCAGATCGAAACGTCGCGACCTACACACCGAGAGAAAGGACAAGCTTCCACCTCCAGCAAGAACCAGAAGGACGAACCCTCCCTCCACGGAAGAGAACTCTCTCCACAGAGGACCAACAAGGAGCAAAACTGACTTAGGTTGATACCTTACTCAGTTTACTCAGGAGACCTTCACAAAGGACCTCTCCACACGCTGCAGCAGCCCTCCAGCAGAAACAGCACTCCGGAGGACTCAGCCTACAGCACAAAAACACAAATCTAACACAGGTCGATACCTAACGGTGCCAACTAAAGCCTTGTTAAATTTGTTAGGTAAGTATGAGCCACAAAGGTAGACGCCAGCCCCGGGCTGACAACACACACTACCAGAGAGGCTACACCACAGCACACACACAGCACCACAGGAAAAGACAAATGACACAGTGTCAGAGCTCTTTTCAAATCACGGTGAGAATAATGTTTAATTTGATCCGTATGGTACACCACCTGCGCAATATTACTGTCAGCGTGGACCACAACAAAGAGTCCAGACCGGATCCTCCCAGCCTGCTACGCAAGATGAAGGAACTGATGGATCTCATCAAACCAGCTTGCCCGACAGGGAAAACCTTGCTCCTCCTGGAAGGCAATGCTAGAAACTGGGGCTACAATACTCGAGTAATCCTTGATGGACACTACACTGATGAGATCGACAGACTGTCCGCAGAGCTCTCCCAGGTGCTCACAGGAAACTGGAGAGAACCATGGGAAGTAGCTCAACGCTGGGCCTGGAACAACCTCGGCAAGAGACTGCACAGGAGCTCTCTGGAGCACACCAGGGCCATCATCATCAGCGTAAACAGCCCCAAAACAACACCTTCACAGCCACCGACCACCACTCAGAACCGGTACAGCGTGCTGACGGAGGAAACCGAGAGGGAGACAGAGACCGGCAACAGCTCTCAGAGTGCTAGCACAGGAGAGAATGAAAATCCTGCCCCCTGGACGATCCCTCCAAGGATCGCCCCTGCAGACACGCCGGCACTGTCACAGACAGAATTCCCTCAGATTCCAAAAACCCGACGCACGCCGAACAACAGGAGCCGTGAGAATAAAAAGAGGAGCAACGCAGAACCAGCCGCGACTCCCCCTCCGGCCTTCCAGCCGTCTGAGATTTCCCCGGCAGGCTCACCACTTGCACCTTCTTCCCTGCAGCTCTCTACCCACTCGGTCACTCCAACACCTAGACCGAGATCCCGCCTGCATGCCTCCCCCACCGCCTCTGCATCCTGCGCGCCTGCCTCCCTCATCTCCCCAGCATCTAACTTGGATGCTTCTCTCCTCCCTTCTCACTCTCCATTTTCTGCTTCCCTCCTCTCTACCCACACCTCTCACTCATCTGTGCCTAATCTTAACCTTTCACCCTGCATGCCTGACCTGAACCCTCCTGCCTTATCTATTAACCTTTCCCTCGACCCTAACTCTAACCCTAACCAAATTCCATCTTCTCTCTCTACCCCGGCTCCTGCTGCCTCGTCTCCTAATCCTTCCCCTGACTCTAACCCTAACCCACCTCCATCCTCTCCCTCGCTCCCGTCTCCTGCTGCCTTGTCCCCTAATCTTTCCCCGGACACTAACCCTAACTTGAATCAACTTTCATCCTCTCTCTCCATCCCGTTTCCTGACCTCTCCACTGCACCGGCTTCTCCAGCCTCCTCTCCCTCCTCCCCCACTCCTCCCAGGGCGCACATCTTCCCCGTAGTAACTGTACAACGGACACTAGTCTCTACGGAGACTCCCAAAACAACTCACAGACCAACACGCCACCCAAACACCAGTAGGAAAAACCTGGATTGGTCCCTGAAAACCCGGAAAAGTTGTCTCATCATCGGTGACTCGAATCTGGCTAACATCCCACCACACACGAACGAGGATGTCCAGATTGACAGCTATCCGGGCGCTAAATTCTCCCACGTGGAACCGCTGCTACAAGCACACAGGGACAACACCACGGTGAAGAAAGTAGTGCTCTCTTTCGGGATCAATAACAGGGAAAACAAACCAAAGGAAACAACAATAAAGCAGGTGCAGAAGGCTCGCAGAGCATCCAAACTTGCATTCCCGGACGCAGAAATCTACATCCCGGTGATCAACTACTCGGACACACTACCCCCGGAACAACAGAGGAACCTGGATACACTGAATAAGTACATCATGGAGAATACGAATCACATCCCAAAACTGCGGAAACAGGACTTTAAAACAGCAAGGGACAACGTCCACTGGACCACAGAAACAGCAGAAAAGATGCTGCAACACTGGATGACGCATTTAAACTAGACATCCCCACAAGCCTACAAACTGAGGAGGGGAGCAAGAACATAGTACTCCTGGCCAACAACTTTCAACCGACAGAGCCCCAAATAAAACTACTGGAAAAAGGACTTTCCTTCATCCCCACGCTAGATATCCACAAACAACAGAGGAATAACCTAAGACAGGACATAGGAATATACCACAGGAAACTAAAACTGGCAGCCTTTTTCCAAAACAAGAGAAAAAAGGACAGGATACCCTTCATGCCCACATCCAAATGGGAGCCTAGAGGGGGACAAATTGCCCAGGAAATCACCGACTTGATCACCCTAGACAGGGAAGCACTAGACGTACTGCCAGAACAACATAGAGATCACTGTAACCTAACGCAGGAGGAGGTAACAGCCCTCAGGAACCTAACCAAAAACAGAAACATAGTCATTAAACCAGCAGACAAGGGAAGCGCTATAGTGATCATGGACAGAGAACAGTACATCTGGGAGGCTGAGAGACAGCTCAACAACCAGGAACACTACAGGAAACTACAGGAACCCACTTACCTAAAAACAGTGGAGGACATAAATAAAATCATAGATACGCTGTTGGACAAAAAATACATAAATACGAAACAGAGCAGCTACCTAAAGGGAAAAGAAGCACCCAGAGCCAGGATATTCTACCTACTACCCAAGATTCACAAAGCACCAGACACATGGCCTAAACCGTATGAGATTCCATCAGGAAGGCCGATTGTCTCTGACTGCAACAGTGAATCCTACAGGACGGCAGAATACATAGATTTCTTTCTAAATCCTCTGTCGAACCGCCATCCTAGCTACATAAAGGACACCTATGATTTTGTAGCCAAAATCAGAGGCATCACCGTCCCACAGTCTGCGTTTTTATTCAGTATAGATGTAGACAGCCTATACACCAACATAGAAACAACAGAGGGACTAAAAGCAGTTAGGAAATGGTTCAACAAATACCCGGACAAAGACAGACCGGATGCAGAAATCCTGGAACTCCTGTTCATCAACCTGACGAAAAACGACTTTGAATTCAACCAGGAATTTTACCTCCAAATCAAAGGGACAGCAATGGGCAAGAAATTCGCACCAGCCTATGCGGACATTTACATGGCTGACTGGGAAGAAACAGTCTTCGAGAAATGCACACACAAACCCACACACTACTTTAGATATTTAGATGACATCTGGGGCACATGGACACACGGCACAGACACATTTTTAGACTTCATGAACATCTTAAACACGCACCACACATCGATCAAAGTTAAACACACCACACATAACTCCTCAATTAATTTCTTAGACACCACCACATACAAAGGCCCTGATTTTAACCGCACTAACACATTAGACACAAAGGTTTATTTCAAAGATACTGACACACATTCATTACTACACAAAAACAGCTTCCACCCAAAACACACATTCAGAGGACTTGTTAAATCCCAACTCTTAAGATTCCACAGAATCTGCAGCCAGTCCACGGAATTTGAAAAGGCCACTCAGACTCTATATGGGTCGTTGAGGAAAAGAGGCTACGCCCGGAGCTTCCTGAGGAAAATCCGAAAGTCGTTTCTGGAAACAAAGGAGAAGAACCTCAAAACTCCCATCCCCCTGATAACAACTTACTCGAGCCTAAGTATCCACATTAACAACAGAATCAAAAGGAACTTTGAAGACACTCAAAGGAACAATTCTGTGATGCAGGAATTTAGGATCATATCAGCATATAGGAAAAACAAAAACTTACAGGACATCTTAGTCAAAAGTAAACTAAAACCAAAACCGGGACAACCACACAAAAACAAACCGCAGTTCTTTAAAGAGAAAAAATCTGTAAAGAACAGGGGAACCAAACAGGTATTTCCCATCCTCCAGAAAATCAATCTGGACACAAGAAACTGCGTGTACATCATCACATGCAACAAATGCGGGAGCCAGTACATAGGAGAAACAGGGAATTCCATCCGAATCCGACTGGCACAACACAGATATAACATTAAGAACCAGAAAGAAATGCACACTAAATTAGTCCCACATTTTCTGGAACACGGCCTTCAATCACTAGAAGTGAGCGGACTCGAACACAACATTAATTGGACAGCTGCACAACGGCAGCAGACAGAGAGATACTGGATTCGTCAACTCGACACCAGATATCCCACTGGACTGAACATTAAATAAATTTGACATGCTTTCTCAGCCCGACCTGCCGAGTATCAGAGTGAGGTTGGAATCAGGGAATCCACAGATGGCCTATGCATTCCCTGTCTTTTTTAGAAGCACAAGTCAGTTAAAACTGACAGCTCTAGAAAGCAGGATCCGTTGTCCCGAACCTAACCAGCTCGTGCCTCTGGGGAAGCAGCCCTGCCATTGGCAGACTGTCCAGATCAAACCGATCAATGAGAAAGGAGGGGGCGGAGAAAGCGGGCGGAGCCCAAAATACACAGACACAAATAGAGCAGCAAAACACTGAGCAGCCACACTGCCTGATGAAGATCTAACCAGATCGAAACGTCGCGACCTACACACCGAGAGAAAGGACAAGCTTCCACCTCCAGCAAGAACCAGAAGGACGAACCCTCCCTCCACGGAAGAGAACTCTCTCCACAGAGGACCAACAAGGAGCAAAACTGACTTAGGTTGATACCTTACTCAGTTTACTCAGGAGACCTTCACAAAGGACCTCTCCACACGCTGCAGCAGCCCTCCAGCAGAAACAGCACTCCGGAGGACTCAGCCTACAGCACAAAAACACAAATCTAACACAGGTCGATACCTAACGGTGCCAACTAAAGCCTTGTTAAATTTGTTAGGTAAGTATGAGCCACAAAGGTAGACGCCAGCCCCGGGCTGACAACACACACTACCAGAGAGGCTACACCACAGCACACACACAGCACCACAGGAAAAGACAAATGACACAGTGTCAGAGCTCTTTTCAAATCACGGTGAGAATAATGTTTAATTTGATCCGTATGGTACACCACCTGCGCAATATTACTGTCAGCGTGGACCACAACAAAGAGTCCAGACCGGATCCTCCCAGCCTGCTACGCAAGATGAAGGAACTGATGGATCTCATCAAACCAGCTTGCCCGACAGGGAAAACCTTGCTCCTCCTGGAAGGCAATGCTAGAAACTGGGGCTACAATACTCGAGTAATCCTTGATGGACACTACACTGATGAGATCGACAGACTGTCCGCAGAGCTCTCCCAGGTGCTCACAGGAAACTGGAGAGAACCATGGGAAGTAGCTCAACGCTGGGCCTGGAACAACCTCGGCAAGAGACTGCACAGGAGCTCTCTGGAGCACACCAGGGCCATCATCATCAGCGTAAACAGCCCCAAAACAACACCTTCACAGCCACCGACCACCACTCAGAACCGGTACAGCGTGCTGACGGAGGAAACCGAGAGGGAGACAGAGACCGGCAACAGCTCTCAGAGTGCTAGCACAGGAGAGAATGAAAATCCTGCCCCCTGGACGATCCCTCCAAGGATCGCCCCTGCAGACACGCCGGCACTGTCACAGACAGAATTCCCTCAGATTCCAAAAACCCGACGCACGCCGAACAACAGGAGCCGTGAGAATAAAAAGAGGAGCAACGCAGAACCAGCCGCGACTCCCCCTCCGGCCTTCCAGCCGTCTGAGATTTCCCCGGCAGGCTCACCACTTGCACCTTCTTCCCTGCAGCTCTCTACCCACTCGGTCACTCCAACACCTAGACCGAGATCCCGCCTGCATGCCTCCCCCACCGCCTCTGCATCCTGCGCGCCTGCCTCCCTCATCTCCCCAGCATCTAACTTGGATGCTTCTCTCCTCCCTTCTCACTCTCCATTTTCTGCTTCCCTCCTCTCTACCCACACCTCTCACTCATCTGTGCCTAATCTTAACCTTTCACCCTGCATGCCTGACCTGAACCCTCCTGCCTTATCTATTAACCTTTCCCTCGACCCTAACTCTAACCCTAACCAAATTCCATCTTCTCTCTCTACCCCGGCTCCTGCTGCCTCGTCTCCTAATCCTTCCCCTGACTCTAACCCTAACCCACCTCCATCCTCTCCCTCGCTCCCGTCTCCTGCTGCCTTGTCCCCTAATCTTTCCCCGGACACTAACCCTAACTTGAATCAACTTTCATCCTCTCTCTCCATCCCGTTTCCTGACCTCTCCACTGCACCGGCTTCTCCAGCCTCCTCTCCCTCCTCCCCCACTCCTCCCAGGGCGCACATCTTCCCCGTAGTAACTGTACAACGGACACTAGTCTCTACGGAGACTCCCAAAACAACTCACAGACCAACACGCCACCCAAACACCAGTAGGAAAAACCTGGATTGGTCCCTGAAAACCCGGAAAAGTTGTCTCATCATCGGTGACTCGAATCTGGCTAACATCCCACCACACACGAACGAGGATGTCCAGATTGACAGCTATCCGGGCGCTAAATTCTCCCACGTGGAACCGCTGCTACAAGCACACAGGGACAACACCACGGTGAAGAAAGTAGTGCTCTCTTTCGGGATCAATAACAGGGAAAACAAACCAAAGGAAACAACAATAAAGCAGGTGCAGAAGGCTCGCAGAGCATCCAAACTTGCATTCCCGGACGCAGAAATCTACATCCCGGTGATCAACTACTCGGACACACTACCCCCGGAACAACAGAGGAACCTGGATACACTGAATAAGTACATCATGGAGAATACGAATCACATCCCAAAACTGCGGAAACAGGACTTTAAAACAGCAAGGGACAACGTCCACTGGACCACAGAAACAGCAGAAAAGATGCTGCAACACTGGATGACGCATTTAAACTAGACATCCCCACAAGCCTACAAACTGAGGAGGGGAGCAAGAACATAGTACTCCTGGCCAACAACTTTCAACCGACAGAGCCCCAAATAAAACTACTGGAAAAAGGACTTTCCTTCATCCCCACGCTAGATATCCACAAACAACAGAGGAATAACCTAAGACAGGACATAGGAATATACCACAGGAAACTAAAACTGGCAGCCTTTTTCCAAAACAAGAGAAAAAAGGACAGGATACCCTTCATGCCCACATCCAAATGGGAGCCTAGAGGGGGACAAATTGCCCAGGAAATCACCGACTTGATCACCCTAGACAGGGAAGCACTAGACGTACTGCCAGAACAACATAGAGATCACTGTAACCTAACGCAGGAGGAGGTAACAGCCCTCAGGAACCTAACCAAAAACAGAAACATAGTCATTAAACCAGCAGACAAGGGAAGCGCTATAGTGATCATGGACAGAGAACAGTACATCTGGGAGGCTGAGAGACAGCTCAACAACCAGGAACACTACAGGAAACTACAGGAACCCACTTACCTAAAAACAGTGGAGGACATAAATAAAATCATAGATACGCTGTTGGACAAAAAATACATAAATACGAAACAGAGCAGCTACCTAAAGGGAAAAGAAGCACCCAGAGCCAGGATATTCTACCTACTACCCAAGATTCACAAAGCACCAGACACATGGCCTAAACCGTATGAGATTCCATCAGGAAGGCCGATTGTCTCTGACTGCAACAGTGAATCCTACAGGACGGCAGAATACATAGATTTCTTTCTAAATCCTCTGTCGAACCGCCATCCTAGCTACATAAAGGACACCTATGATTTTGTAGCCAAAATCAGAGGCATCACCGTCCCACAGTCTGCGTTTTTATTCAGTATAGATGTAGACAGCCTATACACCAACATAGAAACAACAGAGGGACTAAAAGCAGTTAGGAAATGGTTCAACAAATACCCGGACAAAGACAGACCGGATGCAGAAATCCTGGAACTCCTGTTCATCAACCTGACGAAAAACGACTTTGAATTCAACCAGGAATTTTACCTCCAAATCAAAGGGACAGCAATGGGCAAGAAATTCGCACCAGCCTATGCGGACATTTACATGGCTGACTGGGAAGAAACAGTCTTCGAGAAATGCACACACAAACCCACACACTACTTTAGATATTTAGATGACATCTGGGGCACATGGACACACGGCACAGACACATTTTTAGACTTCATGAACATCTTAAACACGCACCACACATCGATCAAAGTTAAACACACCACACATAACTCCTCAATTAATTTCTTAGACACCACCACATACAAAGGCCCTGATTTTAACCGCACTAACACATTAGACACAAAGGTTTATTTCAAAGATACTGACACACATTCATTACTACACAAAAACAGCTTCCACCCAAAACACACATTCAGAGGACTTGTTAAATCCCAACTCTTAAGATTCCACAGAATCTGCAGCCAGTCCACGGAATTTGAAAAGGCCACTCAGACTCTATATGGGTCGTTGAGGAAAAGAGGCTACGCCCGGAGCTTCCTGAGGAAAATCCGAAAGTCGTTTCTGGAAACAAAGGAGAAGAACCTCAAAACTCCCATCCCCCTGATAACAACTTACTCGAGCCTAAGTATCCACATTAACAACAGAATCAAAAGGAACTTTGAAGACACTCAAAGGAACAATTCTGTGATGCAGGAATTTAGGATCATATCAGCATATAGGAAAAACAAAAACTTACAGGACATCTTAGTCAAAAGTAAACTAAAACCAAAACCGGGACAACCACACAAAAACAAACCGCAGTTCTTTAAAGAGAAAAAATCTGTAAAGAACAGGGGAACCAAACAGGTATTTCCCATCCTCCAGAAAATCAATCTGGACACAAGAAACTGCGTGTACATCATCACATGCAACAAATGCGGGAGCCAGTACATAGGAGAAACAGGGAATTCCATCCGAATCCGACTGGCACAACACAGATATAACATTAAGAACCAGAAAGAAATGCACACTAAATTAGTCCCACATTTTCTGGAACACGGCCTTCAATCACTAGAAGTGAGCGGACTCGAACACAACATTAATTGGACAGCTGCACAACGGCAGCAGACAGAGAGATACTGGATTCGTCAACTCGACACCAGATATCCCACTGGACTGAACATTAAATAAATTTGACATGCTTTCTCAGCCCGACCTGCCGAGTATCAGAGTGAGGTTGGAATCAGGGAATCCACAGATGGCCTATGCATTCCCTGTCTTTTTTAGAAGCACAAGTCAGTTAAAACTGACAGCTCTAGAAAGCAGGATCCGTTGTCCCGAACCTAACCAGCTCGTGCCTCTGGGGAAGCAGCCCTGCCATTGGCAGACTGTCCAGATCAAACCGATCAATGAGAAAGGAGGGGGCGGAGAAAGCGGGCGGAGCCCAAAATACACAGACACAAATAGAGCAGCAAAACACTGAGCAGCCACACTGCCTGATGAAGATCTAACCAGATCGAAACGTCGCGACCTACACACCGAGAGAAAGGACAAGCTTCCACCTCCAGCAAGAACCAGAAGGACGAACCCTCCCTCCACGGAAGAGAACTCTCTCCACAGAGGACCAACAAGGAGCAAAACTGACTTAGGTTGATACCTTACTCAGTTTACTCAGGAGACCTTCACAAAGGACCTCTCCACACGCTGCAGCAGCCCTCCAGCAGAAACAGCACTCCGGAGGACTCAGCCTACAGCACAAAAACACAAATCTAACACAGGTCGATACCTAACGGTGCCAACTAAAGCCTTGTTAAATTTGTTAGGTAAGTATGAGCCACAAAGGTAGACGCCAGCCCCGGGCTGACAACACACACTACCAGAGAGGCTACACCACAGCACACACACAGCACCACAGGAAAAGACAAATGACACAGTGTCAGAGCTCTTTTCAAATCACGGTGAGAATAATGTTTAATTTGATCCGTATGGTACACCACCTGCGCAATATTACTGTCAGCGTGGACCACAACAAAGAGTCCAGACCGGATCCTCCCAGCCTGCTACGCAAGATGAAGGAACTGATGGATCTCATCAAACCAGCTTGCCCGACAGGGAAAACCTTGCTCCTCCTGGAAGGCAATGCTAGAAACTGGGGCTACAATACTCGAGTAATCCTTGATGGACACTACACTGATGAGATCGACAGACTGTCCGCAGAGCTCTCCCAGGTGCTCACAGGAAACTGGAGAGAACCATGGGAAGTAGCTCAACGCTGGGCCTGGAACAACCTCGGCAAGAGACTGCACAGGAGCTCTCTGGAGCACACCAGGGCCATCATCATCAGCGTAAACAGCCCCAAAACAACACCTTCACAGCCACCGACCACCACTCAGAACCGGTACAGCGTGCTGACGGAGGAAACCGAGAGGGAGACAGAGACCGGCAACAGCTCTCAGAGTGCTAGCACAGGAGAGAATGAAAATCCTGCCCCCTGGACGATCCCTCCAAGGATCGCCCCTGCAGACACGCCGGCACTGTCACAGACAGAATTCCCTCAGATTCCAAAAACCCGACGCACGCCGAACAACAGGAGCCGTGAGAATAAAAAGAGGAGCAACGCAGAACCAGCCGCGACTCCCCCTCCGGCCTTCCAGCCGTCTGAGATTTCCCCGGCAGGCTCACCACTTGCACCTTCTTCCCTGCAGCTCTCTACCCACTCGGTCACTCCAACACCTAGACCGAGATCCCGCCTGCATGCCTCCCCCACCGCCTCTGCATCCTGCGCGCCTGCCTCCCTCATCTCCCCAGCATCTAACTTGGATGCTTCTCTCCTCCCTTCTCACTCTCCATTTTCTGCTTCCCTCCTCTCTACCCACACCTCTCACTCATCTGTGCCTAATCTTAACCTTTCACCCTGCATGCCTGACCTGAACCCTCCTGCCTTATCTATTAACCTTTCCCTCGACCCTAACTCTAACCCTAACCAAATTCCATCTTCTCTCTCTACCCCGGCTCCTGCTGCCTCGTCTCCTAATCCTTCCCCTGACTCTAACCCTAACCCACCTCCATCCTCTCCCTCGCTCCCGTCTCCTGCTGCCTTGTCCCCTAATCTTTCCCCGGACACTAACCCTAACTTGAATCAACTTTCATCCTCTCTCTCCATCCCGTTTCCTGACCTCTCCACTGCACCGGCTTCTCCAGCCTCCTCTCCCTCCTCCCCCACTCCTCCCAGGGCGCACATCTTCCCCGTAGTAACTGTACAACGGACACTAGTCTCTACGGAGACTCCCAAAACAACTCACAGACCAACACGCCACCCAAACACCAGTAGGAAAAACCTGGATTGGTCCCTGAAAACCCGGAAAAGTTGTCTCATCATCGGTGACTCGAATCTGGCTAACATCCCACCACACACGAACGAGGATGTCCAGATTGACAGCTATCCGGGCGCTAAATTCTCCCACGTGGAACCGCTGCTACAAGCACACAGGGACAACACCACGGTGAAGAAAGTAGTGCTCTCTTTCGGGATCAATAACAGGGAAAACAAACCAAAGGAAACAACAATAAAGCAGGTGCAGAAGGCTCGCAGAGCATCCAAACTTGCATTCCCGGACGCAGAAATCTACATCCCGGTGATCAACTACTCGGACACACTACCCCCGGAACAACAGAGGAACCTGGATACACTGAATAAGTACATCATGGAGAATACGAATCACATCCCAAAACTGCGGAAACAGGACTTTAAAACAGCAAGGGACAACGTCCACTGGACCACAGAAACAGCAGAAAAGATGCTGCAACACTGGATGACGCATTTAAACTAGACATCCCCACAAGCCTACAAACTGAGGAGGGGAGCAAGAACATAGTACTCCTGGCCAACAACTTTCAACCGACAGAGCCCCAAATAAAACTACTGGAAAAAGGACTTTCCTTCATCCCCACGCTAGATATCCACAAACAACAGAGGAATAACCTAAGACAGGACATAGGAATATACCACAGGAAACTAAAACTGGCAGCCTTTTTCCAAAACAAGAGAAAAAAGGACAGGATACCCTTCATGCCCACATCCAAATGGGAGCCTAGAGGGGGACAAATTGCCCAGGAAATCACCGACTTGATCACCCTAGACAGGGAAGCACTAGACGTACTGCCAGAACAACATAGAGATCACTGTAACCTAACGCAGGAGGAGGTAACAGCCCTCAGGAACCTAACCAAAAACAGAAACATAGTCATTAAACCAGCAGACAAGGGAAGCGCTATAGTGATCATGGACAGAGAACAGTACATCTGGGAGGCTGAGAGACAGCTCAACAACCAGGAACACTACAGGAAACTACAGGAACCCACTTACCTAAAAACAGTGGAGGACATAAATAAAATCATAGATACGCTGTTGGACAAAAAATACATAAATACGAAACAGAGCAGCTACCTAAAGGGAAAAGAAGCACCCAGAGCCAGGATATTCTACCTACTACCCAAGATTCACAAAGCACCAGACACATGGCCTAAACCGTATGAGATTCCATCAGGAAGGCCGATTGTCTCTGACTGCAACAGTGAATCCTACAGGACGGCAGAATACATAGATTTCTTTCTAAATCCTCTGTCGAACCGCCATCCTAGCTACATAAAGGACACCTATGATTTTGTAGCCAAAATCAGAGGCATCACCGTCCCACAGTCTGCGTTTTTATTCAGTATAGATGTAGACAGCCTATACACCAACATAGAAACAACAGAGGGACTAAAAGCAGTTAGGAAATGGTTCAACAAATACCCGGACAAAGACAGACCGGATGCAGAAATCCTGGAACTCCTGTTCATCAACCTGACGAAAAACGACTTTGAATTCAACCAGGAATTTTACCTCCAAATCAAAGGGACAGCAATGGGCAAGAAATTCGCACCAGCCTATGCGGACATTTACATGGCTGACTGGGAAGAAACAGTCTTCGAGAAATGCACACACAAACCCACACACTACTTTAGATATTTAGATGACATCTGGGGCACATGGACACACGGCACAGACACATTTTTAGACTTCATGAACATCTTAAACACGCACCACACATCGATCAAAGTTAAACACACCACACATAACTCCTCAATTAATTTCTTAGACACCACCACATACAAAGGCCCTGATTTTAACCGCACTAACACATTAGACACAAAGGTTTATTTCAAAGATACTGACACACATTCATTACTACACAAAAACAGCTTCCACCCAAAACACACATTCAGAGGACTTGTTAAATCCCAACTCTTAAGATTCCACAGAATCTGCAGCCAGTCCACGGAATTTGAAAAGGCCACTCAGACTCTATATGGGTCGTTGAGGAAAAGAGGCTACGCCCGGAGCTTCCTGAGGAAAATCCGAAAGTCGTTTCTGGAAACAAAGGAGAAGAACCTCAAAACTCCCATCCCCCTGATAACAACTTACTCGAGCCTAAGTATCCACATTAACAACAGAATCAAAAGGAACTTTGAAGACACTCAAAGGAACAATTCTGTGATGCAGGAATTTAGGATCATATCAGCATATAGGAAAAACAAAAACTTACAGGACATCTTAGTCAAAAGTAAACTAAAACCAAAACCGGGACAACCACACAAAAACAAACCGCAGTTCTTTAAAGAGAAAAAATCTGTAAAGAACAGGGGAACCAAACAGGTATTTCCCATCCTCCAGAAAATCAATCTGGACACAAGAAACTGCGTGTACATCATCACATGCAACAAATGCGGGAGCCAGTACATAGGAGAAACAGGGAATTCCATCCGAATCCGACTGGCACAACACAGATATAACATTAAGAACCAGAAAGAAATGCACACTAAATTAGTCCCACATTTTCTGGAACACGGCCTTCAATCACTAGAAGTGAGCGGACTCGAACACAACATTAATTGGACAGCTGCACAACGGCAGCAGACAGAGAGATACTGGATTCGTCAACTCGACACCAGATATCCCACTGGACTGAACATTAAATAAATTTGACATGCTTTCTCAGCCCGACCTGCCGAGTATCAGAGTGAGGTTGGAATCAGGGAATCCACAGATGGCCTATGCATTCCCTGTCTTTTTTAGAAGCACAAGTCAGTTAAAACTGACAGCTCTAGAAAGCAGGATCCGTTGTCCCGAACCTAACCAGCTCGTGCCTCTGGGGAAGCAGCCCTGCCATTGGCAGACTGTCCAGATCAAACCGATCAATGAGAAAGGAGGGGGCGGAGAAAGCGGGCGGAGCCCAAAATACACAGACACAAATAGAGCAGCAAAACACTGAGCAGCCACACTGCCTGATGAAGATCTAACCAGATCGAAACGTCGCGACCTACACACCGAGAGAAAGGACAAGCTTCCACCTCCAGCAAGAACCAGAAGGACGAACCCTCCCTCCACGGAAGAGAACTCTCTCCACAGAGGACCAACAAGGAGCAAAACTGACTTAGGTTGATACCTTACTCAGTTTACTCAGGAGACCTTCACAAAGGACCTCTCCACACGCTGCAGCAGCCCTCCAGCAGAAACAGCACTCCGGAGGACTCAGCCTACAGCACAAAAACACAAATCTAACACAGGTCGATACCTAACGGTGCCAACTAAAGCCTTGTTAAATTTGTTAGGTAAGTATGAGCCACAAAGGTAGACGCCAGCCCCGGGCTGACAACACACACTACCAGAGAGGCTACACCACAGCACACACACAGCACCACAGGAAAAGACAAATGACACAGTGTCAGAGCTCTTTTCAAATCACGGTGAGAATAATGTTTAATTTGATCCGTATGGTACACCACCTGCGCAATATTACTGTCAGCGTGGACCACAACAAAGAGTCCAGACCGGATCCTCCCAGCCTGCTACGCAAGATGAAGGAACTGATGGATCTCATCAAACCAGCTTGCCCGACAGGGAAAACCTTGCTCCTCCTGGAAGGCAATGCTAGAAACTGGGGCTACAATACTCGAGTAATCCTTGATGGACACTACACTGATGAGATCGACAGACTGTCCGCAGAGCTCTCCCAGGTGCTCACAGGAAACTGGAGAGAACCATGGGAAGTAGCTCAACGCTGGGCCTGGAACAACCTCGGCAAGAGACTGCACAGGAGCTCTCTGGAGCACACCAGGGCCATCATCATCAGCGTAAACAGCCCCAAAACAACACCTTCACAGCCACCGACCACCACTCAGAACCGGTACAGCGTGCTGACGGAGGAAACCGAGAGGGAGACAGAGACCGGCAACAGCTCTCAGAGTGCTAGCACAGGAGAGAATGAAAATCCTGCCCCCTGGACGATCCCTCCAAGGATCGCCCCTGCAGACACGCCGGCACTGTCACAGACAGAATTCCCTCAGATTCCAAAAACCCGACGCACGCCGAACAACAGGAGCCGTGAGAATAAAAAGAGGAGCAACGCAGAACCAGCCGCGACTCCCCCTCCGGCCTTCCAGCCGTCTGAGATTTCCCCGGCAGGCTCACCACTTGCACCTTCTTCCCTGCAGCTCTCTACCCACTCGGTCACTCCAACACCTAGACCGAGATCCCGCCTGCATGCCTCCCCCACCGCCTCTGCATCCTGCGCGCCTGCCTCCCTCATCTCCCCAGCATCTAACTTGGATGCTTCTCTCCTCCCTTCTCACTCTCCATTTTCTGCTTCCCTCCTCTCTACCCACACCTCTCACTCATCTGTGCCTAATCTTAACCTTTCACCCTGCATGCCTGACCTGAACCCTCCTGCCTTATCTATTAACCTTTCCCTCGACCCTAACTCTAACCCTAACCAAATTCCATCTTCTCTCTCTACCCCGGCTCCTGCTGCCTCGTCTCCTAATCCTTCCCCTGACTCTAACCCTAACCCACCTCCATCCTCTCCCTCGCTCCCGTCTCCTGCTGCCTTGTCCCCTAATCTTTCCCCGGACACTAACCCTAACTTGAATCAACTTTCATCCTCTCTCTCCATCCCGTTTCCTGACCTCTCCACTGCACCGGCTTCTCCAGCCTCCTCTCCCTCCTCCCCCACTCCTCCCAGGGCGCACATCTTCCCCGTAGTAACTGTACAACGGACACTAGTCTCTACGGAGACTCCCAAAACAACTCACAGACCAACACGCCACCCAAACACCAGTAGGAAAAACCTGGATTGGTCCCTGAAAACCCGGAAAAGTTGTCTCATCATCGGTGACTCGAATCTGGCTAACATCCCACCACACACGAACGAGGATGTCCAGATTGACAGCTATCCGGGCGCTAAATTCTCCCACGTGGAACCGCTGCTACAAGCACACAGGGACAACACCACGGTGAAGAAAGTAGTGCTCTCTTTCGGGATCAATAACAGGGAAAACAAACCAAAGGAAACAACAATAAAGCAGGTGCAGAAGGCTCGCAGAGCATCCAAACTTGCATTCCCGGACGCAGAAATCTACATCCCGGTGATCAACTACTCGGACACACTACCCCCGGAACAACAGAGGAACCTGGATACACTGAATAAGTACATCATGGAGAATACGAATCACATCCCAAAACTGCGGAAACAGGACTTTAAAACAGCAAGGGACAACGTCCACTGGACCACAGAAACAGCAGAAAAGATGCTGCAACACTGGATGACGCATTTAAACTAGACATCCCCACAAGCCTACAAACTGAGGAGGGGAGCAAGAACATAGTACTCCTGGCCAACAACTTTCAACCGACAGAGCCCCAAATAAAACTACTGGAAAAAGGACTTTCCTTCATCCCCACGCTAGATATCCACAAACAACAGAGGAATAACCTAAGACAGGACATAGGAATATACCACAGGAAACTAAAACTGGCAGCCTTTTTCCAAAACAAGAGAAAAAAGGACAGGATACCCTTCATGCCCACATCCAAATGGGAGCCTAGAGGGGGACAAATTGCCCAGGAAATCACCGACTTGATCACCCTAGACAGGGAAGCACTAGACGTACTGCCAGAACAACATAGAGATCACTGTAACCTAACGCAGGAGGAGGTAACAGCCCTCAGGAACCTAACCAAAAACAGAAACATAGTCATTAAACCAGCAGACAAGGGAAGCGCTATAGTGATCATGGACAGAGAACAGTACATCTGGGAGGCTGAGAGACAGCTCAACAACCAGGAACACTACAGGAAACTACAGGAACCCACTTACCTAAAAACAGTGGAGGACATAAATAAAATCATAGATACGCTGTTGGACAAAAAATACATAAATACGAAACAGAGCAGCTACCTAAAGGGAAAAGAAGCACCCAGAGCCAGGATATTCTACCTACTACCCAAGATTCACAAAGCACCAGACACATGGCCTAAACCGTATGAGATTCCATCAGGAAGGCCGATTGTCTCTGACTGCAACAGTGAATCCTACAGGACGGCAGAATACATAGATTTCTTTCTAAATCCTCTGTCGAACCGCCATCCTAGCTACATAAAGGACACCTATGATTTTGTAGCCAAAATCAGAGGCATCACCGTCCCACAGTCTGCGTTTTTATTCAGTATAGATGTAGACAGCCTATACACCAACATAGAAACAACAGAGGGACTAAAAGCAGTTAGGAAATGGTTCAACAAATACCCGGACAAAGACAGACCGGATGCAGAAATCCTGGAACTCCTGTTCATCAACCTGACGAAAAACGACTTTGAATTCAACCAGGAATTTTACCTCCAAATCAAAGGGACAGCAATGGGCAAGAAATTCGCACCAGCCTATGCGGACATTTACATGGCTGACTGGGAAGAAACAGTCTTCGAGAAATGCACACACAAACCCACACACTACTTTAGATATTTAGATGACATCTGGGGCACATGGACACACGGCACAGACACATTTTTAGACTTCATGAACATCTTAAACACGCACCACACATCGATCAAAGTTAAACACACCACACATAACTCCTCAATTAATTTCTTAGACACCACCACATACAAAGGCCCTGATTTTAACCGCACTAACACATTAGACACAAAGGTTTATTTCAAAGATACTGACACACATTCATTACTACACAAAAACAGCTTCCACCCAAAACACACATTCAGAGGACTTGTTAAATCCCAACTCTTAAGATTCCACAGAATCTGCAGCCAGTCCACGGAATTTGAAAAGGCCACTCAGACTCTATATGGGTCGTTGAGGAAAAGAGGCTACGCCCGGAGCTTCCTGAGGAAAATCCGAAAGTCGTTTCTGGAAACAAAGGAGAAGAACCTCAAAACTCCCATCCCCCTGATAACAACTTACTCGAGCCTAAGTATCCACATTAACAACAGAATCAAAAGGAACTTTGAAGACACTCAAAGGAACAATTCTGTGATGCAGGAATTTAGGATCATATCAGCATATAGGAAAAACAAAAACTTACAGGACATCTTAGTCAAAAGTAAACTAAAACCAAAACCGGGACAACCACACAAAAACAAACCGCAGTTCTTTAAAGAGAAAAAATCTGTAAAGAACAGGGGAACCAAACAGGTATTTCCCATCCTCCAGAAAATCAATCTGGACACAAGAAACTGCGTGTACATCATCACATGCAACAAATGCGGGAGCCAGTACATAGGAGAAACAGGGAATTCCATCCGAATCCGACTGGCACAACACAGATATAACATTAAGAACCAGAAAGAAATGCACACTAAATTAGTCCCACATTTTCTGGAACACGGCCTTCAATCACTAGAAGTGAGCGGACTCGAACACAACATTAATTGGACAGCTGCACAACGGCAGCAGACAGAGAGATACTGGATTCGTCAACTCGACACCAGATATCCCACTGGACTGAACATTAAATAAATTTGACATGCTTTCTCAGCCCGACCTGCCGAGTATCAGAGTGAGGTTGGAATCAGGGAATCCACAGATGGCCTATGCATTCCCTGTCTTTTTTAGAAGCACAAGTCAGTTAAAACTGACAGCTCTAGAAAGCAGGATCCGTTGTCCCGAACCTAACCAGCTCGTGCCTCTGGGGAAGCAGCCCTGCCATTGGCAGACTGTCCAGATCAAACCGATCAATGAGAAAGGAGGGGGCGGAGAAAGCGGGCGGAGCCCAAAATACACAGACACAAATAGAGCAGCAAAACACTGAGCAGCCACACTGCCTGATGAAGATCTAACCAGATCGAAACGTCGCGACCTACACACCGAGAGAAAGGACAAGCTTCCACCTCCAGCAAGAACCAGAAGGACGAACCCTCCCTCCACGGAAGAGAACTCTCTCCACAGAGGACCAACAAGGAGCAAAACTGACTTAGGTTGATACCTTACTCAGTTTACTCAGGAGACCTTCACAAAGGACCTCTCCACACGCTGCAGCAGCCCTCCAGCAGAAACAGCACTCCGGAGGACTCAGCCTACAGCACAAAAACACAAATCTAACACAGGTCGATACCTAACGGTGCCAACTAAAGCCTTGTTAAATTTGTTAGGTAAGTATGAGCCACAAAGGTAGACGCCAGCCCCGGGCTGACAACACACACTACCAGAGAGGCTACACCACAGCACACACACAGCACCACAGGAAAAGACAAATGACACAGTGTCAGAGCTCTTTTCAAATCACGGTGAGAATAATGTTTAATTTGATCCGTATGGTACACCACCTGCGCAATATTACTGTCAGCGTGGACCACAACAAAGAGTCCAGACCGGATCCTCCCAGCCTGCTACGCAAGATGAAGGAACTGATGGATCTCATCAAACCAGCTTGCCCGACAGGGAAAACCTTGCTCCTCCTGGAAGGCAATGCTAGAAACTGGGGCTACAATACTCGAGTAATCCTTGATGGACACTACACTGATGAGATCGACAGACTGTCCGCAGAGCTCTCCCAGGTGCTCACAGGAAACTGGAGAGAACCATGGGAAGTAGCTCAACGCTGGGCCTGGAACAACCTCGGCAAGAGACTGCACAGGAGCTCTCTGGAGCACACCAGGGCCATCATCATCAGCGTAAACAGCCCCAAAACAACACCTTCACAGCCACCGACCACCACTCAGAACCGGTACAGCGTGCTGACGGAGGAAACCGAGAGGGAGACAGAGACCGGCAACAGCTCTCAGAGTGCTAGCACAGGAGAGAATGAAAATCCTGCCCCCTGGACGATCCCTCCAAGGATCGCCCCTGCAGACACGCCGGCACTGTCACAGACAGAATTCCCTCAGATTCCAAAAACCCGACGCACGCCGAACAACAGGAGCCGTGAGAATAAAAAGAGGAGCAACGCAGAACCAGCCGCGACTCCCCCTCCGGCCTTCCAGCCGTCTGAGATTTCCCCGGCAGGCTCACCACTTGCACCTTCTTCCCTGCAGCTCTCTACCCACTCGGTCACTCCAACACCTAGACCGAGATCCCGCCTGCATGCCTCCCCCACCGCCTCTGCATCCTGCGCGCCTGCCTCCCTCATCTCCCCAGCATCTAACTTGGATGCTTCTCTCCTCCCTTCTCACTCTCCATTTTCTGCTTCCCTCCTCTCTACCCACACCTCTCACTCATCTGTGCCTAATCTTAACCTTTCACCCTGCATGCCTGACCTGAACCCTCCTGCCTTATCTATTAACCTTTCCCTCGACCCTAACTCTAACCCTAACCAAATTCCATCTTCTCTCTCTACCCCGGCTCCTGCTGCCTCGTCTCCTAATCCTTCCCCTGACTCTAACCCTAACCCACCTCCATCCTCTCCCTCGCTCCCGTCTCCTGCTGCCTTGTCCCCTAATCTTTCCCCGGACACTAACCCTAACTTGAATCAACTTTCATCCTCTCTCTCCATCCCGTTTCCTGACCTCTCCACTGCACCGGCTTCTCCAGCCTCCTCTCCCTCCTCCCCCACTCCTCCCAGGGCGCACATCTTCCCCGTAGTAACTGTACAACGGACACTAGTCTCTACGGAGACTCCCAAAACAACTCACAGACCAACACGCCACCCAAACACCAGTAGGAAAAACCTGGATTGGTCCCTGAAAACCCGGAAAAGTTGTCTCATCATCGGTGACTCGAATCTGGCTAACATCCCACCACACACGAACGAGGATGTCCAGATTGACAGCTATCCGGGCGCTAAATTCTCCCACGTGGAACCGCTGCTACAAGCACACAGGGACAACACCACGGTGAAGAAAGTAGTGCTCTCTTTCGGGATCAATAACAGGGAAAACAAACCAAAGGAAACAACAATAAAGCAGGTGCAGAAGGCTCGCAGAGCATCCAAACTTGCATTCCCGGACGCAGAAATCTACATCCCGGTGATCAACTACTCGGACACACTACCCCCGGAACAACAGAGGAACCTGGATACACTGAATAAGTACATCATGGAGAATACGAATCACATCCCAAAACTGCGGAAACAGGACTTTAAAACAGCAAGGGACAACGTCCACTGGACCACAGAAACAGCAGAAAAGATGCTGCAACACTGGATGACGCATTTAAACTAGACATCCCCACAAGCCTACAAACTGAGGAGGGGAGCAAGAACATAGTACTCCTGGCCAACAACTTTCAACCGACAGAGCCCCAAATAAAACTACTGGAAAAAGGACTTTCCTTCATCCCCACGCTAGATATCCACAAACAACAGAGGAATAACCTAAGACAGGACATAGGAATATACCACAGGAAACTAAAACTGGCAGCCTTTTTCCAAAACAAGAGAAAAAAGGACAGGATACCCTTCATGCCCACATCCAAATGGGAGCCTAGAGGGGGACAAATTGCCCAGGAAATCACCGACTTGATCACCCTAGACAGGGAAGCACTAGACGTACTGCCAGAACAACATAGAGATCACTGTAACCTAACGCAGGAGGAGGTAACAGCCCTCAGGAACCTAACCAAAAACAGAAACATAGTCATTAAACCAGCAGACAAGGGAAGCGCTATAGTGATCATGGACAGAGAACAGTACATCTGGGAGGCTGAGAGACAGCTCAACAACCAGGAACACTACAGGAAACTACAGGAACCCACTTACCTAAAAACAGTGGAGGACATAAATAAAATCATAGATACGCTGTTGGACAAAAAATACATAAATACGAAACAGAGCAGCTACCTAAAGGGAAAAGAAGCACCCAGAGCCAGGATATTCTACCTACTACCCAAGATTCACAAAGCACCAGACACATGGCCTAAACCGTATGAGATTCCATCAGGAAGGCCGATTGTCTCTGACTGCAACAGTGAATCCTACAGGACGGCAGAATACATAGATTTCTTTCTAAATCCTCTGTCGAACCGCCATCCTAGCTACATAAAGGACACCTATGATTTTGTAGCCAAAATCAGAGGCATCACCGTCCCACAGTCTGCGTTTTTATTCAGTATAGATGTAGACAGCCTATACACCAACATAGAAACAACAGAGGGACTAAAAGCAGTTAGGAAATGGTTCAACAAATACCCGGACAAAGACAGACCGGATGCAGAAATCCTGGAACTCCTGTTCATCAACCTGACGAAAAACGACTTTGAATTCAACCAGGAATTTTACCTCCAAATCAAAGGGACAGCAATGGGCAAGAAATTCGCACCAGCCTATGCGGACATTTACATGGCTGACTGGGAAGAAACAGTCTTCGAGAAATGCACACACAAACCCACACACTACTTTAGATATTTAGATGACATCTGGGGCACATGGACACACGGCACAGACACATTTTTAGACTTCATGAACATCTTAAACACGCACCACACATCGATCAAAGTTAAACACACCACACATAACTCCTCAATTAATTTCTTAGACACCACCACATACAAAGGCCCTGATTTTAACCGCACTAACACATTAGACACAAAGGTTTATTTCAAAGATACTGACACACATTCATTACTACACAAAAACAGCTTCCACCCAAAACACACATTCAGAGGACTTGTTAAATCCCAACTCTTAAGATTCCACAGAATCTGCAGCCAGTCCACGGAATTTGAAAAGGCCACTCAGACTCTATATGGGTCGTTGAGGAAAAGAGGCTACGCCCGGAGCTTCCTGAGGAAAATCCGAAAGTCGTTTCTGGAAACAAAGGAGAAGAACCTCAAAACTCCCATCCCCCTGATAACAACTTACTCGAGCCTAAGTATCCACATTAACAACAGAATCAAAAGGAACTTTGAAGACACTCAAAGGAACAATTCTGTGATGCAGGAATTTAGGATCATATCAGCATATAGGAAAAACAAAAACTTACAGGACATCTTAGTCAAAAGTAAACTAAAACCAAAACCGGGACAACCACACAAAAACAAACCGCAGTTCTTTAAAGAGAAAAAATCTGTAAAGAACAGGGGAACCAAACAGGTATTTCCCATCCTCCAGAAAATCAATCTGGACACAAGAAACTGCGTGTACATCATCACATGCAACAAATGCGGGAGCCAGTACATAGGAGAAACAGGGAATTCCATCCGAATCCGACTGGCACAACACAGATATAACATTAAGAACCAGAAAGAAATGCACACTAAATTAGTCCCACATTTTCTGGAACACGGCCTTCAATCACTAGAAGTGAGCGGACTCGAACACAACATTAATTGGACAGCTGCACAACGGCAGCAGACAGAGAGATACTGGATTCGTCAACTCGACACCAGATATCCCACTGGACTGAACATTAAATAAATTTGACATGCTTTCTCAGCCCGACCTGCCGAGTATCAGAGTGAGGTTGGAATCAGGGAATCCACAGATGGCCTATGCATTCCCTGTCTTTTTTAGAAGCACAAGTCAGTTAAAACTGACAGCTCTAGAAAGCAGGATCCGTTGTCCCGAACCTAACCAGCTCGTGCCTCTGGGGAAGCAGCCCTGCCATTGGCAGACTGTCCAGATCAAACCGATCAATGAGAAAGGAGGGGGCGGAGAAAGCGGGCGGAGCCCAAAATACACAGACACAAATAGAGCAGCAAAACACTGAGCAGCCACACTGCCTGATGAAGATCTAACCAGATCGAAACGTCGCGACCTACACACCGAGAGAAAGGACAAGCTTCCACCTCCAGCAAGAACCAGAAGGACAAACCCTCCCTCCACGGAAGAGAACTCTCTCCACAGAGGACCAACAAGGAGCAAAACTGACTTAGGTTGATACCTTACTCAGTTTACTCAGGAGACCTTCACAAAGGACCTCTCCACACGCTGCAGCAGCCCTCCAGCAGAAACAGCACTCCGGAGGACTCAGCCTACAGCACAAAAACACAAATCTAACACAGGTCGATACCTAACGGTGCCAACTAAAGCCTTGTTAAATTTGTTAGGTAAGTATGAGCCACAAAGGTAGACGCCAGCCCCGGGCTGACAACACACACTACCAGAGAGGCTACACCACAGCACACACACAGCACCACAGGAAAAGACAAATGACACAGTGTCAGAGCTCTTTTCAAATCACGGTGAGAATAATGTTTAATTTGATCCGTATGGTACACCACCTGCGCAATATTACTGTCAGCGTGGACCACAACAAAGAGTCCAGACCGGATCCTCCCAGCCTGCTACGCAAGATGAAGGAACTGATGGATCTCATCAAACCAGCTTGCCCGACAGGGAAAACCTTGCTCCTCCTGGAAGGCAATGCTAGAAACTGGGGCTACAATACTCGAGTAATCCTTGATGGACACTACACTGATGAGATCGACAGACTGTCCGCAGAGCTCTCCCAGGTGCTCACAGGAAACTGGAGAGAACCATGGGAAGTAGCTCAACGCTGGGCCTGGAACAACCTCGGCAAGAGACTGCACAGGAGCTCTCTGGAGCACACCAGGGCCATCATCATCAGCGTAAACAGCCCCAAAACAACACCTTCACAGCCACCGACCACCACTCAGAACCGGTACAGCGTGCTGACGGAGGAAACCGAGAGGGAGACAGAGACCGGCAACAGCTCTCAGAGTGCTAGCACAGGAGAGAATGAAAATCCTGCCCCCTGGACGATCCCTCCAAGGATCGCCCCTGCAGACACGCCGGCACTGTCACAGACAGAATTCCCTCAGATTCCAAAAACCCGACGCACGCCGAACAACAGGAGCCGTGAGAATAAAAAGAGGAGCAACGCAGAACCAGCCGCGACTCCCCCTCCGGCCTTCCAGCCGTCTGAGATTTCCCCGGCAGGCTCACCACTTGCACCTTCTTCCCTGCAGCTCTCTACCCACTCGGTCACTCCAACACCTAGACCGAGATCCCGCCTGCATGCCTCCCCCACCGCCTCTGCATCCTGCGCGCCTGCCTCCCTCATCTCCCCAGCATCTAACTTGGATGCTTCTCTCCTCCCTTCTCACTCTCCATTTTCTGCTTCCCTCCTCTCTACCCACACCTCTCACTCATCTGTGCCTAATCTTAACCTTTCACCCTGCATGCCTGACCTGAACCCTCCTGCCTTATCTATTAACCTTTCCCTCGACCCTAACTCTAACCCTAACCAAATTCCATCTTCTCTCTCTACCCCGGCTCCTGCTGCCTCGTCTCCTAATCCTTCCCCTGACTCTAACCCTAACCCACCTCCATCCTCTCCCTCGCTCCCGTCTCCTGCTGCCTTGTCCCCTAATCTTTCCCCGGACACTAACCCTAACTTGAATCAACTTTCATCCTCTCTCTCCATCCCGTTTCCTGACCTCTCCACTGCACCGGCTTCTCCAGCCTCCTCTCCCTCCTCCCCCACTCCTCCCAGGGCGCACATCTTCCCCGTAGTAACTGTACAACGGACACTAGTCTCTACGGAGACTCCCAAAACAACTCACAGACCAACACGCCACCCAAACACCAGTAGGAAAAACCTGGATTGGTCCCTGAAAACCCGGAAAAGTTGTCTCATCATCGGTGACTCGAATCTGGCTAACATCCCACCACACACGAACGAGGATGTCCAGATTGACAGCTATCCGGGCGCTAAATTCTCCCACGTGGAACCGCTGCTACAAGCACACAGGGACAACACCACGGTGAAGAAAGTAGTGCTCTCTTTCGGGATCAATAACAGGGAAAACAAACCAAAGGAAACAACAATAAAGCAGGTGCAGAAGGCTCGCAGAGCATCCAAACTTGCATTCCCGGACGCAGAAATCTACATCCCGGTGATCAACTACTCGGACACACTACCCCCGGAACAACAGAGGAACCTGGATACACTGAATAAGTACATCATGGAGAATACGAATCACATCCCAAAACTGCGGAAACAGGACTTTAAAACAGCAAGGGACAACGTCCACTGGACCACAGAAACAGCAGAAAAGATGCTGCAACACTGGATGACGCATTTAAACTAGACATCCCCACAAGCCTACAAACTGAGGAGGGGAGCAAGAACATAGTACTCCTGGCCAACAACTTTCAACCGACAGAGCCCCAAATAAAACTACTGGAAAAAGGACTTTCCTTCATCCCCACGCTAGATATCCACAAACAACAGAGGAATAACCTAAGACAGGACATAGGAATATACCACAGGAAACTAAAACTGGCAGCCTTTTTCCAAAACAAGAGAAAAAAGGACAGGATACCCTTCATGCCCACATCCAAATGGGAGCCTAGAGGGGGACAAATTGCCCAGGAAATCACCGACTTGATCACCCTAGACAGGGAAGCACTAGACGTACTGCCAGAACAACATAGAGATCACTGTAACCTAACGCAGGAGGAGGTAACAGCCCTCAGGAACCTAACCAAAAACAGAAACATAGTCATTAAACCAGCAGACAAGGGAAGCGCTATAGTGATCATGGACAGAGAACAGTACATCTGGGAGGCTGAGAGACAGCTCAACAACCAGGAACACTACAGGAAACTACAGGAACCCACTTACCTAAAAACAGTGGAGGACATAAATAAAATCATAGATACGCTGTTGGACAAAAAATACATAAATACGAAACAGAGCAGCTACCTAAAGGGAAAAGAAGCACCCAGAGCCAGGATATTCTACCTACTACCCAAGATTCACAAAGCACCAGACACATGGCCTAAACCGTATGAGATTCCATCAGGAAGGCCGATTGTCTCTGACTGCAACAGTGAATCCTACAGGACGGCAGAATACATAGATTTCTTTCTAAATCCTCTGTCGAACCGCCATCCTAGCTACATAAAGGACACCTATGATTTTGTAGCCAAAATCAGAGGCATCACCGTCCCACAGTCTGCGTTTTTATTCAGTATAGATGTAGACAGCCTATACACCAACATAGAAACAACAGAGGGACTAAAAGCAGTTAGGAAATGGTTCAACAAATACCCGGACAAAGACAGACCGGATGCAGAAATCCTGGAACTCCTGTTCATCAACCTGACGAAAAACGACTTTGAATTCAACCAGGAATTTTACCTCCAAATCAAAGGGACAGCAATGGGCAAGAAATTCGCACCAGCCTATGCGGACATTTACATGGCTGACTGGGAAGAAACAGTCTTCGAGAAATGCACACACAAACCCACACACTACTTTAGATATTTAGATGACATCTGGGGCACATGGACACACGGCACAGACACATTTTTAGACTTCATGAACATCTTAAACACGCACCACACATCGATCAAAGTTAAACACACCACACATAACTCCTCAATTAATTTCTTAGACACCACCACATACAAAGGCCCTGATTTTAACCGCACTAACACATTAGACACAAAGGTTTATTTCAAAGATACTGACACACATTCATTACTACACAAAAACAGCTTCCACCCAAAACACACATTCAGAGGACTTGTTAAATCCCAACTCTTAAGATTCCACAGAATCTGCAGCCAGTCCACGGAATTTGAAAAGGCCACTCAGACTCTATATGGGTCGTTGAGGAAAAGAGGCTACGCCCGGAGCTTCCTGAGGAAAATCCGAAAGTCGTTTCTGGAAACAAAGGAGAAGAACCTCAAAACTCCCATCCCCCTGATAACAACTTACTCGAGCCTAAGTATCCACATTAACAACAGAATCAAAAGGAACTTTGAAGACACTCAAAGGAACAATTCTGTGATGCAGGAATTTAGGATCATATCAGCATATAGGAAAAACAAAAACTTACAGGACATCTTAGTCAAAAGTAAACTAAAACCAAAACCGGGACAACCACACAAAAACAAACCGCAGTTCTTTAAAGAGAAAAAATCTGTAAAGAACAGGGGAACCAAACAGGTATTTCCCATCCTCCAGAAAATCAATCTGGACACAAGAAACTGCGTGTACATCATCACATGCAACAAATGCGGGAGCCAGTACATAGGAGAAACAGGGAATTCCATCCGAATCCGACTGGCACAACACAGATATAACATTAAGAACCAGAAAGAAATGCACACTAAATTAGTCCCACATTTTCTGGAACACGGCCTTCAATCACTAGAAGTGAGCGGACTCGAACACAACATTAATTGGACAGCTGCACAACGGCAGCAGACAGAGAGATACTGGATTCGTCAACTCGACACCAGATATCCCACTGGACTGAACATTAAATAAATTTGACATGCTTTCTCAGCCCGACCTGCCGAGTATCAGAGTGAGGTTGGAATCAGGGAATCCACAGATGGCCTATGCATTCCCTGTCTTTTTTAGAAGCACAAGTCAGTTAAAACTGACAGCTCTAGAAAGCAGGATCCGTTGTCCCGAACCTAACCAGCTCGTGCCTCTGGGGAAGCAGCCCTGCCATTGGCAGACTGTCCAGATCAAACCGATCAATGAGAAAGGAGGGGGCGGAGAAAGCGGGCGGAGCCCAAAATACACAGACACAAATAGAGCAGCAAAACACTGAGCAGCCACACTGCCTGATGAAGATCTAACCAGATCGAAACGTCGCGACCTACACACCGAGAGAAAGGACAAGCTTCCACCTCCAGCAAGAACCAGAAGGACGAACCCTCCCTCCACGGAAGAGAACTCTCTCCACAGAGGACCAACAAGGAGCAAAACTGACTTAGGTTGATACCTTACTCAGTTTACTCAGGAGACCTTCACAAAGGACCTCTCCACACGCTGCAGCAGCCCTCCAGCAGAAACAGCACTCCGGAGGACTCAGCCTACAGCACAAAAACACAAATCTAACACAGGTCGATACCTAACGGTGCCAACTAAAGCCTTGTTAAATTTGTTAGGTAAGTATGAGCCACAAAGGTAGACGCCAGCCCCGGGCTGACAACACACACTACCAGAGAGGCTACACCACAGCACACACACAGCACCACAGGAAAAGACAAATGACACAGTGTCAGAGCTCTTTTCAAATCACGGTGAGAATAATGTTTAATTTGATCCGTATGGTACACCACCTGCGCAATATTACTGTCAGCGTGGACCACAACAAAGAGTCCAGACCGGATCCTCCCAGCCTGCTACGCAAGATGAAGGAACTGATGGATCTCATCAAACCAGCTTGCCCGACAGGGAAAACCTTGCTCCTCCTGGAAGGCAATGCTAGAAACTGGGGCTACAATACTCGAGTAATCCTTGATGGACACTACACTGATGAGATCGACAGACTGTCCGCAGAGCTCTCCCAGGTGCTCACAGGAAACTGGAGAGAACCATGGGAAGTAGCTCAACGCTGGGCCTGGAACAACCTCGGCAAGAGACTGCACAGGAGCTCTCTGGAGCACACCAGGGCCATCATCATCAGCGTAAACAGCCCCAAAACAACACCTTCACAGCCACCGACCACCACTCAGAACCGGTACAGCGTGCTGACGGAGGAAACCGAGAGGGAGACAGAGACCGGCAACAGCTCTCAGAGTGCTAGCACAGGAGAGAATGAAAATCCTGCCCCCTGGACGATCCCTCCAAGGATCGCCCCTGCAGACACGCCGGCACTGTCACAGACAGAATTCCCTCAGATTCCAAAAACCCGACGCACGCCGAACAACAGGAGCCGTGAGAATAAAAAGAGGAGCAACGCAGAACCAGCCGCGACTCCCCCTCCGGCCTTCCAGCCGTCTGAGATTTCCCCGGCAGGCTCACCACTTGCACCTTCTTCCCTGCAGCTCTCTACCCACTCGGTCACTCCAACACCTAGACCGAGATCCCGCCTGCATGCCTCCCCCACCGCCTCTGCATCCTGCGCGCCTGCCTCCCTCATCTCCCCAGCATCTAACTTGGATGCTTCTCTCCTCCCTTCTCACTCTCCATTTTCTGCTTCCCTCCTCTCTACCCACACCTCTCACTCATCTGTGCCTAATCTTAACCTTTCACCCTGCATGCCTGACCTGAACCCTCCTGCCTTATCTATTAACCTTTCCCTCGACCCTAACTCTAACCCTAACCAAATTCCATCTTCTCTCTCTACCCCGGCTCCTGCTGCCTCGTCTCCTAATCCTTCCCCTGACTCTAACCCTAACCCACCTCCATCCTCTCCCTCGCTCCCGTCTCCTGCTGCCTTGTCCCCTAATCTTTCCCCGGACACTAACCCTAACTTGAATCAACTTTCATCCTCTCTCTCCATCCCGTTTCCTGACCTCTCCACTGCACCGGCTTCTCCAGCCTCCTCTCCCTCCTCCCCCACTCCTCCCAGGGCGCACATCTTCCCCGTAGTAACTGTACAACGGACACTAGTCTCTACGGAGACTCCCAAAACAACTCACAGACCAACACGCCACCCAAACACCAGTAGGAAAAACCTGGATTGGTCCCTGAAAACCCGGAAAAGTTGTCTCATCATCGGTGACTCGAATCTGGCTAACATCCCACCACACACGAACGAGGATGTCCAGATTGACAGCTATCCGGGCGCTAAATTCTCCCACGTGGAACCGCTGCTACAAGCACACAGGGACAACACCACGGTGAAGAAAGTAGTGCTCTCTTTCGGGATCAATAACAGGGAAAACAAACCAAAGGAAACAACAATAAAGCAGGTGCAGAAGGCTCGCAGAGCATCCAAACTTGCATTCCCGGACGCAGAAATCTACATCCCGGTGATCAACTACTCGGACACACTACCCCCGGAACAACAGAGGAACCTGGATACACTGAATAAGTACATCATGGAGAATACGAATCACATCCCAAAACTGCGGAAACAGGACTTTAAAACAGCAAGGGACAACGTCCACTGGACCACAGAAACAGCAGAAAAGATGCTGCAACACTGGATGACGCATTTAAACTAGACATCCCCACAAGCCTACAAACTGAGGAGGGGAGCAAGAACATAGTACTCCTGGCCAACAACTTTCAACCGACAGAGCCCCAAATAAAACTACTGGAAAAAGGACTTTCCTTCATCCCCACGCTAGATATCCACAAACAACAGAGGAATAACCTAAGACAGGACATAGGAATATACCACAGGAAACTAAAACTGGCAGCCTTTTTCCAAAACAAGAGAAAAAAGGACAGGATACCCTTCATGCCCACATCCAAATGGGAGCCTAGAGGGGGACAAATTGCCCAGGAAATCACCGACTTGATCACCCTAGACAGGGAAGCACTAGACGTACTGCCAGAACAACATAGAGATCACTGTAACCTAACGCAGGAGGAGGTAACAGCCCTCAGGAACCTAACCAAAAACAGAAACATAGTCATTAAACCAGCAGACAAGGGAAGCGCTATAGTGATCATGGACAGAGAACAGTACATCTGGGAGGCTGAGAGACAGCTCAACAACCAGGAACACTACAGGAAACTACAGGAACCCACTTACCTAAAAACAGTGGAGGACATAAATAAAATCATAGATACGCTGTTGGACAAAAAATACATAAATACGAAACAGAGCAGCTACCTAAAGGGAAAAGAAGCACCCAGAGCCAGGATATTCTACCTACTACCCAAGATTCACAAAGCACCAGACACATGGCCTAAACCGTATGAGATTCCATCAGGAAGGCCGATTGTCTCTGACTGCAACAGTGAATCCTACAGGACGGCAGAATACATAGATTTCTTTCTAAATCCTCTGTCGAACCGCCATCCTAGCTACATAAAGGACACCTATGATTTTGTAGCCAAAATCAGAGGCATCACCGTCCCACAGTCTGCGTTTTTATTCAGTATAGATGTAGACAGCCTATACACCAACATAGAAACAACAGAGGGACTAAAAGCAGTTAGGAAATGGTTCAACAAATACCCGGACAAAGACAGACCGGATGCAGAAATCCTGGAACTCCTGTTCATCAACCTGACGAAAAACGACTTTGAATTCAACCAGGAATTTTACCTCCAAATCAAAGGGACAGCAATGGGCAAGAAATTCGCACCAGCCTATGCGGACATTTACATGGCTGACTGGGAAGAAACAGTCTTCGAGAAATGCACACACAAACCCACACACTACTTTAGATATTTAGATGACATCTGGGGCACATGGACACACGGCACAGACACATTTTTAGACTTCATGAACATCTTAAACACGCACCACACATCGATCAAAGTTAAACACACCACACATAACTCCTCAATTAATTTCTTAGACACCACCACATACAAAGGCCCTGATTTTAACCGCACTAACACATTAGACACAAAGGTTTATTTCAAAGATACTGACACACATTCATTACTACACAAAAACAGCTTCCACCCAAAACACACATTCAGAGGACTTGTTAAATCCCAACTCTTAAGATTCCACAGAATCTGCAGCCAGTCCACGGAATTTGAAAAGGCCACTCAGACTCTATATGGGTCGTTGAGGAAAAGAGGCTACGCCCGGAGCTTCCTGAGGAAAATCCGAAAGTCGTTTCTGGAAACAAAGGAGAAGAACCTCAAAACTCCCATCCCCCTGATAACAACTTACTCGAGCCTAAGTATCCACATTAACAACAGAATCAAAAGGAACTTTGAAGACACTCAAAGGAACAATTCTGTGATGCAGGAATTTAGGATCATATCAGCATATAGGAAAAACAAAAACTTACAGGACATCTTAGTCAAAAGTAAACTAAAACCAAAACCGGGACAACCACACAAAAACAAACCGCAGTTCTTTAAAGAGAAAAAATCTGTAAAGAACAGGGGAACCAAACAGGTATTTCCCATCCTCCAGAAAATCAATCTGGACACAAGAAACTGCGTGTACATCATCACATGCAACAAATGCGGGAGCCAGTACATAGGAGAAACAGGGAATTCCATCCGAATCCGACTGGCACAACACAGATATAACATTAAGAACCAGAAAGAAATGCACACTAAATTAGTCCCACATTTTCTGGAACACGGCCTTCAATCACTAGAAGTGAGCGGACTCGAACACAACATTAATTGGACAGCTGCACAACGGCAGCAGACAGAGAGATACTGGATTCGTCAACTCGACACCAGATATCCCACTGGACTGAACATTAAATAAATTTGACATGCTTTCTCAGCCCGACCTGCCGAGTATCAGAGTGAGGTTGGAATCAGGGAATCCACAGATGGCCTATGCATTCCCTGTCTTTTTTAGAAGCACAAGTCAGTTAAAACTGACAGCTCTAGAAAGCAGGATCCGTTGTCCCGAACCTAACCAGCTCGTGCCTCTGGGGAAGCAGCCCTGCCATTGGCAGACTGTCCAGATCAAACCGATCAATGAGAAAGGAGGGGGCGGAGAAAGCGGGCGGAGCCCAAAATACACAGACACAAATAGAGCAGCAAAACACTGAGCAGCCACACTGCCTGATGAAGATCTAACCAGATCGAAACGTCGCGACCTACACACCGAGAGAAAGGACAAGCTTCCACCTCCAGCAAGAACCAGAAGGACGAACCCTCCCTCCACGGAAGAGAACTCTCTCCACAGAGGACCAACAAGGAGCAAAACTGACTTAGGTTGATACCTTACTCAGTTTACTCAGGAGACCTTCACAAAGGACCTCTCCACACGCTGCAGCAGCCCTCCAGCAGAAACAGCACTCCGGAGGACTCAGCCTACAGCACAAAAACACAAATCTAACACAGGTCGATACCTAACGGTGCCAACTAAAGCCTTGTTAAATTTGTTAGGTAAGTATGAGCCACAAAGGTAGACGCCAGCCCCGGGCTGACAACACACACTACCAGAGAGGCTACACCACAGCACACACACAGCACCACAGGAAAAGACAAATGACACAGTGTCAGAGCTCTTTTCAAATCACGGTGAGAATAATGTTTAATTTGATCCGTATGGTACACCACCTGCGCAATATTACTGTCAGCGTGGACCACAACAAAGAGTCCAGACCGGATCCTCCCAGCCTGCTACGCAAGATGAAGGAACTGATGGATCTCATCAAACCAGCTTGCCCGACAGGGAAAACCTTGCTCCTCCTGGAAGGCAATGCTAGAAACTGGGGCTACAATACTCGAGTAATCCTTGATGGACACTACACTGATGAGATCGACAGACTGTCCGCAGAGCTCTCCCAGGTGCTCACAGGAAACTGGAGAGAACCATGGGAAGTAGCTCAACGCTGGGCCTGGAACAACCTCGGCAAGAGACTGCACAGGAGCTCTCTGGAGCACACCAGGGCCATCATCATCAGCGTAAACAGCCCCAAAACAACACCTTCACAGCCACCGACCACCACTCAGAACCGGTACAGCGTGCTGACGGAGGAAACCGAGAGGGAGACAGAGACCGGCAACAGCTCTCAGAGTGCTAGCACAGGAGAGAATGAAAATCCTGCCCCCTGGACGATCCCTCCAAGGATCGCCCCTGCAGACACGCCGGCACTGTCACAGACAGAATTCCCTCAGATTCCAAAAACCCGACGCACGCCGAACAACAGGAGCCGTGAGAATAAAAAGAGGAGCAACGCAGAACCAGCCGCGACTCCCCCTCCGGCCTTCCAGCCGTCTGAGATTTCCCCGGCAGGCTCACCACTTGCACCTTCTTCCCTGCAGCTCTCTACCCACTCGGTCACTCCAACACCTAGACCGAGATCCCGCCTGCATGCCTCCCCCACCGCCTCTGCATCCTGCGCGCCTGCCTCCCTCATCTCCCCAGCATCTAACTTGGATGCTTCTCTCCTCCCTTCTCACTCTCCATTTTCTGCTTCCCTCCTCTCTACCCACACCTCTCACTCATCTGTGCCTAATCTTAACCTTTCACCCTGCATGCCTGACCTGAACCCTCCTGCCTTATCTATTAACCTTTCCCTCGACCCTAACTCTAACCCTAACCAAATTCCATCTTCTCTCTCTACCCCGGCTCCTGCTGCCTCGTCTCCTAATCCTTCCCCTGACTCTAACCCTAACCCACCTCCATCCTCTCCCTCGCTCCCGTCTCCTGCTGCCTTGTCCCCTAATCTTTCCCCGGACACTAACCCTAACTTGAATCAACTTTCATCCTCTCTCTCCATCCCGTTTCCTGACCTCTCCACTGCACCGGCTTCTCCAGCCTCCTCTCCCTCCTCCCCCACTCCTCCCAGGGCGCACATCTTCCCCGTAGTAACTGTACAACGGACACTAGTCTCTACGGAGACTCCCAAAACAACTCACAGACCAACACGCCACCCAAACACCAGTAGGAAAAACCTGGATTGGTCCCTGAAAACCCGGAAAAGTTGTCTCATCATCGGTGACTCGAATCTGGCTAACATCCCACCACACACGAACGAGGATGTCCAGATTGACAGCTATCCGGGCGCTAAATTCTCCCACGTGGAACCGCTGCTACAAGCACACAGGGACAACACCACGGTGAAGAAAGTAGTGCTCTCTTTCGGGATCAATAACAGGGAAAACAAACCAAAGGAAACAACAATAAAGCAGGTGCAGAAGGCTCGCAGAGCATCCAAACTTGCATTCCCGGACGCAGAAATCTACATCCCGGTGATCAACTACTCGGACACACTACCCCCGGAACAACAGAGGAACCTGGATACACTGAATAAGTACATCATGGAGAATACGAATCACATCCCAAAACTGCGGAAACAGGACTTTAAAACAGCAAGGGACAACGTCCACTGGACCACAGAAACAGCAGAAAAGATGCTGCAACACTGGATGACGCATTTAAACTAGACATCCCCACAAGCCTACAAACTGAGGAGGGGAGCAAGAACATAGTACTCCTGGCCAACAACTTTCAACCGACAGAGCCCCAAATAAAACTACTGGAAAAAGGACTTTCCTTCATCCCCACGCTAGATATCCACAAACAACAGAGGAATAACCTAAGACAGGACATAGGAATATACCACAGGAAACTAAAACTGGCAGCCTTTTTCCAAAACAAGAGAAAAAAGGACAGGATACCCTTCATGCCCACATCCAAATGGGAGCCTAGAGGGGGACAAATTGCCCAGGAAATCACCGACTTGATCACCCTAGACAGGGAAGCACTAGACGTACTGCCAGAACAACATAGAGATCACTGTAACCTAACGCAGGAGGAGGTAACAGCCCTCAGGAACCTAACCAAAAACAGAAACATAGTCATTAAACCAGCAGACAAGGGAAGCGCTATAGTGATCATGGACAGAGAACAGTACATCTGGGAGGCTGAGAGACAGCTCAACAACCAGGAACACTACAGGAAACTACAGGAACCCACTTACCTAAAAACAGTGGAGGACATAAATAAAATCATAGATACGCTGTTGGACAAAAAATACATAAATACGAAACAGAGCAGCTACCTAAAGGGAAAAGAAGCACCCAGAGCCAGGATATTCTACCTACTACCCAAGATTCACAAAGCACCAGACACATGGCCTAAACCGTATGAGATTCCATCAGGAAGGCCGATTGTCTCTGACTGCAACAGTGAATCCTACAGGACGGCAGAATACATAGATTTCTTTCTAAATCCTCTGTCGAACCGCCATCCTAGCTACATAAAGGACACCTATGATTTTGTAGCCAAAATCAGAGGCATCACCGTCCCACAGTCTGCGTTTTTATTCAGTATAGATGTAGACAGCCTATACACCAACATAGAAACAACAGAGGGACTAAAAGCAGTTAGGAAATGGTTCAACAAATACCCGGACAAAGACAGACCGGATGCAGAAATCCTGGAACTCCTGTTCATCAACCTGACGAAAAACGACTTTGAATTCAACCAGGAATTTTACCTCCAAATCAAAGGGACAGCAATGGGCAAGAAATTCGCACCAGCCTATGCGGACATTTACATGGCTGACTGGGAAGAAACAGTCTTCGAGAAATGCACACACAAACCCACACACTACTTTAGATATTTAGATGACATCTGGGGCACATGGACACACGGCACAGACACATTTTTAGACTTCATGAACATCTTAAACACGCACCACACATCGATCAAAGTTAAACACACCACACATAACTCCTCAATTAATTTCTTAGACACCACCACATACAAAGGCCCTGATTTTAACCGCACTAACACATTAGACACAAAGGTTTATTTCAAAGATACTGACACACATTCATTACTACACAAAAACAGCTTCCACCCAAAACACACATTCAGAGGACTTGTTAAATCCCAACTCTTAAGATTCCACAGAATCTGCAGCCAGTCCACGGAATTTGAAAAGGCCACTCAGACTCTATATGGGTCGTTGAGGAAAAGAGGCTACGCCCGGAGCTTCCTGAGGAAAATCCGAAAGTCGTTTCTGGAAACAAAGGAGAAGAACCTCAAAACTCCCATCCCCCTGATAACAACTTACTCGAGCCTAAGTATCCACATTAACAACAGAATCAAAAGGAACTTTGAAGACACTCAAAGGAACAATTCTGTGATGCAGGAATTTAGGATCATATCAGCATATAGGAAAAACAAAAACTTACAGGACATCTTAGTCAAAAGTAAACTAAAACCAAAACCGGGACAACCACACAAAAACAAACCGCAGTTCTTTAAAGAGAAAAAATCTGTAAAGAACAGGGGAACCAAACAGGTATTTCCCATCCTCCAGAAAATCAATCTGGACACAAGAAACTGCGTGTACATCATCACATGCAACAAATGCGGGAGCCAGTACATAGGAGAAACAGGGAATTCCATCCGAATCCGACTGGCACAACACAGATATAACATTAAGAACCAGAAAGAAATGCACACTAAATTAGTCCCACATTTTCTGGAACACGGCCTTCAATCACTAGAAGTGAGCGGACTCGAACACAACATTAATTGGACAGCTGCACAACGGCAGCAGACAGAGAGATACTGGATTCGTCAACTCGACACCAGATATCCCACTGGACTGAACATTAAATAAATTTAACATGCTTTCTCAGCCCGACCTGCCGAGTATCAGAGTGAGGTTTGAATCAGGGAATCCACAGATGGCCTATGCATTCCCTGTCTTTTTTAGAAGCACAAGTCAGTTAAAACTGACAGCTCTAGAAAGCAGGATCCGTTGTCCCGAACCTAACCCTAACCCTAACCCGCCTGCCTCCCTCATCTCCCCAGCATCTAACTTGGATGCTTCTCTCCTCCCTTCTCACTCTCCATTTTCTGCTTCCCTCCTCTCTACCCACACCTCTCACTCATCTGTGCCTAATCTTAACCTTTCACCCTGCATGCCTGACCTGAACCCTCCTGCCTTATCTATTAACCTTTCCCTCGACCCTAACTCTAACCCTAACCAAATTCCATCTTCTCTCTCTACCCCGGCTCCTGCTGCCTCGTCTCCTAATCCTTCCCCTGACTCTAACCCTAACCCACCTCCATCCTCTCCCTCGCTCCCGTCTCCTGCTGCCTTGTCCCCTAATCTTTCCCCGGACACTAACCCTAACTTGAATCAACTTTCATCCTCTCTCTCCATCCCGTTTCCTGACCTCTCCACTGCACCGGCTTCTCCAGCCTCCTCTCCCTCCTCCCCCACTCCTCCCAGGGCGCACATCTTCCCCGTAGTAACTGTACAACGGACACTAGTCTCTACCGAGACTCCCAAAACAACTCACAGACCAACACGCCACCCAAACACCAGTAGGAAAAACCTGGATTGGTCCCTGAAAACCCGGAAAAGTTGTCTCATCATCGGTGACTCGAATCTGGCTAACATCCCACCACACACGAATGAGGATGTCCAGATTGACAGCTATCCGGGCGCTAAATTCTCCCACGTGGAACCGCTGCTACAAGCACACAGGGACAACACCACGGTGAAGAAAGTAGTGCTCTCTTTCGGGATCAATAACAGGGAAAACAAACCAAAGGAAACAACAATAAAGCAGGTGCAGAAGGCTCGCAGAGCATCCAAACTTGCATTCCCGGACGCAGAAATCTACATCCCGGTGATCAACTACTCAGACACACTACCCCCGGAACAACAGAGGAACCTGGATACACTGAATAAGTACATCATGGAGAATACGAATCACATCCCAAAACTGCGGAAACAGGACTTTAAAACAGCAAGGGACAACGTCCACTGGACCACAGAAACAGCAGAAAAGATGCTGCAACACTGGATGACGCATTTAAACTAGACATCCCCACAAGCCTACAAACTGAGGAGGGGAGCAAGAACATAGTACTCCTGGCCAACAACTTTCAACCGACAGAGCCCCAAATAAAACTACTGGAAAAAGGACTTTCCTTCATCCCCACGCTAGATATCCGCAAACAACAGAGGAATAACCTAAGACAGGACATAGGAATATACCACAGGAAACTAAAACTGGCAGCCTTTTTCCAAAACAAGAGAAAAAAGGACAGGATACCCTTCATGCCCACATCCAAATGGGAGCCTAGAGGGGGACAAATTGCCCAGGAAATCACCGACTTGATCACCCTAGACAGGGAAGCACTAGACGTACTGCCAGAACAACATAGAGATCACTGTAACCTAACGCAGGAGGAGGTAACAGCCCTCAGGAACCTAGCCAAAAACAGAAACATAGTCATTAAACCAGCAGACAAGGGAAGCGCTATAGTGATCATGGACAGAGAACAGTACATCTGGGAGGCTGAGAGACAGCTCAACAACCATGACCACTACAGGAAACTACAGGAACCCACTTACCTAAAAACAGTGGAGGACATAAATAAAATCATAGATACGCTGTTGGACAAAAAATACATAAATACGAAACAGAGCAGCTACCTAAAAGGAAAAGAAGCACCCAGAGCCAGGATATTCTACCTACTACCCAAGATTCACAAAGCACCAGACACATGGCCTAAACCGTATGAGATTCCATCAGGAAGGCCGATTGTCTCTGACTGCAACAGTGAATCCTACAGGACGGCAGAATACATAGATTTCTTTCTAAATCCTCTGTCGAACCGCCATCCTAGCTACATAAAGGACACCTATGATTTTGTAGCCAAAATCAGAGGCATCACCGTCCCACAGTCTGCGTTTTTATTCAGTATAGATGTAGACAGCCTATACACTAACATAGAAACAACAGAGGGACTAAAAGCAGTTAGGAAATGGTTCAACAAATACCCGGACAAAGACAGACCGGATGCAGAAATCCTGGAACTCCTGTTCATCAACCTGACGAAAAACGACTTTGAATTCAACCAGGAATTTTACCTCCAAATCAAAGGGACAGCAATGGGCAAGAAATTCGCACCAGCCTATGCAGACATTTACATGGCTGACTGGGAAGAAACAGTCTTCGAGAAATGCACACACAAACCCACACACTACTTTAGATATTTAGATGACATCTGGGGCACATGGACACACGGCACAGACACATTTTTAGACTTCATGAACATCTTAAACACGCACCACACATCGATCAAAGTTAAACACACCACACATAACTCCTCAATTAATTTCTTAGACACCACCACATACAAAGGCCCTGATTTTAACCGCACTAACACATTAGACACAAAGGTTTATTTCAAAGATACTGACACACATTCATTACTACACAAAAACAGCTTCCACCCAAAACACACATTCAGAGGACTTGTTAAATCCCAACTCTTAAGATTCCACAGAATCTGCAGCCAGTCCACGGAATTTGAAAAGGCCACTCAGACTCTATATGGGTCGTTGAGGAAAAGAGGCTACGCCCGGAGCTTCCTGAGGAAAATCCGAAAGTCGTTTCTGGAAACAAAGGAGAAGAACCTCAAAACTCCCATCCCCCTGATAACAACTTACTCGAGCCTAAGTATCCACATTAACAACAGAATCAAAAGGAACTTTGAAGACACTCAAAGGAACAATTCTGTGATGCAGGAATTTAGGATCATATCAGCATATAGGAAAAACAAAAACTTACAGGACATCTTAGTCAAAAGTAAACTAAAACCAAAACCGGGACAACCACACAAAAACAAACCGCAGTTCTTTAAAGAGAAAAAATCTGTAAAGAACAGGGGAACCAAACAGGTATTTCCCATCCTCCAGAAAATCAATCTGGACACAAGAAACTGCGTGTACATCATCACATGCAACAAATGCGGGAGCCAGTACATAGGAGAAACAGGGAATTCCATCCGAATCCGACTGGCACAACACAGATATAACATTAAGAACCAGAAAGAAATGCACACTAAATTAGTCCCACATTTTCTGGAACACGGCCTTCAATCACTAGAAGTGAGCGGACTCGAACACAACATTAATTGGACAGCTGCACAACGGCAGCAGACAGAGAGATACGGGATTCGTCAACTCGACACCAGATATCCCACTGGACTGAACATTAAATAAATTTGACATGCTTTCTCAGCCCGACCTGCCGAGTATCAGAGTGAGGTTTGAATCAGGGAATCCACAGATGGCCTATGCATTCCCTGTCTTTTTTAGAAGCACAAGTCAGTTAAAACTGACAGCTCTAGAAAGCAGGATCCGTTGTTCCGAACCTAACCCCTCCCCCTTGGACATTTATAGCATATAAGTTTATATAAAAATAAATATAATATATTAAAATGTATAAATAAGTACATATTTTATAGTAAAATCCATAAATAAATGAATATTATACATTAAAATCCATAAATAAATAAATATTATACATTAAAACCCATAAATAAATAAATATTATCATAAATTCCATAAAAATAAATAAATATTATCATAAATAAGTAAATACCATATATTAAAATGTCCATAAATAGTATTAACATCAATTACAAAGCATTGGGAAAGGGAAACATAGGGTTAAAACCTAAAAAATAAAAGACAAACATGCAAAAGTTAAAATAACACTGACACAAGCTCTGGCAAAACTTGTGCAGTATAAAAGCGGCCAAGCTCAGAACAGCACTCACTTTGCTTAGACCATCAACGAGACAACATATCTCTCTCTCATTAGACAGTCTATTGCCAGCTATTCTTTTCTTTTGTTCTTTTTTAGTGTGTGCCTTGGCCTGAAGAAGACCCACTACAGGGTCGAAACGTCGCCTACAGGCACGCAGTATTTAGTTAAAAACAGTTAAAAACAATTTTATTTTACTTTCATTTCATCTAAAAACAAAAAAAAATATAAAAATATAAAAAAAATATAAAAATATATAAAAAATAATTTTTGATTTTGAATTCATTGGTTTAAAAAAATATTATATATATACAGTTTCATTTCATAACAATCTAATAAATATACAAACAAATTCATTATCAATGAATGACAAAGGCGATATTAAAAAACAATACCCACATGATGGGTAACCCGGACGAGGGTTGGACAGAGGTCCGTTATGGCAGGAGACACCAGCGCTTCCGTCAACCCACATGGGACCGGGGCTTCGGGTCCGCCCGAGGGATGGACTGTGCGCCTCCCGCCCCATTCAAGGGACGGGCTCAGTTCCCCTACCCCAACCCTAACCCTAACCCTGAAACGTGCTCCTAGCAACTTTCCACACACTGTTTTTGGGGTAAAACACTTAGGCAAATTTTCATTTTCCCATTCGTTTCTATGGTAAAACTTCAAACGGTTATATCTCCAGAAGTCAAGGTCGGACAGAATCGGGAGTGGGTGGCATCTGCCATAATTCCACCGCGTTGAACACGCCAGACTTGCTCCCATGTCTCTATGACCTTCCGTTCCCGAGATACACACAGTATGACCACAAAAAAGGGGCCTATCTCCCGACCGGAAGACACCACAGCCAAACGGATGACACCGTTGGAAAGCCCGTCACCCATTTTGGAGCTTGGTTTTGTCTCTCTACGGCCTTCCTATCAAAAGTTATTACGCTTATTACAACATGACACAACGTGTCATTCCCCCGTTTTCCCTTATACCTAACCCTAACCCTAACCCAATGGGCTATCCTAACCTTAACCATCCGAGGCTCATGCCTAACCACAAACCCTCCACTTGAAGATCACACTCATCCATCTTCATCTCAGCTGACTCCTCCCGAAGCTCAAGAAAAACACTCTCCCTAACTCGGGAGTCTGGACCTTCTTTGGCCCCGGAAGGGACTGGGGAGAATGGGGATGTGGAGCTGGCTGGACACCTACAGTCAGGCGTTGGTCATTGGAAGTAAGGGAACCGGTTCTGGTATTGGGGGATTCTAATTTATCTAGAATTCCCTCCTACAGCTAATCAGCGGTCCAAATTGAGAGCTATCCTGGAGCCCAAATACACCATCTGAAGGGAATACTGGAAAAGCTGAACCCTCATGCTTCTACTCAAAAGATTGTGCTCTCGGTGGGCCTCAACAACTGCCTAAGAGAAAATCAGTTTGAGACGATCAAAAAGCAATTCCAACAGCTGGTTGCATTGACCCAGAGGGTGTTTCTCACCGCACAAGTCTTTGTGCCTTTGATCCAGCACTCAACCAGGCTCCCACCAAGGGCACAGTCTTTGATTGAACAGACCAATCTCTTTCTGGTACAACATTTTAGAACGCTAAACCTGATAGAAGCCCATCTCTTCAGTGTAAATAATCATGATCCGGTGCACTGGACAGCCAAGACGGCATTAAACATTTTGGATTCTTGGATGAAACAGTTAAACTAAAAGCGGGGGGGGCCGAGGTCCCTCACCCCCACACATTCTAATATACTTAATTTGTCTCTTACTTATGAATTGAATGAGGCTGAACAAATGCTCTTGGAGAAGGGCCTCTTTTTTGTTCCAAGACCACTGAAGGTGGACATAAATGATCTGAGGAGAGACCTACACGAGTATCACAGATGTCTTAAACTGTTGAATAATTTTGATTATATTACAGATATTGGGCCTCATTTACGAACAGTGCATATGCATGAATCTGTGCTTGAACTGTGCGTAAGCACGTTTGACGCACAAATCTGGGATTCATCAATTTGTTCTTACCTAAATTTCTTCGTACTCTGCGAACAAATTTAGAACTCCCCCAGACACAACACACACCCTTTTAACTAAATGCATACGTAAATTAAAACTTCATTTATTGAAAAAAAAAAAAAGGCTTTAATAGAGAACAATAATTGAATTTACTAATGTATGGACCAAACGTAAATGCCCTGTCATCCTCATAATTTATTGTCATATAATTAAAATCTTCAATTATAGCAGTTGAGTTAGTTTATTAAGTTTACAATAGAGTAGACCATATGAAAATGTTCATATTGAAATGGAACACTTTTGGCCTTTATTCAATTTTTTATTGGCCTATAATTGATGGGTGATTCCCAAAAAATTGTAGTGCCATGACTGTGCACATCTGTAGTTGATTTCATTGATTAATTGGTATGGAAGATATGTAAAGGAGTCCCAATTTACCTCCAACCAAATGGAGAGATGGCAGATCTTGCCTTGCTGGAAGATATTGCTGCCTGTGCATTCAGGAGAGAGCGCATCTTCAGGGGCCGTCAAAACATGTTTGACAAAAGTGAAGAATGGCTTATGAGCCGTTTCCGACTGCCAAGGCATGTTTTGCTGGAGCTGTGCAATTCCCTGAAGCCGCATCCTCATCACCCGACACACCGCTCTCACCCTGTGCATCCTCAGGCTCAAGTCCTGTCCACCGTCGTCTTCCTGGCTACAGGTACATTCCAGAGGGAAATAACGGATCGGGCTGGGATTTCACAACCTACTCTGAGCCGTGTCATCCCGAAGGTGTTGAATGGCATCATAAGACAAATGCCAGTCTTCCTTACATTTCCTTATGGCGAACAATGCCAGAGTGAAGTGAAGAGGGGGTTCCATGGCATTGCTGGAATGCCAAATACTGTTGGAGCGACAGACTGCACCCACATGCGCATTAAAGCTCCATCAACAAACTCTATGCAGTTTATGAATAGAAGGAACTACCACTCAATCAACATGCAGATAATCTGTGACGTTGACTGCCGCATCCTCAACGTTGTGGCCCAATGGCCCGGAGGCACCCACGACTCCTTTATTTTACAGAACAGCACAGTGGGAATGCGTTTGGAGGCAGGGGCTATAAGGGATGGGTGGCTTGTTGGTGAATAGCTATTTAAAAGAATATATATCTTAAGTGTAAATCCTGTATTCTGTTTATGCTACAATGTGTTCTATTATTTAGGTGACCGGGGATATGGTCTGAAAACCTGGCTGATGACTCCCTTTGCCAACCCTCAAACCCCTCAAGAGGTGCGCTACAACACCATACATGCACACACGCGTGCCGTAATAGAGCGAATATTTGGACAGCTCAAGGGTCGCCGGATGTGCTTGGACACAGCTGGCGGCAAACTACTTTATGCCCCCAAGAAGGTGTGCAAAATTATTATGGCATGCTGTGTCCTGCACAACGTAGCCATAGCACATGGCATCCCCATACGAGCCGTAGCAGAACCTCAGCCAGAGGAAGACGGGCTGCAGTGCTGGCTCGACACACCTTAATGCAGTGTCTTTAATGATGGTAAGTTAAATGCCTTGTTTCAAGTTATATACCGAATTCATTTAATTCAAGGGTTTCTAACCCTAACCCTAACCCTGGCCCCTGTTAATCTCAGCCTCCTAGCCCAAAGCACTACAGCGTTAGCGCCCCCTACTGGAACCGGGCCATGTTGGGGCCCCTAGTCCTGCAACGCTTGTGACCTGGGGCCTGAAACTTGGCACACATGGAGAACCTCCTAGAAGTGTGCACACATGCAGGCTAAAGAGACCATCACACGCACTAAATTTCAAGTCTCAACATTCAAGAGTTACAGAACATCGCCGACACTCGGCCATCCTGCTAATGCCGATTTTTCAATGGGAGTCTATGGGAGGTATACCAACAGAATGAGCTAGGGACACCAAACTTCGTACAGACCTGTGAGGTGGCGTGGGATCTTACACACCAATTTGGGTGCCTAAAGGACCATGCCCCCGGAAGTTAGGCCACAAAAAAAAATTTCTCCCACTTACGGTGGTCGGACAGACTCGGGGGTGGTACCGTTGGAAAGCCCATCCCCAAATTAGTGTACACCCAGCCAACTTTCAAGTCTCTGTGATCTTCAGAAAAACAGTTATTCGAGCAGGGAGCGATTTCGGGGTGATTTTCATCCCTTATCCTTAGGTCAGTCCAAAATATTGTCTGTGTGTAAGTCTTGAGAGTGCCAGCTTAGGAAAGAGGGTGGTTAATTTAGCGTGCAGACGATGTCTTTGTGTAAGCATAAGTAACCTCAACTACAATCAACACCTGACAACAGTCAGTAAGAAATCAAATCAATAACATGAAAATATAGTAAACGTTCCTGCTTAGCCAGTACGGTTCTAGCTCTGCCCAGATGGTATGTTACCAGACCGTGGATGGAAAGGCGTTGCTGTGCTGTATTGCAGCTTGTTAGGCCGACGATCCTGTTGCTCAACCGGGCTGGGGGAGCAGTGGTTCTGGTGAAGTTGCAGTCGTTGTGTTGGCGTCCAGTTGGAGGGAAACTGGTCCTTTGTTGCTCCGTTGTCCTTATTTGAAAAGCAGGCAGACTCTTTCAGCTGCTGCTAAACTACGGTCACTAGTTTGTGCTGAGTAAACTGGTAATCTTTTCAGCAGGATGTCGTATCGCTGCTGAGGCCTTGCTCTGTTAGCAAGCCTTGAGAGCTGTTGAATTGGAGGGAAGTGTGGCAGCAGCTCCAACCTTCTTGGAGGGCAGTGGAGAGCTTCTGAGCTTCAGAACAAAAAGAAGACAAAAACCTGAAATGGGGGAGGGGTGTTCACGTGGAGGTGCGAAAACCTAGAGGCTGCTGGGAGTTTGAGTTTCAGGTTCAGCTGCCATTTTGAAGTGTCAGTTTAAAGTCCATAAATGAACACATTCCAATATTGGAGATGCAGTGAATCCCAACAATTCTTTTTCAAGTTGTGAGGGTTAGGGTTATTTTGAACTTTTCCTGACATCATGTTAAAGTTTAACCTGTCGTCCAAGCATACCTTTTTTCTATTTTTTGTACCCTAAGAAATCTCATTATTTTAACCCTAACCACCAAGTTTTATTGTTTGGTCCAAATGACATTACATTTGAGTTTAGACAGACAAGTTTAGTTAAGATATTTGTTCCAACTTCATCTTTTGACGGACCGGCATCTATCCCTTATAAGGACTGAAAAACTGTTAAACTCCAGGGACTTTTTACCAATCCACGATGTGACCTTCATTTATCGCCAAAGATATTGTCTGTTTTTATTATTTTTCAAAGCAGAAAGTGTCGGTGTTACAGCCACCGCCACACCCCATTCTCTCAATGTGTGTGTCTTATTCCTTTTTGAGTGTTCTGCGTGTGTGTGTGTGTGTGTGTGTGTGCGTGTGCATGTGTGTGCCATGACCCCAACCACCTCAACCACCTGTGTCTCGGGCTGGAGTGACCTGATTGAACGATCATCTCCGTTGTCATCCAATCAGCAGAGAGAAATCCGCCAACTCATTCCTTTAACGGACCGTTACAGCTCTCACCACGAGAAGATGATTTTTTTCATCACCTGACTGTTCTGTGCCTTCTTATTATCATTGTATATATGCCTATTGTTAGTTGTTCAGTAGTTAAGCAAATAATAAATATTGTAAGAGGCACTCGCCTGTCAGATTGGGCCAGGTAAAGTTGACTTTAGTTTCACACTTGCGCACGTAAGATGAATTATTTTGTTAGACACACTAGGTTTAGGGGTGCTGTTCACTTGTTTGATTTTGGGAAGGTTAGAGTAGTAAGTTTATTTTTATTTATTTGTTTCCCCTGGGCAGCTGTGGCTCAGTAGTTGAGTTGGTTGTCTTTCAATCAGAAGGTCGGAGGTTCGATACCCAGCTCCCTCAGTCTACATGTCGAAGTGTCCTTGAGCAAGACACTGAACCCTAAGTTGCTCCCTGTGGCATAGCCAACGGGTATGAATGTGACAACTGATTGACAGTTGGGCACTTTATGTAGCAGCCTCAGCCAACAGTGTGCCAATGTGTGTGTGAATGGGTGAATGTGTCATGTAGTGTAAAAGCAGCTTTGAGTGGTCGCAAAGACTAGAAAACGTTATTTAAGTGCAGTCCATTTACCTTCGTCTTCGACTCTAGTTTAGAGTCCTTTTGTTGTAAAAGGAACCCTTTCAGTTGCTCATTTTGCCTCACCTTTTTGGTTACTGTTACAATTTTCCTTTTTTTCTTAATAAATAACTTTTCTTTACCATAAGAACTTTCAACACAGAAAATAAGATTATCACGAAATTTTGATTTAATTTCCTCTGTAGCGGAGGTGGTGCCCCTTTCTTAACAAATTTTCCCTTTCTTATTGCAAACTATTAAGTATTACTTTCAATAAAAACTTATTTATGCTACAAAACCATACGTCTGGCTTAGGGTTAGGGTTAGTCTTTTCCAAAGGAATTGCTTTCATTTAGGAACAACTAATTAAACAACACAAAGATATCGTGATTTAGACAATTTAATAAATACTTTTGATTCTCTGCTGATGATGTCACATGTTCAATAAAATCGCTGATTCATTAAAATCACACTCAATTTCATATTTTACAAAATTGTACTTGTACAGTTAGGATTCATTTAATTCTTGAGGAATATAAAGAAAGTTTTACTCTGAAAAACTGAATCACACATTTCTGCTGGCATGATACTGAACAACAAACCATCAACAGGAAGATACTTCTTGAAAGGAGCAGTGCTGATCAATGACCGACAGACAGGTACAAGGGTGGTGATGTTGGAGCTGTGTGGGGGGTCCCAGCAGGTAGAGAACAGAGGCAGCATGCTTCACAGTGTTATATTTTTAATGTCTCTAAAAAGTGTATACTGACAATGAAAAGTCTTTTTTGCTGCTGTTTGCATAAACTGTTAGATTCAGTTAAATTACAAAAAGCAGTCAGTAATTGGATTTCTGCCCAACCATTGTTTTTACACGGAACTGTTCTTTATATGGACCTATAGACATTTATTTATTTACACCAAAAAAACCAAACATTATATAAACAGTACATGGTTTAAACAGAATGCTTCTTCAACTTGTCTATATCTGTTTGTTCTGATCCAGAAAATGTTCAAGATCAGGTCACATTTTTCAATAATCCAGTCCTCAGTGTAGGATTCTGATTCTGAATGCTGTGAAGGAGGAAGGGAGTAATCTGATGACTGAGCAGCCAGATGTCAACTGTAGTCTGACAATAATCAAAGAAAATGTAATTCAGAGTTTAATTAGAGGTTCTGCTGAGCTGCTCCGTTACCGCCTGCTGGGATCTCATGGTTTAATTACGTCACAACATACATTTAAAACAACACATCATTGTGCTTTAGGCTCACATGCTTCCACAACAGACCTGATCTGCTGTCTGAACATGCTGAACTGGAGTCACTCTGGTTTCTGTTTGGTCTACTGAGGAGCACACCTGGACCACTGAGTGAAACATCTAAGTTAACCAGGTCAGAACCAGGATCAGGTCTGAACCAGGATCACTTCTGAACCAGATCAGGTTTAAACCAGGATCAGTATGAGGTCTGAACCAGGGTGAGGTCCAAAGAGTTCTGAACTCAGTGGTCCAGATCTAGTTTCCACATAAGAGTCTAAAAAGGAAGAACCAGATTCAGACAGGATTAGATCAGGTCTGGACTACAAAGTGTTTGGAACTGTGAATCATTTCCTGTAAGTGGTATTCATGGCAACCTGAAAGTCCAGTTATTCCGACACTTTAATCCGGAAAATAACACGACCCAGAAACTTGTCCCTGTCATCGTTATTACGCAGGTCTGAACCTTCGACTTTACACTCGACCGTCTGCTCGACGTTGTAGTCTTCTTTTGTTAATAACAACTGCACAGCGACCACCGGCTGCACGTAGTCAGGCTGTAAGAGAGGCAGAGGGGGATGAGGGAGAGAGACAGAGAATCATGTAATATTATTAATATCTTATTTTTGTATATTGTTGTTAGTTGTTGTGTGTGATAGATTGTTGATGATTTGGCAATATTGTCTTGACTTTCATGCCAATAAAGCATAATTCAATTGAATTCAAATTGAAATTAAGAGAGAGACAGACAGACAGACATGGGGGGGCAGACAGACAGACAGAGAGAGAGAAGGACAGACAGAAAGAGAGAGACAGACAGACACGGGGGGGGGGGGGGCAGACAGAAAGAGAGAGAGAGAGACAGACAGACAGAGAGAGAGAAGGACAGACAGAAAGAGAGAGACAGACAGACAAGGGGGGGGGGGCAGACAGATAAAAAGAGAGAGAGAGACAGACAAACACGGGGGGGGCGGCAGACAGACCGAAAGAGAGAGAGAGACAGACAGACACGGGGGGGGCAGACAGATAGAAAGGGAGAGAGAGACAGACGGACACGGGAGGGGGTAGACAGATAGAGAGAGAGAAAGAGAGAGAGACAGACAGACGGAGAGAGAGACAGAGGGGTTGTTTCAATGTCCATTTATTTTTCTATTTTTTGTTGTCTTTCATTTGGACTTTTGAAACTCGACATGAATATATAAGATATGAATAAAAGATGTCTGGTGAATTCTATTATATTAAATAAACTAACAATTAAACAATAATCTTAATAATAATAAGAATGTTAATAATATTTATAGCTACAAAGACCCACATGAGCTTTCTTGCCGTAGTATGGGAAAAACATTTTATCCAGACGACCTTCTGATGGGAAGTACTGCATCTGTAAGGGACTGTCTCTCTAGCAGAGAGAGAGAGAGAACTTTATTTAAAATGATGAGCTGACAAATTAAAAAAACATTCTTTCACATTAGAAATGTTTGCGTTGATTGTAAATCATCAAAGGACAAAATCTAAAACAAAGATAAACACTTGAAATCTGCACAACAAAAAAAGTTTAAATCTTTTCCAAGTTGTTTATTTTATTTATGTTGTGTGTGTGTGTGTGTGTTTGCGTGTGTGTGTGTGTGTGTTACCTTGGCCGTACAGTTGATGTAGGGGTCTCCTTGTGGTTTCAGTCCGATGACCTGAAAACAAACAGACAAATCTCTGTAATTCTCTCAAAGTGACATCATAACGGAAGACATAGAGAAGGAGGACAGTAAAGTTGGGAATACAGAACAGGACTTCACACCCCACCTTTTTACCTCAAGCCTATTAGATTGTAATTATTGTTTTTAGGAACCTTAAAGCTTTTATTCTGAAAGGAGTTTTAACATTTTTAACTCACATGTTGCTGCGCAGGTGTTTTTGTTTTTGTCATTTTTGAAACAATTGAAGAAACTCCCACACACTGTCTCGTTTGTTGCTATTAATATTTATTTTATATCATCGACGTTTCACAACCTGATGAAGATGCAGGAGTTTCTTCACCTACTGTGACTGCACCTCACTCCGACACACCTGTCACAATTCAGGTGTGCACAGGTCTTCTTAAGTGTTTTTGACATTTAAAATAAAGAATAAATGAGATGTGATAAAGTACAGCATAGTTATTTTAAAGCATTTCTGGTTGTATTTACAGGACCATTACTTTGAATTATACTTTTAGGGTTAGACTCAGAATGAGGTTTTATTTGAACAAATACTAAGACTGAAGCTGAACTAATTTTTGATCTTATAACTTCCTGAGAGACTAAATCAGGTGTTTCACTGACCCGGTTCATCTTGATTATGATGCATGGTTTCCCCTCAGCATATCCGAAGCTGGTGTCCGGGAGACCAGAGCACTGACGCAGCGTACTGCGTTTAAACTGACAAACTTTCTTTATGGGCTCATCGTCCTGCTCGGTGTATTCACCCACCAGGCACAGATCATTACGCTCCTGGATACTGTCGTTATAACCTGCAGAGAGAAAAACAACAACAATAACTAATGTGATCTCAATACCATCTTGTCCACCAGACCTTTAATTTGAAGGCCGCAATGCCCAACAAAAGAATTCACATTTTAAAAGGTATCATTCTCATCTATATCAACAGGGTGACTCAAACATTCACAGGTGTGATTCACATGTTCACAAGTATGATTCACATTATTAGAGGTATGAGTCACATACATATCCACAGGGGTGATTCACACGTTCACAGGTGTAATTCACCTATTCAGGTGTTCATGCTGATAATTTAAGTTTTGTTGGATGTTAAAGAAACAACTGAGTTTGTATTGTCTGACATCACACAAGCAGCTAATCAATTACTGATCATCATACTTGTTGTTTGTTGTTGTTGAGAATAAATAAAGTTATTGTTATCTAAGTCAGAATAATAAAGTTATTTAAAGTGTTTGTTGGTCAGAATAATTGTCAGTCAACATTTCTTGTTCAAGTTTTTTTGTGTGGTTGGTCCAAAAGAAAACAAGCTGGAGATAGTAGGCTTCAAGTCCTAGTCAAAACTCAAGGCTCACAAACAAAAGGTGCTCTGGTGTCGGGTCTCTATCCTCCTCGTGGTTCAGCGCCAAACTACTCACTGGATGCTGTTAGCCAGCAAACTTAAGACACCTACGGAACCGGAGTAATTAACAATTAACAATTAACACTACCAGCTAGTCAAAAAGAAAGAGGGAACTAAAAATGTGTCTACTAAAGAGCATACTGCTCAACCTAAGCTTTTGTTGGTCAGAATAATAAAGTTATTTAAAGTCCTTGTTGTTGGTCAGAATCAATGACTGTATATAAAGATGGACAACGCGTCTCCATCTGCTCCCATTGTACGTAATTGATGCTAAAATAGCCCCTGTGATAGGCGATGGTGAAGTCATATGGAGCCAGAGTCTGCGCAGTAGAGATCAGTGAGTGAAGCGGCGGTAGCCACTTCCGCTAACCCAAACACACACTTAACTTACCGAAACAACAGCAAGGATCCCGCACGCCGGCGTGTTTAACAGCAGAACAGCTTCTTGTGTTGGTCTGAGGTTAACGTTCACAGGTATGGAAACTTCAATGACTGTAGTGATTGTTTTTGTCACATTTCCACTCGCGGATCGTCCTCCGCTCTGCTCATCCGGAACTGATTGGCTGCAGGAGCTGAATTTGTCAGCAGAGCTGACAATAACAATCCCTTAACCCTAACCCTGACAATAAGCATCAAATAACTAATTAAAAGTAAACTTGTCAGAAAAATGAACACGTGGACATAAATCAGCATGATAAGAACTAACTATAATGACAGAAACCATGTTTGAGAAAAATTTATCGGGCGTGTATTTTGATTTTATAGTTTGACTCATGTCCCATCTGTTAACATGGAGGAGGCGGGCTTTATGAGCTATACTGCCTGTACTCGGGCAAGGCAATAAACCAACGAAAACTTCCTTGTGTTTGAAATAATAATCTTCCTTTAATTTCTTGATGAAGCCACATACGTATCGTTTGTCATATTAAAAATAAACCGAAAAAATTCTCAAGCACAGTCGAAAACTGTTTGCTTCTCCCTATAATCAGCCTCACCTGTGCAACACTGATTAACCTAAAGTAACCTACCTGACCCCCGCCAACATCCGGTTCAGGTCAGTACACAAAGGAAATACTGCCGCCTAGTGGCACAATGTGGTATAATGTTTATAAATAAAACATGGCTCCTACAATAATAATAATTAATTATGTTATAATTATGTAATAATTAATGCCATATGTTGCATTGGATTAAATGATGAATATCAATAATTAATATAATTAGTATTGATTAACATTTTGAATATTTTAGGGTCACAACATTATAGTCGGTTGAGGTGTGTTACTTTAGGTGACCTCATCTTCTCCTGGAGAGGAGCTACATCTGGTGAAGAGGGTCAAGAGATCTAAGAGTGACATGAATCTCTCTGATGAAGGTGATAGAACACGTGAAGAGGGGCCTCAAGAGTGGCCAAATGACTGTTTCAACCCTGATGGTGCTCTGCTTTCCGTACGTCTCCTTCAGCTGAATAAGCCAGCCTCACAGAAGCTTAACCTGTGGTCTGTGCGTGTCCCATATCTCATCTCTCAGTCAAGAAATCTTTCCTATCAAATACTTTTTTTTTTATATTGTGTTTGTACTCACGCTGCAGCAGCTCGTGCAGTTGTTGGATGTAGTCGTTGTAGTTTGTCGGGTCACTGCGGTTGAAGGAAATTTCAGCTGCGTGAGGACGAATCACCAAACCTGCTCTCCAAACAATCAAATGGAAAATAGAAATCAACACGCTTTATCCTCCTTTGTCTGATTCCACTGAATTATACATTTTATTAGCTGACATGTGTCACACCAGTCCAGCAGGTGTCCTCAGTGTGATCACAACCTAATGTGATGAATTGTCTATTAATGACGTATGTCTAAGAAATAAATAAAAACGAATTAATTTTATTACAGGAAAAATACATTTGTCCTTCTAACTGACGTGGCTGAGATTGTTATGATGTAAACAGGAAGTAAACATGACGAACTGTGGGAATGAACTCACCTGGATGGGCTACTCTGTCCTGACGGCAGGGAACGTTTTCATCCAAAGTCTGTAACATGACCCACATGGTGAGACAAAACATTCCCGCCAGAAACCCATAGAAGACAAGGTAGAAGAGAAGGATGAGGCCTGAGGGAGACAATTCAACAAAAAATTATTTCAACACGTCAGAGAAGACAAACACCAATTGGCCTCAGACTCAGAGGTGCAGACTCTCATCCCAACAGCTTCACACTACGCTGCAAACTCCCAGTGCCTTCAGGAGGGCCCTCCTCCCCCCGGCTGTGCCTTGAGATCCATAAAAATCACAAACAGGATCGTGACAAGGGACAACCTTGGTGGACACCAACACGCACCTGGAACGTATTTGACTTTGTGCTGAGGATGCTCTCACTTTGGTCATACAGAGACCTCATGGCTATTAGAAACGGCCCCGGTACCCCATATTTCCACAGTACCCCCCACCCACATAAAGTTTAATATGTCTTAAACATTAAATAAAAAAGGCTATGACACCAGGGCCCGTATTCACAAACATTCTCAGAATACTCTCAGAGAGATCCTAACTTTGCTTAAAAACTTCTAGCAAGGAGTCCTAGCCTAGGAGTGATTGAGGAACACTCTCAGAGCAACTCTGAGCAAGAGAGGAACAGAAACTTTGATCTTAGTGAGGAGGCGTGGTTAACCCCGCTGCTAGGTATGACACATTCTTTCAGAAGCTGTGATTGGCTGATCCAAAAAAAAGCTCTTTCAGTGATGCTGGGCAGAGAAGGACAGTGACATCTATCGGCCTAATCACAGAATTTACTCAGCCATTGTGTCATCATGAACACTATTTAATGTACTGAACATCTCTGTTGAATAAATTGTAAGTCACACTTTAAAGTATAAAGCCTACAGAATGTTTGAAACACATGCTCATCTTCACATGCAGTTATATTTACTTGATCACTTTTATTTACAATGCTGCTAATTTTACTACTTGATCTAACTGATATTAACGAGGGAAAATGGCTCATGCCTATTCCCTTTAATTGTGATCACTCTGCTGATTGACGGTTGCAACAGACCAAAGTCATCACTGCTGCACTTTGCATTTTTCCAGTTGCCAAATATTTGAATGTTGTGATCACTTTCATTTCTGGCAATATCGCGTTGTTGCGTCGCATCTCTAATGAGATCTACCACAAACGTGATCCCTGCACGATCCACTCTGTAGGCTGTTGTTTCATTGGCTGACTGTTATTCAGTGTTTGGAGAACTTTTCTCCTATCTCTCCGTCTTTCCGCCATTTTCTTCTCTGCTTAAGAAACTCTTACGCCTCTTAAAAGTCCTCCTCACTACTCCTCACAGTTTCTCACCTCAGCAGCTCTCTTAGGGGCTGAGATGCTTTCTGACTAACTTTGATCTTTACCAGGATCTAGTCTTAACTTTAAGGGAAATTCTTAGAAAACATCACGATTCTCAGAATTTTCTTAGAATTTCTTCACTGGGAGCAACTCTTTGTACTAGGAAGCTTTATGAATACGGGCCCTGGACCACACTGGAAAGGTGCTAATGGAATACGGCTCACTACAGGCACGAGAAACACTTCAGGTATGAATGTACCCAAGCAACTAAGAGGTCAATTTATTACCATACTCAAACATCACTACCTGTGGCACTGATAATCGTGCCCACAGATATTAAAAGATTGTCCTGAGTCAATTACACACGCAGGAGATAACACAGCCATGTGATCCAGCAGCAACAATAAGTAAATAAACATTTAAAGCCGACCTGTCTTTGATGGTCAGCACACAGAACTTTAATAAAGATCAGATCCTGTCCGTCTGGAGATTAAGATAATTAATGCTGCGCCTCGTGCGTAAATGTACACAGCGTAAATGTACGTCTCTCTTCATTTACGCTTCTGTTGGGCAGTGGGATCGCTTCAGTGTCTTTAACATCAATCCGTGATTCGACATGAATCATACAGTGACCTGTGTGTGTTCTGCGTGTTCAAGGACACAGTGGAAAGAAATAAGCTAAATAAGCTGGTCTGAGCCCGGTTTATATGAAAAGAAGGACTGAAATCCGCCGTGTAAATAGCAACACGCCTGCCTGCAGGCACACCGGACTCTTAAAGGGAATGAGAGCTGACACTCTTATGCCGAAAACACGCCTATGAATAATCCAGGGACTTAAGCCAACCTCATTGCGCCTTATATCTCGGTTTGTGCCCAGATTGTGCACAGTGTAACGAGCAAAAGTGTGTCAGACACGCCCTAAATCACTTAGCTCCATGCGCTTTAGACTGTGCGCTTTCCATCGTCTAAATAGGGCCCTTAATGTTTTTATGCATCAGACTGAACGACATCAGCAACATTCAATTTACCCTCGTACCCGACAGGAGTACTTCAGTGTACTGTGATATACTTTAATATACTGTGATGTGATTTTGCTTGCATACAAAACAGCAACAAAAACGTCTCCTGCCTACCTGAACGCTCAACCAGGTCTACACTCCGTCTCGCCCACTACGCTCTGCCAATCAAAGGCGCCTGGTACTCCCATCACAACAGGGCCCTAAGTCTCTAACTTGAATATTCTCCTCTGTCGCCCCCCGGTGGTGGAACGAGTTACCAAACTCCATTCGTTCCGCAGAGTCCCTTTCACCTTTAAGAAGAAGCTAAAGACCCAGCTCTTTATGAACACCTGTGACCTTAATGACATTGATGCTATTGATGATGATGACATCGAGGATATAGTTTATGCTGAGAAGGATTTTCATGATGATGATGATGACTGATCTTGTTGATGTTGCTGATGATGATTATCATTTAAAAAAATTAAAAAAATAAAACAACAACAAAAAAAACGCCCTACACTCTGCCTGTCAGCACCAGTGTCCGATCACACCTGAAGCTGTTTGTTGGCTCTCACTGACTCCGCCCCCTCCTGTCTCGATCGTACATGAAACTGAAACATTGTAAGATGTACTTTAAATACTGTGATGCACTTTAATGTACTGTGATGTACTTTAATATACTGTGATGCACTTTAATGTACTGTGATGTACTTTAATATACTGTGATGCACTTTAAATACTGTGATGTACTTTAATGTACTGTGATGTACTTTAATATACTGTGATGTACTTTAAATACTGTGATGTACTTTAATATACTGTGATGCACTTTAAATACTGTGATGCACTTTAATGTACTGTGATGTACTTTAATATACTGTGATGCACTTTAATGTATTGTGATGTACTTTAATATACTGTGATGCACTTTAAATACTGTGATGTACTTTAATATACTGTGATATACTTTAAATACTGTGATGCACTTTAATGTACTGTGATGTACTTTAATATACTGTGATGCACTTTAATGTATTGTGATGTACTTTAATATACTGTGATGCACTTTAAATACTGTGATGTACTTTAATATACTGTGATATACTTTAATATACTGTGATGTACTTTAAATACTGTGATGTACTTTAATATACTGTGATATACTTTAATATACTGTGATGTACTTTAAATACTGTGATGTACTTTAATATACTGTGATGCACTTGAAATACTGTGATGTACTTTAAATACTGTGATGCACTTTAATGTACTGTGATGCACTTGAAATACTGTGATGCACTTTAATGTACTGTGATGTACTTTAATGTACTGTGATATACTTTAATATACTGTGATGTACTTTAAATACTGTGATGTACTTTAATATACTGTGATATACTTTAATATACTGTGATGTACTTTAAATACTGTGATGTACTTTAATGTACTGTGATATACTTTAATATACTGTGATGTACTTTAAATACTGTGATATACTTTAATATACTGTGATGTACTTTAATATACTGTGATATACTTTAATATACTGTGATGTACTTTAAATACTGTGATGCACTTTGATATACTGTGATGTACTTTAATGTACTTTAATATACTGTGATGTACTTTAATATACTGTGATGCACTTTGATATACTGTGATGCACTTTAATATACTGTGATGCACTTTATACTGTGATGTACTTTAATATACTGTGATGCACTTTGATATACTGTGATGTACTGTAATGTACTTTAATATACTGTGATGTACTTTAAATACTGTGATGTACTGTAATGTACTTTAAATACTGTAATGTACTTTAAATACTGTGATGTACTGTAATATACTGTGATGTACTTTAATATACTGATGTACTTTAATATACTGTGATGTACTTTAATGTACTGTAATATACTGCAATGTACTTTAATATACTGTGATGTACTTTAATGTACTGTAATATACTGTAATATACTGTGATGTACTTTAATGTACTGTAATGTACTTTAATATACTGTGATGTACTTTAATATACTGTAATGTACTTTAATATACTGTGATGTACTGTAATGTACTGTAATGTACTTTAATTTACTGTGATGTACTTTAAATACTGTGATTTACTTTAATGTACTTTAATATACTGTGATGTACTTTAATGTACTGTAATATACTGCAATGTACTTTAATATACTGTGATGTACTTTAATGTAATGTGATTTACTTTAAATACTGTGATTTACTTTAATGTACTGCGATGTACTTTAATATACTGTGATGTACTTTAATGTACTTTAATATACTGTGATGTACTTTAATGTACTGTAATATACTGTAATGTACTTTAATGTACTGTGATTTACTTTAAATACTGTGATGTACTTTAATTTACTGTGATGTACTGTGATTTACTTTAATGTACTTTAATATACTGTGATGTACTTTAATGTACTTTAATATACTGTGATGTACTTTAATGTACTGTGATGTACTTTAATGTACTTTAATATACTGTAATGTACTTTAATGTACTTTAATATACTGTGATATACTTTAATATACTGTGATATACTGTACTGATGGTAACAGACAGAAACCTGCAGTATAATTCAGATGTAATAATAAGTACAAACATAAATGAAACCCATGAACCCTTTCTGACAATCACAGCCATCATCCCCATCACCCACACACACACTCACACACAAACACACGCGCGCGCGCACACACTCGTACACACACACACGCGCGCGCGCGCGCGCGCACACGCACACACACACACACACACACACACACACACCTCATCTGGTATCGTTTCTGCTCGGTTCGGCTCGGTTCTGTCCGCCGTAAAGCTCCCAGCAGCAGGAGAGACGTCCAGAAGCTCAGTTCGTTTAGAGCCGGACCGAGCCGGACCCGGACCCGGACTGTGAGGCCTCCCCATGATCAGACAGACAGACAGACAGACAGTAAGACCGACAGACAGACAGGTAGGTAGACATTGAGAAAATAAGATAGACAGAGACACTGACGGATCTGGTTTTGTCTCACCCCAGCTGCTGGCAGTCCGGCCCATGAACTCTCCGGTCCTCGGGTTGTAAATAAAATCCTTCCAGGATTCTTTCGTCTCCTCCTTCTTCTCCTCCTTCTTTTCTTCCTTCTTTTCCTCCTTTTTCTCCTCTTTCGTCTCTTCATTTTTAATCTCTTTCTGCTCCGGCTTCACCTCCTCCTTCACCTGCTCTTTAGGCTCCGGGTTTGGCTCCGGGTTCGGCTCCTCTTTCGGCTCCGGGTTCGGCTGCTGCGGGGTGGACGACATGCTGCCGGGCTAAACAAATCCGGGCTAATCAACACCGAGCGCGCGAACAGTCGGGATAAACCGATCCGTCAGATTAGTGAGCGGAGCTCGGTCTGTGGCTGCACACACAAACACACACACACGAACGCACACACGTGCCTACACACACGGACTGCTGCAGAACCACGCGCATGCGCAATGCAGACCCCCGGGGGTGAGGGGTCTGCGTGATAATGGCGATCTTCTCTGCTGAAAAATAACCTCAGATTGACTCTAGACAATCCTGTAATAAATCTGAAACGTTAACGGAATAATTTCAATAATATTTTGATTAAGATGGTTATAATATATGTAATTCCTGAGAGAGTCTGCACGACACTATGTTCATCACTAAAATACTATATATTATGGAATATCCTAATATATTATGATATTTTATAATATACTTTAATATAATACAATATATTATATTTTCATATAATGTTATATAATATAATGTAACGTAATATAATATGTCTTATTTCTATTTTTATTTAGTCTTAAATTAAAGATCTGAACTAAATAAAATGCTGCTCTTTAAAGAACAATGTTTTAAACTTAAATTATTTAAAAAAATGAAGATATTCTTGAAATTATTTCACATCTAACTGAAATTATGCAATCACACCAGAGCTGACAGCATGTCATATGACCACAGTGAGGACACGTGATTGGACAAAAACAGGATGACCTCGTGCTGATGTCACCAACACACACAAAAAGGAATCAAGGCACGTGAGGAGAAGGAGAGAACACAAGAAGGGGAAACAAGGTAAGGAGATGAGGAGAGGGAAGAAAGATCAGAAAAAGTGTGTGGGGGAAGAGTCCTTATTAAGTGAACTGGTTTTGAATTTGTGAAAAGTCGACTCTGGTTCTCAAGGTCCAGCAGCCAATAACTCTCCTGATCCTCAGCTGGTCAGTGTACCACTATCACATCATGAAAGTGTTTCTGCATCCCAGGTGGATTTGAGGACAGAGAGTCTGAGGACACAAAGTCTGAGGACACAACATCTGAGGACACAACGTCTGAGGACACAACGTCTGAGGATACAACGTCTGAGGACAGAGAGTCTGAGGACAGAGAGTCTGAGGACACAAAGTCTGAGGACACAACATCTGAGGACACAACGTCTGAGGACAGAGAGTCTGAGGACACAACATCTGAGGACAGAGAGTCTGAGGACACAACGTCTGAGGACAGAGAGTCTGAGGATACAACGTCTGAGGACAGAGAGTCTGAGGACACAAAGTCTGAGGACACAACGTCTGAGGACAGAGAGTCTGAGGACACAACATCTGAGGACAGAGAGTCTGAGGACACAACATCTGAGGACAGAGAGTCTGAGGACACAACGTCTGAGGACACAATGTCTGAGGACAGAGAGTCTGAGGACAGAGAGTCTGAGGACACAACATCTGAGGACAGAGAGTTTGTATATGTATATTTTTTCTTGCCAATGTGCTGAATATTGCTAAGTGCTACTCATGGTGATTCATGTTGGGCCTCTCTTTAAATAACATAGCAAAGAGTCGGTCGAGACCTGCTCTTTTTGTAAAGTGTCTCGAGATAACTCTGGTTATGATTTGGCGCTATACAAATAAAATTTGATTGATTTGATTGATTGATTGAGAGAGTCTGAGGACACAATGTCTGAGGACAGAGAGTCTGAGGACACAACATCTGAGGACAGAGAGTCTGAGGACACAAAGTCTGAGAACAGAGAGTCTGAGGACACAACATCTGAGGACAGAGAGTCTGAGGACAGAGTCTGAGGACAGAGAGTCTGAGGACACAACATCTGAGGACAGAGAGTCTGAGGACAGAGTCTGAGGACAGAGAGTCTGAGGACACAACGTCTGAGGACAGAGAGTCTGAGGACACAACATCTGAGGACACAACATCTGAGGACAGAGAGTCTGAGGACACAACGTCTGAGGACAGAGAGTCTGAGGACACAACGTCTGAGGACAGAGAGTCTGAGGACAGAGTCTGAGGACAGAGAGTCTGAGGACACAACATCTGAGGACAGAGAGTCTGAGGACACAATGTCTGAGGACACAATGTCTGAGGACACAAAGTCTGAGGACACAATGTCTGAGGACACGAAGTCTGAGGACAGAGAGTCTGAGGACACAACATCTGAGGACAGAGAGTCTGAGGACACAATGTCTGAGGACACAATGTCTGAGGACACAAAGTCTGAGGACACAATGTCTGAGGACACGAAGTCTGAGGACAGAGAGTCTGAGGACACAACATCTGAGGACAGAGAGTCTGAGGACACAACGTCTGAGGACACAACGTCTGAGGACAGAGAGTCTGAGGACAGAGTCTGAGGACAGAGAGTCTGAGGACACAACATCTGAGGACAGAGAGTCTGAGGACAGAGAGTCTGAGGACACAATGTCTGAGGACACAAAGTCTGAGGACACAATGTCTGAGGACAGAGAGTCTGAGGACACAATGTCTGAGGACACGAAGTCTGAGGACACAATGTCTGAGGACAGAGAGTCTGAGGACAGAGTCTGAGGACAGAGAGTCTGAGGACACAATGTCTGAGGACACGAAGTCTGAGGACACAATGTCTGAGGACACGAAGTCTGAGGACAGAAAGTCTGAGGACAGAGAGTCTGAGGACACAATGTCTGAGGACACGAAGTCTGAGGACAGAGAGTCTGAGGACACAACATCTGAGGACAGAGAGTCTGAGGACACGAAGTCTGAGGACAGAGAGTCTGAGGACAGAGAGTCTGAGGACACAACATCTGAGGACAGAGAATCTGAGGACAGAGAGTCTGAGGACACAACATCTGAGGACACAACATCTGAGGACAGAGAGTCTGAGGACACAACATCTGAGGACACAACATCTGAGGACAGAGAATCTGAGGACAGAGAGTCTGAGGACACAACATCTGAGGACACAACATCTGAGGACAGAGAGTCTGAGGACACAACATCTGAGGACAGAGTCTGAGGACACAATGTCTGAGGACACGAAGTCTGAAGACAGAGAGTCTGAGGACACAACATCTGAGGACAGAGAGTCTGAGGACACGAAGTCTGAGGACACGAAGTCTGAGGACACAATGTCTGAGGACAGAGAGTCTGAGGACACAGTCTGAGGACAGAGAGTCTGAGGACACAAAGTTAAACTTCCTCACCCTCCTTTCATTCTCTTCCGCTCTCTCTCTACCTCACTCTCTCTCTCTCACCCCTCCCTCCCACTCAAGGGGGAGGAGTCACTAGGGTTGGATGCTGTCAGGTTGCCGTGGTTTCAGCCTCTCGTTTCTTGTGGCGACTGTCGTTGGGGATGATTGTGTATGTGTGCTGCTGAAGGGTGTGTGACTGAGAGATATATGTATGTGTGAGTGTGTGTGTGTGTGTTTGCGTGAGTGTGTGTGTGTGTGTTTGTGAGCCGTGTTTCTTACAGCTGTGAGGATACATGACAGGAGGACGCAGGGAAAGAGGAAAGGAAAAGAGGAAGAAGGCAAGGAAGGAGGTGTTAAAGGGTGGATGTAGAATAACCTCGCTGCAGACGAGAATCACAGCAAGTCATCGTTTCCTCTGAGCAGCAGAGAGAACGACAGGAAGCTTCATCCCTCCATCTTTGTTTGTGCACAGGCTGAAGGAGGCAGAGGAGGAGGCACAGAAGGAGATAAAGAAGGAGACATTAAAGGAGACAGAAAGACAAGATGGAGGGAGTTTGAGTCCTTGCTGATCCTCTGGTAAGCATCCCCTCACCTCCTTCATGCAAGTTCACTCTGTCATGTGTTCTCATGCTTCATGTTCACATGTTTAATGTGTTCACAGGTTTCATATGTTTCACATGGTCATATGTTTCATATGTTTAACATGTTCATATGTTATCGGTGTTCACGTGTTTAACGTATTCAAAGGTTTCATATGTTTAACATGTTCACGTTTCATATGTTTCACGTGTTTTATGGGTTTTACGTGTTCAAATGTTGTTCATGTATATTGTGTTCCCTTGTTAAATGTGTATGCTGTTCACATGTATAATGCGTTTACATGTGTCACATGTTTAACATGTTACTGTTTCACATGTTTAATGTTTTTTTATTTGTTTTGTGTTCATGTGTATCATATGTTTCACACATGAAATGTGTTAACATCATTTGTGTTGACATGTTTGGTCTTGTCATTCGTCCGTTCAGTCGACTCGTTCACACTTTCTTTTTTCTTGTCATCTAGTCGTTCTGACATTATTGACAGTGTTGGTAAAGTCTTAAAAAACATGTAGCCCTTTCACAGTGTATTTTGAAACCAGAAACAGCAGCTCCTCACATCAACAAAGCAGCCATCTTGGATCAGACCTGAGAACAAAGTTATAGACTACAGGAAAATTCTAGTTTTTCAAAAACCAGACTCTTATTTTGAAGTCTTTGTTCATCAGCCCTGAATAAACAAAGTTTAACAAAGTTGAATGTTGAATTTGTTTTCAATAATCCTTCAGGACAGAGGTCAAAGTTCAAACTGGAAGTTGCTCTGTGTCAAGCCAGATGGTTGTTTTTTAAATAATTTTTTATTAATTATCAAACCGAACACAAAATTATAAATCTGCCTGGGTTTTTTTTTTTACACGTGTTTAAATACATGACTGATCAATACGAATGTGATTGGAAAGAAGATGGACTTAAACCCTCCCACACACAACTTCAGGGTCAAAGGTCATCATCAGAGATAAACATTTATCGTTTATGTTAGAATTTTCACTGAAACTGTAAATGTACTAAATCTGACAGGAAACAAGTTAGAGTTAATTAAAAATAATTTTGTTTTACGTTATGACAATAGGAATTACTTTACATCACACCCATCATAGTGTTCTCCTCCTCCTCTTCCTCTTCCCCTCCTCCCATCCTCCCCCTCCACCTTCTACTCCTCATCTAGTCTTCCTCATCCGTGGACAGCAAGCATTACATCATTCTGTTGCTAGGTTACCTCCAGCTGACTCCCTATTCCATTTTTAGACTGAGAGGGGGAGGGGAACGATAGAGCGAGAAAGAAAGATAGAAAGAGAGAGAAAGACAGGATTGTAATAGTCTTTTGTTTGACAATATTTATATCATAAATAAAATACATAAATAATATAAATAAATTAAACAACATTCATTTGCCTTTAATTTAGAAATATAATAAATAATAAATAATTCAACTCAAAAAATAAATAAACTGATTCTTCATTTTCTCTTGGGCTCTTTTCTTCCTCTTGTCAATCAGTTTGTCAGAATCCAACCTGAAGGAAGAAGATTAAATATCACACTCGAGTCCCTGAGACCAGGGCTCAAAGTCTCTGAACATGATCACACTCGAGTCCCTGAGACCAGGGCTCAAAGTCTCTGAACATGATCACACTCGAGTCCCTGAGACCAGGGCTCAAAGTCTCTGAACATGATCACACTCGAGTCCCTGAGACCAGGGCTCAAAGTCTCTGAACATGATCACACTCGAGTCCCTGAGACCAGGGCTCAAAGTCTCTGAACATGATCACACTCAAGTCCTAAAGACCAGCAGAAACCTTTTGAGTCTTTGTGGATCATTCCTTACACTTTAAACAACAGGTCCAGTAAAGACTGGGTCTGCAGGTCCAGTGAGGGGTCAATCAATCAAATCAATCAATCAAATTTTATTTGTATAGCGCCAAATCATAACCAGGGTTATCTCGAGACACTTTACAGAAAGAGCAGGTCTAGACCAACTCTTTGTTAAGTTATTTAAAGAGAGGCCCAACATGAATCCACCATGAGTAGCACTTAGCAATTCGGCACATTGGCAGAAAAACTTCCTTTTAACAGGCAGAAACCTCGAGCAGAACCAGACTCATGTTGAACAGCCATCTGCCTCGACTGGATGGGCCGAAAATGGGATAGAAGGAGATGCAGGATAGAGACAGGCAGAGAGAGCAACAACAACATATGTTCTTGTTACCACAACAACATATGTCCTTGTTACATGAACAACAACAGACACATACTTATGGTTACAATGCCAATAATAGTGGTAGACTAGGGTGAAGATTGGCTAAATAAATAAATAAATAAATAAATTAGCGAGAGAAGCAGAGTAATGATAAAGGCTGAGGTAATCGTAATTGTAACAGTTGAAGTCAACAGGTCTACTATTAGCATTAGCATTAGCAGCAACAATAATGATACTATGGGGAAGGCTGATGTTAGTAGTTGTTGCAGTCGAGCAGGTCCACAGCAGCAGGTGGTCTGCAGCAACGATCCTCAGGAACCTTCAAGACAAGGGAGCACAAGAACTCCCGGGAAGATATGTGGTTAGTAATGTTAATGGGACCAGAAGATACAGAGTTAATGAGCTGCATTAATATGACAGAGAGAGAGAGAGAGAGAGAGAGAGAGAGTGGCAGAGAGAGAGAGAGTCAGAGAGTCAGAGAGAGAGAGAGAGAGAGAAGCTTGGTGTGTCAGATCCCCCCGGCAGTCTAAACCTATAGCAGCATAACTATGGGCTAGTCCCAGCCTGAGCCAGCCCTAACTATAAGCTTTGTCAAAGAGGAAAGTTTTAAGTCTACTCTTAAAAGAAGAGAGGGTGTCTGCCTCCCGGACCTTGACTGGTAGATTGTTCCAGAGGAGGGGGGCCTGGTAATTGAAGGCTCTACCTCCAACACTACTCTTAGAGACTTTAGGTACCACAAGCAGGCCTGCATCCTGGGAGCGCAATGTTCTAGAGGGTCTCAATGTCTTTTCTGGTCAGGTGACTTTATCCGTAAAGACAACCAACTCCTAAAAGTAAACAGTGGTGAAATCGCAGCTTGCAACTCACCAACATATATTTTTATTTTATTTATTGGTAAAGTTAAATATTTCCAATAATTCTAATACAATTCTATTCAATTCTGAGTGTAGAAATGACTCCTGTTCATTTAACTCAGGAACAAAGCTGGGTCAAAGTTACTCTCAGTCTTGTGCTCTTTGTGTCCTCCTTTCAGGCCTTCAGGGAGTCATGACGTCTCAGGAGGAGGCGTCTTCTTTCAGGAGTTTTTTTCAGTATGTGGAGGACAGCGGCCTTCGAACATACGACGGTCTGGTGATCCAAAATGCTTCAGATATTGCCAGAGAGAGTGACCGCATCCGCAACCAGACCAACTGGACCTACCTGCAGGAAAAACACCAGAAGAAGAGACGACAGGAAGAAGCCATTAAGAGGTCAGAAACACCTTCTGCCTTCAGCAGATGTAGCAGCAGGTGTAGCATCAGATGACTCTGGGTTAGGGTTGTAACCCTAATCCAAAATAATATAGGTGATTATAATATAATATACTTTAATAGTCCATCCATTATCTATACTGTTCAGGGTTGCAGGGGGGCTGGAGCCTATCAAAGCTGTGATTGGTCAAGAGGTTAGTTACACCTCGACAGGTCAGCTTTCAATCACAGGGCTGACACATAGAGACAGGCAACCTTTCATGCTCACATTCACACCTACAGGCTATCAATGAACCTAACGAGCATGTCTTTGGACTGTGGGAGGAAGCCGGAGTACCTAGAGGGAACCCAGACTCATAAAATAAATGCAACTCGAGGTGATATGTTTTTGATTGAGTGATGACGTAAAATTTGTTTTTTTATTAGAGCTAAGAGAAACAAAAAGATTAAAACCAGGAAAAGGAAAAAAAGGGGAAAATGATCAAACAAGAAATCTTAGGTTAAATTACACATTTTATTCCAGTTTGGGAAAACTTAATTTAGTTATTAAATTAATTTAGAAAGTTATTTAATTAATATCTTCCTAACGAGCAGCATGAACTCAAAGACAGTTGACAGCATGTCTCAGAATCTCTGTGCTTTAAGCAGTAAACTGTCAGTGTCTGTGCTTGATTATCGATTAACATGAAGGGCATTTATATTTTGTGAAATGCTTTATGATTGGTTGATAATAGTTATATTGTTTTTTTCAATTGGTTTGTACAGGATTGGTGAAGATGTTGCCATGGCAACAGATGGGGCATACTCTGGGAAACATTTCAGGATGGGTTTCATGACCATGCCTGCACCACAGGACCGTCTGCCACCTCCCATTCAGGGCTTCACTGTCCGATCCCAGTCTCTTCACTCAGTGGGAGGAGCAGATGAAGATTCCAACCACAACCCAAAACTACCCCCACCCAAACCCCGGAGAGACCCCAACACCAAATTGAGCAACAGCTCTGAGACAATGAACGGTGGCTCAGGACCAGCAAGCAAGAGGGACAGCCAAGACACCAAAGAGATGCTGGAGCAGGCCGAAGGTGAGAACGCAGCACAACACCTGGTGGAGACACTCGACAGCTAAAACCTGACACCTGCTGGTTAAAACCCAAGATTGTATATTAATCCTGACACCTGTAATCAACAGGTGACATCAGAGGGCACTGGTTTAGCTCAGTTGATAGAGCAGGCACCCCATATACAGAGGCTACAGTCCTCGACGCACAGATCGCCGATCATTTGGTGCGTGCCATCCCCCGCTCTCTCCTCCCCACATTTCCTATCTCTCTTCGGCTGTCCTCTACATTAAAGACAAAAGTCTAAAATATAATCTAAAAAATAAAACCCTGACATCTGATTTTTAAAGTTGACACCTGCCAATGAAAAGGACACTGATGTAATTGTCTGGGCATCACTGCCTGTGGCACCTCCAGTGCCCTCGGTTCCACTGAAGGGTCATCAGCCAGGAACCAGCCGTTTTGCTCCTTTAATCCTGGAAGGTGTTCTGGTGGCGAAGCAGTGACAGGGATGTCTCTCATTGCCACCTCCTGCACTTGGCTTTTGGGTTTCTTCTCAACCAAAGTCAAAAGCTGCCATGCACTGCTTCTTCTGCCAGTTTTTTTATTGTTCCTTCTGCCTATAACTCCTGCTCCCCTCTACAGGGATGTTGTTGACAGCCCCAGGAAGCCTCAGCATCCAACCTACACTGGATAAATTATGGTCCTTCAGCCAGCCTCCCTGCACTCAGCAGCCAGTTCTGAGTACTTGGTCTTCTTTCATTCGAAGAGGGCTCCTCCCATGGTACTGTGAGCTAAATGAGGAGTATAGATTTTGCTGTGGTGGACCACCATTAGTCAGACCAGGGAGATATGGTAACCTGACACATAAAGGGTTAAACTTGACACCTAAGAGATAAATGTGACACCTGATGAATTAATCTGACACCTGCTGGTTGTACCTGACACCTGATGGATAAGCCTGACATCTGATTCTGCATCATAATCCCATTATTTAGACTTTACTTTATGAAGTGATGTAGCTGCCAGTCTCAGTGTCTTCAGGTTTTCACACGCCTGTCTGTCTGTCTGTCTGTCTGTCTGTCTGTCTGTCTCTCGGCAGGGCGATGCCACCTCTACAATGAAGACTTCAAAAAGATGCCTCCACCTAAACCCAAAAGGAACCCAAACACTCAGCTCAGCACCTCTTTTGATGAATCATACATTCGTAACCATGGAAACAAGAAGTCGTCCTTGCGCTGGGACAAGTCTCAGAGTCCGGCATCAAGAGACACGGAGGATGAGGAGCCAGTTTACATTGAGATGGTGGGAAATATCCTGGGAGAGATGAAAGGTCAGGATGCTTTTGAAGATGAGCAGAGCGAGTCGGTTTACGAGGAGATGAAGTACCCAATGGAGGACTTCCTGCAGGATGCTGCCATAATAGATCCTGAAGCCTGGTCATCACGCGGCTCACTTTGCGACATTCCTCCACCTTTCCCTAACCTCCTGACGCACCGTCCACCGCTGCTTGTCTTCCCCCCTGCTCCTGCTCAGTGCTCCCCCAACTCTGATGAGTCCCCCCTGACCCCCTTAGACGTCACCCGGCTACCCGTGATGGACAATGTCTCTTATAGCAAGTCAGGTGGTGTCGAACAGCCACAGAGCTCTGGGCACCACCGAAAGGAGCGCGACCGCGATCGGGAACGAATCCGAGACCGGGATCTGCCCTCCACCCATACTATCACATCCTCCGGACGCTCCTCAGCCCCGCCTCTCCCCTCCAATTTCTACAAGTCCTCCAGCTCAGCCCATGGTGGACATGGTTACCCCCGCAGCCAATCAGCATGCCCGTCTCCAGTCAGCATGGGTCGCTCTCTGACTCCTCTGAGCCTGAAACGACCACCGCCCTACGACGTTCTGATGGCAGGAGGAAGTATGCCCCGTTCTTCATCTTCCTCTTCCTCCTCCTCCCACAGGGCAGGGGAGGCAGGGGCTAAACTCAGTAACTCCTCCTCCACCCACGGCTCCATGCAGAACGTGTCAATGCGGTCACAGACTCCAACAAGTCCATTGGATGATCTTAACAACCTGTTTACCTCAGGAAGACAGGTGATGAAGAAAGGAGGCAGGAAGAGCAGAGATAGTGAAGGTAAATACTGCATCGGTTCTACACCTGTACTGCACCTGTACTGCATCAATACTACACCTGTACTACACCTGTACTACACCTGTACTACATCAATACTACACCTGTACTACACTTGTACTACATCAATACTACACCTGTACTACATCAATACTACACTTATACCACACCTGTACTACACCTGTACTACATCAATACTACACCTGTACTACACTTGTACTACATCAATACTACACCTGTACTACATCAATACTACACTTGTACCACACCTGTACTACACCTGTACTACATCAATACTACACCTGTACTACACTTGTACTACATCAATACTACACCTGTACTACATCAATACTACACTTGTACCACACCTGTACTACATCAATACTACACCTGTACTACATCAATACTACACTTGTGCCACACCTGTACTACATCAATACTACACTTGTACCACACCTGTACTACATCAATACTACACCTGTACTACATCAATACTACACTTGTACCACACCTGTACTACATCAATACTACACCTGTACTACATCAATACTACACTTGTGCCACACCTGTACTACATCAATACTACACTTGTACCACACCTGTACTACACTTCTACTACATCAATACTACACCTGTACTACACTTGTACCACACCTGTACTACACCTGTACTACATCAATACTACACTTGTACCACACCTGTACTACACTTGTACTACATCAATACTACACCTGTACTACACTTGTACTACATCAATACTACACCTGTACTACATCAATACTACACCTGTACTACACTTGTACTACATCAATACTACACTTGTACCACACCTGTACTACATCAACACTACACCTGTACTACATCAATACTACACCTGTACTACACTTGTACTACATCAATACTACACTTGTACCACACCTGTACTACACTTGTACTACATCAATACTACACCTGTACTACACTTGTACCACACCTGTACTACACCTGTACTACATCAATACTACACTTGTACCACACCTGTACTACACTTGTACTACATCAATACTACACCTGTACTACACTTGTACTACATCAATACTACACCTGTACTACATCAATACTACACCTGTACTACACTTGTACTACATCAATACTACACTTGTACCACACCTGTACTACATCAACACTACACCTGTACTACATCAATACTACACCTGTACTACACTTGTACTACATCAATACTACACTTGTACCACACTTGTACTACATCAATACTACACCTGTGCTACATCAGTACTACACCTGTACTACACTTGTACTACATCAATACTACATCAATACTACTACAAGTCCATTGGATGATCTTAACAACCTGTTTACCTCAGGAAGACAGGTGATGAAGAAAGGAGGCAGGAAGAGCAGAGATAGTGAAGGTAAATACTGCATCGGTTCTACACCTGTACTGCACCTGTACTGCATCAATACTACACCTGTACTACACCTGTACTACACCTGTACTACATCAATACTACACCTGTACTACACTTGTACTACATCAATACTACATCAACACTACACCTGTACTACATCAATACTACACCTGTACTACACTTGTACTACATCAATTCTACACCTGTACTGCACCTGTACTACATCAATACTACACTTATACCACACCTGTACTACACCTGTACTACATCAATACTACACCTGTACTACACTTGTACTACATCAATACTACACCTGTACTACATCAATACTACACTTGTACCACACCTGTACTACACCTGTACTACATCAATACTACACCTGTACTACACTTGTACTACATCAATACTACACCTGTACTACATCAATACTACACTTGTACCACACCTGTACTACATCAATACTACACCTGTACTACATCAATACTACACTTGTGCCACACCTGTACTACATCAATACTACACTTGTACCACACCTGTACTACATCAATACTACACCTGTACTACATCAATACTACACTTGTACCACACCTGTACTACATCAATACTACACCTGTACTACATCAATACTACACTTGTGCCACACCTGTACTACATCAATACTACACTTGTACCACACCTGTACTACACTTCTACTACATCAATACTACACCTGTACTACACTTGTACCACACCTGTACTACACCTGTACTACATCAATACTACACTTGTACCACACCTGTACTACACTTGTACTACATCAATACTACACCTGTACTACACTTGTACTACATCAATACTACACCTGTACTACATCAATACTACACCTGTACTACACTTGTACTACATCAATACTACACTTGTACCACACCTGTACTACATCAACACTACACCTGTACTACATCAATACTACACCTGTACTACACTTGTACTACATCAATACTACACTTGTACCACACCTGTACTACACTTGTACTACATCAATACTACACCTGTACTACACTTGTACCACACCTGTACTACACCTGTACTACATCAATACTACACTTGTACCACACCTGTACTACACTTGTACTACATCAATACTACACCTGTACTACACTTGTACTACATCAATACTACACCTGTACTACATCAATACTACACCTGTACTACACTTGTACTACATCAATACTACACTTGTACCACACCTGTACTACATCAACACTACACCTGTACTACATCAATACTACACCTGTACTACACTTGTACTACATCAATACTACACTTGTACCACACTTGTACTACATCAATACTACACCTGTGCTACATCAGTACTACACCTGTACTACACTTGTACTACATCAATACTACATCAATACTACACCTGTACTACATCAATACGACACCTGTACTACACCTGTACTACATCAATACTACAATTGTACTACATTAATACGACACTAGTATTACACCTGTACTACATTTGTACATCACCAGTATAACACCTGTAATTCATCAGTACAACACCTATACTACACTTGTACTAAATCAGTACGTCATATATATAATGTATATAATGTCAATAATAAACGGTGGTAAAAGAAACAAATATATTTACTTAAGAATCCCCTGATATTAAACATATTATTCTGAAATAGGCCGTCCTGCACGATGAGTAGGCTTCCTTCAGTTATGTTACTGTAAGAATATTTTGATCCTCGTCATTTTAACTCTTGCTTAAGTTTTTATTGCAGAGCTTTTGCTTGTAATGGAGTATTAATATACTCTGATTTTACTCTTTTTCTTGAGTACTTATTTTCATCGCTGCAAAATAAATGCAACAAAATACACTTTTCATTACTGCAGCTCATTAATCCACTGACACAATGACAGTAGCTCTGATCAAGTAGTCATAGCTCTCTCCTTCTCGCTCATCCGACAGTCATTTACAAGCTCCTAAGTTCTGCTAGTGATTGTACAGCTCAGCTGTTAGCGATAGCCTTCTGCTATGTGTCTCAGGTGTTACGCTTCTCCTCTGCCTCCTATGCTGACAGTGGTACACGTTAATAGTTTAGATGCAGTGATGGCGAGGCTAAGTGAAGTGGAAATACGTATCCACCATGGAAACTCAATAATTAGCTGCTGTAGCTAGCAAGTCCCCATTAGCCGATGCAGGCTGTTAATGTAGCGTCAGTTGCCCGTCTGGCCCATAGAGCCGTGACACAACACCAGGTTGCCGGGGTGACTGTGTGACTGTGTGACGTATAGCAGTAAGCAGTGGAAGCCCACGGTCCGCTGCCGACTAGTTCACGTTTCTAACAGCTGCTTTGTTAGTAACCTGCCACATTTCAGCCGCACCAGTGCGACCAGTGTAAACTCTTACTTTACAGATTGTTGATGCACTAGAGCCCTGCTACACGAGCTCAATAACAGAAGTGTGAGCGTGCCAATGGTGGTCAGGGAGGGTCAATCAAAGGATCGCATTACAATTATTCACAGATGTGCTGAGTCGTTGCAAAACAAAACTTTGTCAGCAACTTAAAGAATGTTTTGTAGTGATGGGAACACCCACCCCTGGCACCCGCCCTCATTTATTTGAGTCGCCAAATTAGATTTTTACCTGCATCTAGCAAGTGGAGGGTGCTAAGTTTTAGCCTTGCCTGTACTACATCAGGACTTCACCTGTATTACATCAGTGCTTCATCAGTATAACACCTGTACTACATAAGTACGTCAATTGTACTACATCAGTACGTCACCTGTACTACACCTGTACTACACCTGTACTACATCAGGACTTCACCTGTATTACATCACTGCTTCATCAGTATAACACCTGTACTACATCAGTACTACATCAGTACTACATCAGGACTTCACATGTACTAAACCTGTATTACATCAGTACTTCATCAGTATTACACCTGTACTACATCAGTACGTCACCTGTACTACACCTGTACTACATCAGTACTACATCAGGACTTCATCAGGACTTCACCTGTACTAAACCTGTATTACATCAGTACTTCATCAGTATAACACCTGTACTACATCAGTACTACATCAGGACTTCACCTGTACTAAACCTGTATTACATCAGTACTTCATCAGTATAACACCTGTACTACATCAGTACTACATCAGGACTTCACCTGTACTAAACCTGTATTACATCAGCACTTCATCAGTATAACACCTGTACTACACCTGTACTACATCAGTACGTCACCTGTACTACACCTGTATTACATCAGTACTTCATCAGTATAACACCTGTACTACATCAGTACATCACCTGTACTACACCTGTACTACATCAGTACTACATCAGGACTTCACCTGTACTACATCAGTACGTCACCTGTACTACACCTGTATTACATCAGTACTTTATCAGTATAACACCTGTACTACATCAGTACATCACCTGTACTGCATCAGTACGTCACCTGTACTACACCTGTACTACATCAGTACTACATCAGGACTTCACCTGTGCTAAACCTGTATTACATCAGTACTTCATCAGTATTACACCTGTACTACATCAGTACGTCACCTGTACTACACCTGTACTACATCAGTACTACATCAGGACTTCATCAGGACTTCACCTGTACTAAACCTGTATTACAACAGTACTTCATCAGCATAACACCTGTACTACATCAGTACTACATCAGGACTTCACCTGTACTAAACCTGTATTACAACAGTACTTCATCAGCATAACACCTGTACTACATCAGTACTACATCAGGACTTCACCTGTACTAAACCTGTATTACATCAGTACTTCATCAGTATAACACCTGTACTACACCTGTACTACATCAGTACGTCACCTGTACTACACCTGTATTACATCAGTACTTCATCAGTATAACACCTGTACTACATCAGTACGTCACCTGTACTACACCTGTATTACATCAGTACTTCATCAGTATAACACCTGTACTACATCAGTACGTCACCTGTACTACACCTGTACTACATCAGTACTACATCAGGACTTCACCTGTACTACATCAGTAGGTCACCTGTACTACACCTGTATTACATCAGTACTTTATCAGTACGTCACCTGTACTACACCTGTACTACATCAGTACTACATCAGGACTTCACCTGTTCTACATCAGTACGTCACCTGTACTACACCTGTATTACATCAGTACTTTATCAGTATAACGCCTGTACTACATCAGTACATCACCTGTACTACATCAGGACTTCACCTGTACTACATCAGTACGTCACCTGTACTACACCTGTATTACATCAGTACTTCATCAGTATTACACCTGTACTACATCAGTACGTCATCTGTACTACACCTGTACTTCATCAGTACTACATCAGGACATCACCTATACTACATCAGTACGTCACCTGTACTACACCTGTACTACATCAGTACGTCACCTGTACTACACCTGAATTACATAAGTACTTCATCAGTATAACACCTGTACTACATCAGTACGTCACCTGAACTTCACCTGTACTACATCAGTACTACATCAGGACTTCACCTGTACTACATCAGTACTACACCTGTACTACATCAGTGCTACATCAGAACTTCATCAGGACTTCACCTGTACTAAACCTGAATTACATCAGTACTACATCAGTATAACACCTGTACTACATCAGTACGTCACCTGTACTACACCTGTACTACATCAGTACTAAATCATTATAACACCTGTACTACATCAGTACGTCACCTGTACTACGCCTGTACTACATCAGTACTTCATCAGGACTTCACCTGTACTACACCTGTACTACATCAGTACTACATCAGTACGTCACCTGCAGACTTAGACTTAGACTTAGACTCAACTTTATTGATCCCTTTGGGATGACTCCCTCTGGGAAATTCAGTCTCCAGCAGCTTATACAGTACAATACAATAGGAAAGAATCAGCACACAGAGGGTAAAAAATAAAGATCAAAATATATATATCTATCGATATATATATATATATAAAAAGTACAAAATTAGATAACAAAATATATAAAATATACACTCTTAGAAAATATACAAGTAAACAGTGGGTAATTGACCTGGTATTTAGTTCGATTAAACTAAATTAGGTTATTGCACTGTGGTATTAGTTTATTGCACTGTGGTGAGAGATTATTGCACATTGACAGATTTTTATTGCACATATGACCCTTTGAGAAATAAATAAATATTACTAAACTACTATTAACTTTGTGAGGTGAATTAGTGGCTACCGCTTGTGAGAGAGTCTGTCCCTGTTACCTCCTCCCCCTAAGTGAGGAGTTGTACAGCCTGATGGCATGAGGGACCAACGAGTTCTTCAGTCGGTTAGTCCTGCACTTTGGAAGGAGCAGTCTCTCACTGAACAGGCTCCTCTGGTTGCTGATGACGGTGTGCAGAGGGTGGCTGGCATTGTCCATAATGTCCAACAGTTTGTTTAGTGTCCTTGTCTCTGCCACCGTCACCAGAGGGTCCAGCTTCATGCCGATCACAGAGCCGGCTCGCCTGATCAGTTTATCCAGTCTGGATGTGTCCTTCTTGGATGTGCTGCCTCCCCAGCACACTACAGTGTAAAAGAGGACACTGGCAACCACAGACTGGTAAAACATCCGCAGCAGTTTGCTGCAGATGTTAAAAGACCGCAGTCTCCTTAGGAAGTACATCCTGCCTTGTGTCTTCCCGTACAGGTGGCTGGTGTGTGTTGAGCAGTCCAGTTTGTTGTCCAGACACAGCCCGAGGTATTTGTAGGAGTCCACACTCTCCACCTCAGCTCCCTCTAGTAGGACTGGTCTCGGCTTCGGTCTGGACTACACCTGTACTACATCAGTACTTCATCAGGACTTCACCTGTACTACACCTGTACTACATCAGTACTACATCAGTACGTCACCTGTACTACACCTGTACTACATCAGTACTTCATCAGGACTTCACCTGTACTTCACCTGTACTACATCAGTACTACATCAGCATTACACCTGTATAACATCTGCGGCGTCTCTGTTCTCTTCGGTCAGTCAGACTGCAGACAAACAGCTGTCAGGGTTAAATCTTTGGCTTCTCTTCACATTGTTTGTAACTGAGAGAATTTCAGCCAATGGGGGATCAATATAGTTGCTCTTATCTTATCGCAATGCTGTTCCACAGAGAGGCAGACTGAGGATTAACTAAGTGAGAAGAACTGATGCTCTGTAAGGGAGGATTATCATCGCTTCATCATGTCTCCATGGCAACACCGTTGCCATGGAGACATGAGACCACTGTCCGTCACTGTCTGACTGAACACCATTTTGTTTAACAAATTATGTGTTGAGGTGTTCACAGAGACACCTGCTAACACTCCGGTGTTATTACGAATTCTTACTGAGAGTAAAAAGTGAATAAATATAAATCCTCTCCTGAAACAAGGATGTGAGTTTAAACTTGAACTCTATGAAGGAGCCGTCATTCTTACACACGAGTTAAAGTCTGATCAGCTGGAAACTAAATATAATCTCTTCCACATGACAAACTAAATTCAACGTGAAATAATGACACAAGAAAATATGAAGACATGACCATTATTACTGTGAAATAAGATTCATATGTAACCTCAATTAGGTCTCCTGTCATATTGATTAGTCTGATCACAATTTATCAGGATCTCAAATAAGCGTGATCCAGATCAGCATTCAGCTGATGTCCAACAATCATAATCCAGTTCTTCAACAACAGTTATCCAGATCTCCACCCAGCACCACTTCCAACGATCGATAGGAGTCCTGATCTCAAATAATGGCATCCTAATCCTCATCCGACATAATCCTGATTACCAAAGATGTCATTAAATCTTATAACAGAAAACCAAAAGAGTTTGTTATGTTCTCATGGATCTGTCGAGGTCTCATAACTTCTTTTCATTTTAAATTGGTTCCATCTTGTTTTTCCACATTACCTCCATGTTCCACTGGTTTTGGTTCTCTGTTTGAGAATAAAGTTGATGTGTTTTTGTTTCATCACTCTGCAGCAGACTCCAGATCTCTGCCCAGACAAGACAGTAAAGACAGAGACGGACAGTCCAGTCCAGTTTCAAGCAGGATGGGGAGGTCATCCGTCAGCCCCACCATGATGCTATCTGGAGGAGGAGGAGGAGGAGGAGGAGGAGGTGAGTTGGTCAGTAACAACATTACGCCGGGAACACACCGGACGCGAAAGCGCTGCAAATAGCTGCGAAGCGGAGCCAGTTTCCTTTCGGCGCCCATGTTAACCAATTGTGTCGTTCACACCAGACGCACCACGGCGCGCACCTCCGCGGCCTGCAGCGATCGTTTCGGCGTCTGGTCTTTTTTCGATCGGATTGACACGATCGAGCAATCGTGTCAATCCTGGCAGGAAGTCACACATGAAACAACGAGAGAATCCGGTCAATTTTCAACATTAAAACAATTTTCAAAATAAAACACCGCGATTGACAAATGCGATGTTATATTTGTGCTTTTATATATTTGTCAGTAACTACACAGAGCGCGAGAGAGACGAAGATACACACAGACACACACACACACACACACACACAGACATAGACACACACACACACACACACACAGACACACACACACAGACACACACACACATACACACACACACACACACACACACACAGACACACACATAGACACACACACAGACACACAGACACAGACACAGACACACAGACACACACACACACACACACACACACAGACACACACACACACACACACACACAGACACACACACACACACACAGACACACACACACAGACACACACACACACACACACAGACACACACATAGACACACACACAGACACACAGACACAGACACACAGACACACACACACACACACACACACAGACACACACACACACACACACACAGACACAGACACACACACACACACACACACACACACAGACACACAGACACAGACACACACACACACACATAGACACACACACAGACACACAGACACAGACACACACACACACACACACAGACACACACACACACACACACACAGACATAGACACACACACACACACACACACAGACACACACACACAGACACAGACATAGACACACACACACACACACACACACACACACATAGACACACACACAGACACACACACGCACACACACACACACACACATAGACACACACACAGACACACACACGCACACAAACACAAGAAAAGGAGAGACACAAAGTGGACTGGCTATAGGGGGTGCGGGCGGGGTGTCAAAACACGCAAACAGAGAGAGAGCAAGAGAGAGAGAGAGCATGATGAAAACATGAAAACAGCTCCAAATGTGGGTAAACGACAGCTGAGGAGCAGAGCGCTTGTCGACTGGCGCGGAGAAATGCGCGTCTGGTGTGAACGGAAGTGCTCCGGCTCGTGCGTGATTTTCGTTGCGCACGAGCCAGGTTTAAATGTGAGACAGTAACAGGAGGTCAGGTTTAAATGTGAGACAGTAACAGGTGGTCAGGTTTAAATGTGAGACAGTAACAGGAGGTCAGGTTTAAATGTGAGACAGTAACAGGAGGTCAGGTTTAAATGTGAGACAGTAACAGGAGGTCAGGTTTAAATGTGAGACAGTAACAGGTGGTCAGGTTTAAATGTGAGACAGTAACAGGTGGTCAGGTTTAAATGTGAGACAGTAACAGGTGGTCAGGTTTAAATGTGAGACAGTAACAGGAGGTCAGGTTTAAATGTGAGACAGTAACAGGATGTCAGGTTTAAATGTGAGACAGTAACAGGATGTCAGGTTTAAATGTGAGACAGTAACAGGTGGTCAGGTTTAAATGTGAGACAGTAACAGGAGGTCAGGTTTAAATGTGAGACAGTAACAGGTGGTCAGGTTTAAATGTGAGACAGTAACAGGAGGTCAGGTTTAAATGTGAGACAGTAACAGGTGGTCAGGTTTAAATGTGAGACAGTAACAGGTGGTCAGGTTTAAATGTGAGACAGTAACAGGAGGTCAGGTTTAAATGTGAGACAGTAACAGGAGGTCAGGTTTAAATGTGAGACAGTAACAGGAGGTCAGGTTTAAATGTGAGACAGTAACAGGTGGTCAGGTTTAAATGTGAGACAGTAACAGGAGGTCAGGTTTAAATGTGAGACAGTAACAGGATGTCAGGTTTAAATGTGAGACAGTAACAGGTGGTCAGGTTTAAATGTGAGACAGTAACAGGAGGTCAGGTTTAAATGTGAGACAGTAACAGGAGGTCAGGTTTAAATGTGAGACAGTAACAGGAGGTCAGGTTTAAATGTGAGACAGTAACAGGAGGTCAGGTTTAAATGTGAGACAGTAACAGGAGGTCAGGTTTAAATGTGAGACAGTAACAGGATGTCAGGTTTAAATGTGAGACAGTAACAGGATGTCAGGTTTAAATGTGAGACAGTAACAGGTGGTCAGGTTTAAATGTGAGACAGTAACAGGAGGTCAGGTTTAAATGTGAGACAGTAACAGGAGGTCAGGTTTAAATGTGAGACAGTAACAGGAGGTCAGGTTTAAATGTGAGACAGTAACAGGAGGTCAGGTTTAAATGTGAGACAGTAACAGGAGGTCAGGTTTAAATGTGTCACTAATCTTATTGGCAGAATCAAAGTTGGTGTGTAAACTTGGTCGCTCAGCTTCCACATCAGGAGTTCCTTCACCAGGTGGGACACCACAACGTCACCTACATGAGCAGCATCACCCTGCCCTCAGCCAGGTAGAACACCTGTGAAACATCTATCTGTCAACCTTCCTGTCTACCTGTCTGTCTGTTTACCTGTCTGACATTCACCTGTCTGTCTGTAAGTCATCTATTTTAATAGTCTGCTCTTTGACATCACTTTGTAAAGTCGATGACAAACTGATTTAATTTGGACTAGAAAAATACATGGATACTTTATTTTGATCAATCATGTAAACATGTGATCATGCAAACATGTGATCATGTGATCTTGTAAACATGTAAACATATGATCATGTCAACATGTAGTCATGTAAACATGTGACCATGTGATCATGTAAACATGTGATCATGTGACCATGTGACCATGTGATCATGTGATCATGTAAACATGTGATCACATAAACATGTAGTCATGTAAACATGTGACCATGTAATCATGTGACCATGTGATCATGTAAACATGTGATCATGTGATCATTTGACCATGTGATCATGTAAACATGTGATCATGTGACCATGTGATCATTTGACCATGTGACCATGTAAACATGTGATCATGTGACCATGTGATCATGTAAACATGTGATCATGTAAACATATGACCATGTGATCATGTGATCATGTAAACATGTGATCATGTAAACATATGACCATGTGATCATGTGATCATGTAAACATGTGATCATGTAAACATGTGACCATGTGATCATGTGATCATGTAAACATGTGACCATGTGATCATGTAAACATGTGACCATGTGACCATGTGATCATGTGAACACTGTGTAATTTCTGTTTTGTGTAAAATATTTTGGTGTAAATTGTGTCTCAACATTAAAGAATAAACGTTAAACTTCTTCTGTAGATTTTAGCAGTGAAGTGAAAAATGAATACTAACAGTTTAATACTAATATTTAACTCACTGAGCCACACCGACATTAAACAAACACTAAAACCCTTTAACACATTAAATGTCATTACTGTTAAAAATAACACCTCTAATGTCACACAAATCTAACTCCGCCCGCTCCAGATTAAACTCTGCCCACTCCAATACTTTGACTAACCCTGTCATCACATTAAGCCCGGCCCATCCTAAGCAGAACCCAGTCCCCTTGAATAGTATGGGCCGCATTTAGACAGCGGAAGGCGCACAGTCTAAAGCATATGGAGCTAAGTGATTTAGGGCATGTCTGACACACTTTTGCTCGTTACACTGTGCACAATCTGTGCGCAAACCAAGGCGCAGGGTGCAAAGAGGTTGGCTTAAGTCCCTGGATTATTCAAAGGCATGCTTTCAGCATAACATGAATCAAACCAATCAGAGTGTCGGCTCTCATTCCCTTTAAGAGCCCGGTGTGCCTGCTGGCAGGCGTGTTGCTATTTATACGGCGGATTTTAGTTATTCTTCTCATATAAACCGGACCCTTACCGGCATATTCAGCTTGTTTCTTTCCACTGTGTCCTTGAACACGCAGAAAAAAACACAGGTCACTGTACGACACATGTCGAAGCATGGATTCATACAACCACTGAAGCGCTCCCACTGCCCAACAGAAGCCAACATGAAGAGAGGCGCTGTTTACCTTTACGCATGAGGCACAGCATTAATTATTTAAATCTCCAGACGGACAGGATCTTATGTTTATTACAGTTCTGTGTGCTGACCATCAAAGACAGGTCGGCTTTAAATGTTTATTTACTTATTGTCGCTGCTGGATCAAATGGCTGTGTTGTCTCCTGCGTGCATAACTGGGTAACTGACTCTGGACAGTGTATTAATATCTGTGGGCACGATTGTCAGTGCCACAGACAGTTATGTTTGAGTATGGTGATAAACTTACCTCTTAGTACTGTGTGTGAGTGTGTGTCTGTTCTGCGTGTATTAGAGAGAGAGTGCGTCTGAGTGAGTGCACAGTATGGAGAGCTTGGTGTCTGCAGTTTTTGGCCCGTGCGTGGCTCGAGCAGGAATCTCCCTGAGGTGAAGCGGGTGTGTGTGGAGGCAGCGGTGAGCTTGTCCACGTCTTCTCAACAGATCGGTAACAAACCGAAAGCAGTATTTCGATCTAAGGAGACGAGGGAAACCAAAGCTTGCAGTCTGTCCCTTAAACGTCTTTTCACTGTATCTGCAAACACACTGCTTTTTCCTCATGAGTCAAAGCGCTGCTGTGCGTCCCCGTGTGAGTGAAACTCGTGTCTTGAACTCTCCAATGTATGTCCATAATGTGCCCTTTAAATAGCAGAGACAGACATTTGCCTGACCACACGTCATTTTAAGAACAACACGCCCATGGGCGCTAATTATGGCGCAAGAGCACTTGCTATTTACACACCGTGGGCGCTGGGTGTGAAAATGACGACTGCATTGGATGGCAGAAAGCAATAACACTTGCGCTTTGGCGCTTTGTGGCCGGGTGGACAATATGATTCTATATATATAATATATATTCTATTCTATTCTATGATTCTCTTACAAACTTTGGTTTAATAGAGAATTAATTCTTTGTTTCAGTATTCCTTTTACTCTTTTCTGTTTTGTTTTAACTCTTCAGATTGTATGATGTAAATTATAAATGTTGTATCAAAGATGTAATCTACATTAATCTGTGACTTTGTGTGTAAATGTTCACTTCAGTGTTTCCGAAAATAAAATACAAAATTTGACCAAATCAGACATCAAAGATGAGACTGAAGATTCCCTGTAACCACTCTGAAATATGATGGCTTAAATTAAATTCTGTTTCTAATTTGTTACAAAATATTTTTTAACTTTCACTGGATTAAACTCAAGTATCACTAGTGCACATCACCTGTTGTATACATTTGTCTGTCTGTCCGCCTCTCTGTCTGTCTGTAAGTCTGCCTGTCTGTCTGTCTGCCTGCCTGTCTGTCTGCCTGTCTGTCTCTCTATTTGTCAGCATCTCTCTTGGTCGGTCTGTCTGTCTGTCTGTCTGTCTGTCTGTCAAAAAGAGACTCAAAATGGTTTTAGATCAGGTCAACCAGATGTTAAGAATTCAAACGTAGTAAGTGATCAATGAAGAACAAGTATTAATTGTATACTACTGTATATTGTTGTATATAATGTATATACTTTTATATAGTGTATATGCATGTTTATGCATGTATAATACATAAGTATTGATTAATTGACAGGTGGATGCTGTGTTAAATTTGAGCTCCTAATGTTTTAGATGCCGTGGCTCTGTGGAGATTCCACCATGATGGAGATGATCGAGAAGAAAAGAGTTTTGTGTCGAGAGATTAAAGCTCGTCAGCGGCCTGAGAAGAATCTGTGTAAACAGGACAGCATGCCCATCCTGCCCAGCTGGAGGAGAAAGCAGCCACCGCCCTATTCTGCCCCGCCCACCTCCACAGTCGGACAGACCAGCACGGTGTTCTGGGACACGGCCATCTGAAATACACTTCAACACAGCAACAGTTGTTGGTGTGTACAACACCAACATCGACAATGATGATGATGCAGAAATCAGGCCATGCCTATAGTAGCCAACAAGGGCAATCCTACTGCAATATATATATATATCCTACTGCCCATATGATTTCCATTAGAAGAAACAGTCTGCAAATTCAGAAACGATGTAAATTCAAAAACACATGTAAAAGTCCAAAACAAATGCAACGACAGAAACATGCTCCAAAAAGCCAAAACAAATGCATTAACATCAAACGTGCTGCAAATACAGAAACGATGCAAAGTCCAAAACACACAAACCCAGAAAACACATGTGAGAGAGAAACACTGCAAATACAGTCCACACAACAGAAGTGCTCCAGGCCTGCAGGGGGCGCTCAGACTTTGTAATGTGAGACGCTGCTGGTTGTCTCTGTTGTTCATGTCCCACTGACTGCTATGCAAAAACACAACTTTACAATATGAGCAAAGAAATCACAACTTTTGCTGAGAAATGGCTCCTAATCAACAGGTAGCTTTGCTAAAGGAACCGCTGCTCAGTTTAGCTTCGGTTAGCTTCAGATATCAATTAGCCATGCAGCTAGCGCTACTTTTAGATGACTCTGTCCGGGGTCGGGGTCTGAGCACAGTGAAGTGTTGGTGTTAACTCCTCTAACATCGAGTAGAGTGAGTGAATAACACCGCTGCACAGCTAACTCAGATCTGTAGCTAACAGAAGCAACAATTAGCTCTTGCTCTTAGCTGTCGTAGCACTTCTAGCAGCATGTTTCTTCATAAGGAAACTGTTTGGCCGTTGCAGTGTGATTGTCCTTGTTGGCCACTGTCCACGCCACCACCACACTGTGTTCATCTCAGAAAGACTTTTCCGTCTGGTTGGTTTCCTCTTACTGTTTGAAGTATCTGATGACTCCTTACTGCTGCCAACCAGCCTAGAGTCAATAAAGTTTATTCAGAGTGACAGAATGACAGTTAGCACAGCTGGCACTACCAGCTGTTAGCTTTAAAACTTCAACAACAAAGGAAATTAAGTAAAAGAACAAAACATATTACTTGAGTTTGACTTGAAAGGAGTTGATAACTTTCTCTTTCAGTCCCAACACATTTTTGTAAATCTGGTTTAAGAATCAGAACTCTGACACATTTGAATAAAAACAAACAAGATAAGAAATAAACCAAATATCCATGAGATGTACAGAAGTAGTTATTATTATCATGTATAATTTACTATCATTAATGTTATATAAATAATTAAATAAACCTGTCAACTCTTTAAATAACAATTATTTAGTCTGAAAAAGTGACAAATATTTTTAATAACATTTATTTTTATTGTAAATCAATCTTTTGAAGTTTTAGAAATTCACTTTTCATGCTCTGAGATGATTATGTGGGTCTCGAACCAGATGTTGAGACACTATCAGAGAAATAATTTGAGAACATGTGTGAAGAGATTTTGTTTGATCTTTTATTTTAACTTGAATGAGTCTGAAACATTACTTTATTCAAGTCTTAGGCAATCAACACACACACACACACACACACTCACTTATGCAGGTGTTTTCCTGCCGTCCAATGAGAATGCAGGGAGGAGTGGTCGTACAAGTGTAGCAGAACGTTCTGTCGTCTTTCTACTCATTATTTTTCTATCTGACGCTGAAAAAGATTCACCTTTTTTTAAAGTCTGAGAGTCGTGTAGCAATCACTATAAAAAATAATTTCTAAAGTCTTCTGTGTGAAAAAAAACTTCCCGAATCTGTCGAACATGTTTTTATATTTAAACAATTCTGTGACGCTCGTCTGTGTGTGGAAGAAAGTCAGGAAGTGACCATGTTTTATATTTAACAAAAAAAACACATTATGATGCCAGACGCACTATTTAAAAAAAATATTATTTTAACATGTTGGTTTGTTCTCATCAGCTGTCCCAGAAACCCAGACAGGTCTACAGTTCAACACCAGATTAACTGTAGTTTAAATCCAGTATAACTCCAGATTAACTCCAGATTAACTGTAATTTAACTCTAGGTTAACTCCAGTTTAACTGTAGTTTAACTCCAGTATAATTGTAGTTTAACTCCAGATTAACTCTAACTCCAGATTAAATACAGTTTAACTCAAGTTTAACTGTAGTTTAAATCCAGTATAACTCCAGTTTAACTGTAGTTTAATTCCAGTTTAACTCCAGATTAACTGTAGTTTAACTCTAGGTTAACTCCAGTTTAACTGTAGTTTAACTCCAGTATAACTGTAGTTTAACTGTAGTTTAACTCCAGTATAACTGTAGTTTAACTCCAGATTAACTCTAACCCCAGATTAAATACAGTTTAACTCAAGTTTAACTGTAGTTTAACTCCAGATTAACTCCCGTTTAACTCCAGTATTACTCCACTTAGTGCCATTGAAACTCAGTTTGACTCCAATTTAAGTCAAGTTTAACCGTAGATTTCACCTGCTCAGATATTTCTGGTGTTTTATCTACCTGATACTCACGTTCTAAACCAGAGACGCAGATGTTAGATTAGAAAAATGTGCTGATTTTATTTATTTATTGTTTCTGAACATCCGCTGATGATCGAATGCAGAATAAAGTCCCCATTTTCTCAATCACATTACTGATTACAGAATACTAAAATACCACAAACCATAATCCAATTAGGGGCTCTATTTCAACCAAATCAATTCATTGAAGGAACTTTTGAGTGTTTCCCTTAAACAAACCTGACATTTAAAACTGACTGAATAAAATAACAGAGCAGTCAAGAAGTCCAGACTTTCAGTCTTGAGAAGGACATATCACAAACTGTCACTAAAAGTGATGTGAACTATGATATTTTAAATAACTATATATTTAGTGTTTACTGCCGAACGCTGGATAACGTCTGTGTTTTCTTTATTCCAACTCCGGTACAAAGTGAGAATTAAAAAACACTGACTTAAAGTTTGAATATGAAGTTCATACAGCTACATTTCTCCTGTTTGTTTGTTATTCTGTGAATGTTCTCAGCTGGTTTTATATGTTGGAACTCACAAAGGTTTTTATCGCACATTTCAAACAGAAGAAAAATGTTGACTTTTAATGGAAACAAAGTTATTTCAGGACGTTTTATTGGTTCAGTGTTTTTGTTCAATCAAAAAGTTTTACCTTCAAACAGTCAGACAGGAAGTTCTTTAGATCACCTGACTGAGACAGAGGTCCCTGGAAGATCATGTGACCAGCTGAGTCAGGGCATTTCTTAAACCATTCCTTCCACCATCTCCCTATCCCCTCCCCCTCCGTTAGCGCGCTCGCGTGGAGGCTCCGCCACATTGACTGCCGTTCCAAACCTCTGAGTGTGGAGTGGGAGTGGGCTGTTAAACCCTCCACCAGTGAGTCTGCACCGACGCCGACTTACTGACCAGCTGTTCGCCATGAGAGACGTAAACCAAAGCTCTGTGTTATCAACCCGTACAAACGAGAGCTGCTTTAATGAAGATAAACATGAAATAATAAAGTGACGTCAGCCTCTCACAGTGAACGTTACACTCAGGATCTAATAAACCGTTCTCTAGAAACAACACAAGTGGAACGTTTAAAGTGTTTCTATTAACAGGCTGTGAAAGCTCAGCAGGTCATTAACATCACATTAAATATATATTCACAGATCACAAATTTCACTAAGGAAGATTATGTTCCTCCTGATGTGGAGAGATTTTAATGACTCTGCCTCACAGCTGCTATTCTCTGTGTGACGACATGTAACCATGGTTACACACACTTCCTGTCTCCACCTGAGTGAGGGGCGGTCGTCTCAAAGCTTGGCGCTGTGTTTAATCCCTCCACCTAAATGAAGTGCTCCGTTCAGCTGTGGGAGTGACGTCAGTTGGAGTGGGAGTGGGGAGGGTCCGGTTTGGAAAAGGCCCCAACTGAGAGAGAAATGACTTGATGATATCAGTGTACTGATTCATTGATGGATGTGAACAGCTGATCAATAAGCTTGACGTCAAATTAAGGTAAAATGAAACAGTGGCTTAAGTGACTCCTTCAGCCGCCATCAGACTTTATAGATGAATATTAACGTGAGGACTGTTTGTGTGTCTCCCTCTGAATGTTCGCTCACAGCTGAAGATTAGTGTGCTCCACGTGTGATTAAAATCACTTGTGTTCACCTGTTTAACAGGAACACTCCAGCTGACATGGAGATCATATGATGAGAAGAAATCCTGTCTTTGGTTATATTCAGTATGACATTAATAACCTGGACAATGGGCAGTTATTAAAACGATCTCATGATGAGAGAGAGACTGAAACTCTTCATGTTTCTAATCATGAACACTGGTGTCTTCTGTTCAGTGATGTCAAATGAGTGATCATGTTTAAAAGAGACAATAAAGATAAAACAATAACACCTCTCCTCTATCTTCATCTCTTCTGATTTCAATCAACCAATTTATATTTATACGTCTCCAAATCATAAAGTTATCTGAGGACTCTTCACAGACAGAACAGCTGTAGAGCATACACTGTTCTATTATCTACAGAGAGCAACATGATGCACCGTTAGATAGAAACACTTCCTTTAACAGACAGAAACCTCTGCTGTTGCTATGGTGGACAGGGTCCTCCTCCTCCAGATAGCATCATGGTGGGGCTGACGGATGACCTCCCCATCCTGCTTGAAACTGGACTGGACTGTCCGTCTCTGTCTTTACTGTCTTGTCTGGGCAGAGATCTGGAGTCTGCTGCAGAGTGATGAAACAAAAACACATCAACTTTATTCTCAAACAGAGAACCAAAACCAGTGGAACATGGAGGTAATGTGGAAAAACAAGATGGAACCAATTTAAAATGAAAAGAAGTTATGAGACCTCGACAGATCCATGAGAACATAACAAACTCTTTTGGTTTTCTGTTATAAGATTTAATGACATCTTTGGTAATCAGGATTATGTCGGATGAGGATTAGGATGCCATTATTTGAGATCAGGACTCCTATCGATCGTTGGAAGTGGTGCTGGGTGGAGATCTGGATAACTGTTGTTGAAGAACTGGATTATGATTGTTGGACATCAGCTGAATGCTGATCTGGATCACGCTTATTTGAGATCCTGATAAATTGTGATCAGACTAATCAATATGACAGGAGACCTAATTGAGGTTACATATGAATCTTATTTCACAGTAATAATGGTCATGTCTTCATATTTTCTTGTGTCATTATTTCACGTTGAATTTAGTTTGTCATGTGGAAGAGATTATATTTAGTTTCCAGCTGATCAGACTTTAACTCGTGTGTAAGAATGACGGCTCCTTCATAGAGTTCAAGTTTAAACTCACATCCTTGTTTCAGGAGAGGATTTATATTTATTCACTTTTTACTCTCAGTAAGAATTCGTAATAACACCGGAGTGTTAGCAGGTGTCTCTGTGAACACCTCAACACATAATTTGTTAAACAAAATGGTGTTCAGTCAGACAGTGACGGACAGTGGTCACCATGGCAACACCGTTGCCATGGAGACATGATGAAGCGATGATAATCCTCCCTTACAGAGCATCAGTTCTTCTCACTTAGTTAATCCTCAGTCTGCCTCTCTGTGGAACAGCATTGCGATAAGATAAGAGCAACTATATTGATCCCCCATCGGCTGAAATTCTCTCAGTTACAAACAATGTGAAGAGAAGCCAAAGATTTAACCCTGACAGCTGTTTGTCTGCAGTCTGACTGACCGAAGAGAACAGAGACGCCGCAAATGTTATACAGGTGTAATGCTGATGTAGTACTGATGTAGTACAGGTGAAGTACAGGTGAAGTCCTGATGAAGTACTGATGTAGTACAGGTGTAGTACAGGTGACGTACTGATGTAGTACTGATGTAGTACAGGTGAAGTACAGGTGAAGTCCTGATGAAGTACTGATGTAGTACAGGTGAAGTACAGGTGAAGTCCTGATGAAGTACTGATGTAGTACAGGTGTAGTACAGGTGACGTACTGATGTAGTACTGATGTAGTACAGGTGAAGTACAGGTGAAGTCCTGATGTAGTACTGATGTAGTACAGGTGTAGTACAGGTGAAGTCCTGATGTAGTACTGATGTAGTACAGGTGTAGTACAGGTGACGTACTGATGTAGTACTGATGTTGTACAGTTGAGTACAGGTGATGTACTGATGTAGTACTGATGTAGTACAGGTGTAGTACAGGTGTAATACTGATGTAGTACTGATGTAATACAGGTTTAGTACAGGTGAAGTTCTGATGTAGTACTGATGTAGTACAGGTGTAATACTGATGAAGTACTGATGTAATACAGGTGTAGTACAGGTGACGTACTGATGTAGTACAGGTGTTATACTGATGTAGTACTGATGTAGTACAGGTGTAGTACTGATGTAGTACAGGTGAAGTCCTGATGTAGTACTGATGTAGTACAGGTGTAGTACAGGTGACGTACTGATGTAGTACTGATGTAGTACAGGTGTAGTACAGGTGAAGTCCTGATGTAGTACTGATGTAGTACAGGTGTAGTACAGGTGACGTACTGATGTAGTACTGATGTAGTACAGGTGAAGTCCTGATGTAGTACTGATGTAGTACAGGTGTAGTACAGGTGACGTACTGATGTAGTACAGGTGTTATACTGATGAAGTACTGATGTAATACAGGTGTAGTACAGGTGACGTACTGATGTAGTACAGGTGTAGTACATTTCAAGGGTTGAACTCCCTGCGGAGAAGTGCAGCCCCCTCGTCGACTGTGTCGTCGACAAATGGACATGCCATGGTCGCAGATAATTATCTTCTTATTATTACGTTTTTTTTTATTTTTCGGTAATCACTCTAAGACACGCGTGAGACGGGGCTGAATGAACGAGGAAGTGAATGAGGGTTTTATATTCTAGAGGGAGGAGACGGAGCCAAACTCTGAGTGTCCTGAAGAAAACCTGCTCGCGACCAGGTGAGGTTCACAGACTCAGTTACCATAGTAACCAACTCAGAGTTAAAGTTACCTCTCTTTCTGAAACGGCAAACCAGAGGTTTCCCTCATTTCAGGGTGAACAAACTCGGGGTTTCACTAAACCCGCTTTCTGAAACGGACCCCAGGGCACTTACGGCACCTTCACCTTCTTACTTGGTTTACGTCCACCTATTCTCATCTGAACCATGTTTTGTTTATTTATTTTCATTTATTTGTTTACAGTGAATTCTAAGACAGCAGAGGACCATGTAGTCGTTGAAATATATTTTATTTGTATAGAACTTCACAAATGCTTCATAGTGGGAAACATGATACAAATAAATGTAGTGATTGGAGGCTTTTGAGTTCCAGGAAGATTTCAGAAATGTGCAGGCTCATTCTCCCCATCACCATTAATTGCCCAGCTCATACACCCCATCACCATTAATTGCCCAGCTCATACACCCCAACATACCTGGCCTCTCCATGTGCTGGGAGATAGCCTCAGATATGCATGATGACCAGTATATGAACAAAGCTGTAGTGGCTCATTTTGGAGATCTTTTAAAATGTAACAACAATGATTCTGCTGGAGGAGAGCTGCCCCGTTCATCATCATTTGTACTATTATATATTTATTTTATTCTCCTGCATGTCTGTGTACTGATGTGCTTAGAAAAATGTTTAACTATCCATTGCTGATACCACTGAAGCTTTGAAACCAGTGACAACAATCAGAAAAGAATGATGGTCATGGAAGACCAGGTAAATAAGATGGAATGTTAGGGAAGAGGGAACCTGAGGCTGTATGGTCTACCAGAGCAAGAAGGCAAGGAGGCTAAACAGAGTGTCACGGATGTGTGCAGAGGACTTAACCCAGAGGTCGGAGACAACCTACGCTTCCACTTCGTCTTGAGTCACGAGATTGGAAAGAAAGAGGGCGGCAAAACTCACCGCCAAAAGAAACCGTCCGGAAATGTGCAAAGGACTCTGAATTCCTCAAAGTCAGGAAGCTAAGATTTGGAGAAGAACGAACAAAAGATGAGGAAACACGCACAAGACTGTGGCCACAGACTGAAGAAGCACGCGAGCAGGGGAGAAAAGGCTTCGTCATCGGAGCCAGAGCCATCGCTGATGGTACATTAGAGTTTGATACATAATGGAAAATGAACAGGTCAATTCACTTGGTACCTTCACTGAACACTTTTTTCACATCATCAATAACAAAATATTATTTTGATTTAAACAAATTTTTGAACTGATTATAAGGGTCAGAAATGTTCTCTAAACTCTATACAGTTAAAGTTGCTATATGTAAGATTTTACATATATTCATCAATCAAATATAATTTTTATTGCCAATGTGTGAAGGGACAGTAGAGGAACTGATGAATTGAGACCTTCCCCAACTTCCTCCATCGGCCCGAACAGCCTGTGGGCTGATTTTTATGTAAAGCACTCAGGACGTTTTTCCGGGAAACAAGAGGATGTGACGTATCTGCACGTTCACGAGTACCTCTGCAGAGAGCTCATTCTACACCTCTACAGTCAACAGTGTGCAACACGAGACAACGCAAGCTGTGAAATGGAGACGGATAATGTTAACAAACAACAGCACCCACAACTAACAGCTAACTCACGCAGACTCCAGGGGCTGATCTGGCTGGTAATTGAGTAATTTGCCGTTTGATTACGAAACACAATGCCAGATCCATGCAGTGTATCATAATAATAATAATAATACATTTTATTTAGGGCCCGATCAGACAGAGCGCGTTTTAGCAGCTGGGGGCGGCTTTTTTTCCCTACTGTTGTTAAGGCAACCACCGAATCATTAGCTGTCATTAACCTAACCGTTTCATTGTAAACTGACAGAGGGCTCGCCTCTCCTTTCATCCGATTGGACAATGAGAAAAAACGCCCATGACATCGGGCGCTTTTCTGCTTTGAATTGAAGTTTTTTCAACTCGAGCCGCTCCTCAAAAACGCGAGGCGCACAGAGCGGAAAAAAGTGCGGCGCTCTGCAAAGCAAAAGCAGCATGTAAAAAGCCTCTCATTGAAAACAATGACAAAAAAGCCGCCCCAGCTGCTAAAACGCGTCCTGTCTGATCGGGCCCTTATAAAGCGCTTTTCAGGACTCAAAGACGCTGTACAATATTTAAAATCAATACTAAAAAAAACAAAAAAAACATAGACAAATGTACATAGTTCACACAAGTCAGAACAAAGCAACAGTACAATCACAGATTAAAAGCTAACTTAAAAAGGTGAGTTTTCAACAGAGATTTGTTGCAGCTTGTTGCAGCTTGTTGCAGATCTAATGCAGCGGTGAGATCGAGGAGGATGAGAATGTTGAGGTGGCCGGAATCGGAGAACAGAAGAAGATCATTTGTGATTTTGAAGAGCAAAGCCATTAATCAAAGCATCTCCAACCTGATGCATCTTCCTCTAACACCTTCAATCTCCTTTTAAAGAGATCAGGTCCTTCAGACCCAAAGCCTCCTGCAGCTGGCTTTGGTCTTTCAGAGAGCGATACAGACTTTATATACTGACTGTAGTAGCTCAGTTAAAGCTCCCTGGGGAACGCTCGCAGGTTTAACAGGTATTGAAAACAAGGAGATCCAACAGCTCCTCTTTTGTTCCTTTAGTCATGAACGGCTTTACACATACAGAATGACCCGTTCCAAGGCATTACAATTTTAGAAAAAGGAATCCAATGTCGTCAGCGAGCTGATGATACGGCTGTCTGTCTCAAAGAAACAGGTTAAAAGAATGAAGGACGGTCTGAATGAGTTCTCTCAGGTATCAGGGCTGACTCTGGATGTTAAGAAATGCACTCTTTCTCCACTCAAAGACGGCAGCATTCATTCAACAGAATGTGGAGGTTTTCCAGTTAAAGAAGATGTCGGATATCTTGTAATAAATGTTTGTAAAAATCAGGCAGATAGAGCACAATCACATGTTCAACCTCTTCACCCAAACATGAAACCAAAATTTGACATGATGCTCATGAGAGATGGGTCACTAAAAGGTCGTGTGACTGTCCAACACTGAAGGATTGTCCCATTTAGTTTCAATAGACTCTCATTTATTAAGTTTATAAAAATAAGCCTCATTATAGAAACAAGAACATCTCATGTAATTCATTCAGTCAAAGGCTTCAGTGTGCTTGACCTCCACACATGTGATATAATCAGACACTAAGAACAAAGTTACGTTCTGGTGCTTCATCTGATCGTTGAACAAATTGCTGGTCCAGAGTTACTTTGATAGAAATAAACTCCTCTCCAGTTATCTCGTTCTCACAGACCAGCTCTTTTATGTCGGCCTCTTCTGTCCAAACATTCAATATGGAATAAAACACAATAAAAAAACAAATCACTTTTCTACCACAAGTGGGTCCAAAATTATATTTTTTTTTCATATCTCAATTGATTAATGACAAAGATTACGACGGAGTATTAGGGCCACATAAAAAAGATTACGAGAATGAAGTTTTAATTTAACGAGAAAAAAAGTCATAATATTACGAGAATTTTAAAATGAATCCTAAAATGGACAGGCAGCCAGTGGAGTGAAGCAGTCATTGTCAGTCTACAGTGGGTGGAGGATGTTAGACCAGATCCGGTGGTGGTGTGCACAGATTCACGATCAGTATTGGAAAGCCTACAGTCAACAAACACAGTCAGAGAAGACTTACTAATTGATCTTCAGCACAGCTTGTTCAGACTGCACAGAGGTGGAATAAATGTACAATTATGTTGGGTGCCAGCACACGAGGGGGTGAAAGGAAATGAGACTGCAGACAAATTAGCAAAAGGGGCACTGGAAAAAAATATTACAATCCCAATATCTCTCGGTTAAGGAGAGGAAAAAGCATTGATTAAAAAGAATGGAATGGAAATATGGCAGAAAAAGTGGAAGGAAGATCAGAAAGGAAGGGGTTTCTATAAAATACAAAAGTCTGTTATAACAAAGAACTATAAAGAAGGAACAGGAAGGAGGAAATCGTTATACTGAGACTTAGGGTGAGCCATACTGGACTGAATGACATAATGTATATTCTGGGGAAAAGGAATAATGACAGGTGTGGAAGGTGTGGAGCAAAAGAAAATGTAGAACATATAATACTTCAATGTTAGGTATGTAACAGAGCGAGAGGGACTGCAAAAGAAAGTCAGAACAGCAGGGCGGGAGTGGAGCCTGACAGGTATTCTAGGAACAGAGGGGGAGGAAGAGGGAATAAGAGATGTCAGGAAGGCGCTTATTACCTTCCTATATAACACACGGCTCATAGCCAGAATCTAAAGTAGGTAAATTATATGATGCTACACACTATTGTACAGTAGGTGGCGGTATGCACTTTAAAGTTGTTTGCGATCCGCCAAAAAACCGAGAGAAGAAGAAGAAAAAAAAAAAAAAGAAAAGAAGAAGAACCGGAAGTAAACAGCGTATCAGAGCGCCATATTGGCAGCGGATAACCATCCCGACTATTTGTTTTCGGACTTTCTTAGTTACGCATATAGGTGGACTGAGACCCGACTACCGGCTCTGAACCCCGTTAATCTCGGGTGTTTTCTTCCGGTGGGCTCGCGCTCCGGGATGGAGCAGACCGACACGTTCCGTGGTCAGACGGAGCTGATCCTGGAGGCTGCGGTAGAGTCCGCCGTATCCGTCCTCCAGCAGACCCCCGGGCCGGAGCGGACAGGCCAGGACGAGGGACGGGTAAGGAGATGAACTCAGATTTAACCTTTATAATGTTTGAGAAGAAAAAGAAGTGTTTCAAGGCAGAGAGTCATCAGTGTAATGTTTAAGAAGACTTAATCTAAGAGCTAAATCCCGCCGTCACTTCCTGCTTCGCTGAGAGCGGATATCACGCGCGAGACAGTCACAGAAAGACGATGTTAAAATACGTTTTAAAGTGTAAAAAGTTTAATCCTGTTTAGATCAGACTAACACTGCTGTTCACATATTTCGTCTAGTACCTAAACAACCACTGCTGACTTCACTGTGAAGGTCGCCATTTTGTTAATCATGTCGTCCATCAACATTATGCTACAGGCTCGTTTATCTGTAAAGTAACATCATTGACTGTAGATATGTTTCGGTCCTGAACGATTCGTTCAAAAACAACGAATCTTTTCACTGAACGGAATGATCCGTTCACTTTCATGCATTGAATTCGTTCATTTCGTTCACTCTGCTCCGCTCTCGGCTTCCCAATCCCTTCCTTCTTCCTTATAGAAAACCAGACTGATGTTAGCACGCGCCAAGTGCCTTTTGGAGGAGGGCTGTATGTATCAAATCAAATGCATTAAATGACCATCATCGGTTAGGAGAACTACGGAACGTATCGGATGACCGAATCTCTCTCTCTCTCTCTCTCGTTCACTGAACGAGAATGGTCCTCGCGAACGAAATGTAAAGTGAAGTCATCTAAAATCGGCCAGTTTTTTGGTAAATGATCTTTAAGACCATCAGAGAGGCTGTGCATGAGCTCTAATCATATTTATATCAGTTGGCACAGGCATCTTAGATACTTATGTGTTTTAAAAAAATGTTGAAAAATACAATTGTTTTGGTATCGTTTGTTCACAGCAGTGTTGGTGGGATCTCTGATTAAATATATTACAGCCTTAGGCCCTGTGAATACACAAGGAGCCTCATTCACCTTCATTAGACTTTGAAAACATCATTTCACTAAAACTGTGACGCAGACTCGCAGCGCTGAGAGGGGGAGAGCACCGGCACAGAGGGAGGGAGGCAGCGGGTCAGCGCGGACTGAAGTGATGGCATGATCTAAAACTTAGTTTGATCATGAAGCCTGATGATCCTCTGCAGCTCTGTGTGAAATATATGAACTATACAACAGACTGCAGTCTCTGTGAACAGTGACAGACAGACAGTTTGAGCGTCGGGGGGTTCATTCATGAACGAGACCGGGTCATCTCTGGGTCGTGAACGAAATGAGTCCCAACAGGTCATTCTGATCCTCGACCACGACAAACTAAGGCGGCGGGGGTTCATCTTTTACGAAGTCGGCATGTTTTGTAATGGAAGTTCGCCGTTAATATATGAACTATTATTAACAAACCAACTGGTCAATAACTTTGTGTGAAGTACAATGAAGTTGTTGCCTTTTATGTTTTTTATTGTGTTTTTTTGTCCTGATGAGGACCTATGTGTCTGAAATATAGGAATAAAGTTACAGAGAACCGACATGAATTCAAACAGTGGGCTGGTCCAAGCCTGAGTCAGCCCTAATTGTAAGCTGTATCACAGAGGAATATATAAATATATGTGTGTGTGTATATATATATCTATATATAGATATATATATACATATATATATCTATATATAGATATATAGATATATATATATACAGCAGTGAACGATAGCTGCCATCTCTAACTGACTGATGGAGAGTCATGTGAAACAGAGTTCATGAACTGAAAACCAGTCAAACTATGTCCATGGTAACCACAAGACTTCCGGTATTGATCTGTGACCTTCAGAATAAAAGCCATTTGGCTGTCTACATGATGGAGTTTAGTCACAGAATGGAGAAGTAGAAATGGTCATAGAAGATGTAAGTGATAAAAGGTCTGTACTTATACAGGGATTTTCTAGTCTTGCGACTACTCACACCTGAACACACGTGTCCTGGGTGATCTGATCATAAGTGGTCAGCTCTAAGCACTGGCGTTCACACTTTGCATTGTGATCGGATCTCACTTTACCGCTCTGTATGCAAATGAGCACAGAGCCATATTCACCTTAATAAGACTTTAAAACATCACATGATACAAAAACACTGAAGCAGACTCGGCTCAGAGAGAGGGAGAGCTGCTGTGCAGGCGCTCGGAGGGAGGGAGGGAGGGAGGGAGGGAGGGAGCGGGTGAGTACGGACTGAAGTGATGACGTGATATGAAACTTTGATTATGAAGCCTGATGCTCCTCTACAGCTCTGTGTTTATCAGTAAATATATGGAGGCGGAGTTTATACTTTATAGTAACTGTGCGTGGAGTCAGGTACAGAGCACGAGACACACAGATCTGTGTCCTCACTGCGCTGCATTATTAAACTCTGATTGTTAAACTGTGGTAAAATACTCATGGAACATATCTCTGACCCGCGCAGTCTCTCCCCCTCGTCGGTTCGGGATCGTCCCGTATTAAAAACTTCATTGCCGTCTGAATAAACACACGATCTGTGTGTGTGTCCGCGCACACTGTAAATCTACGTTTACACACGCTGCAGTGACATGAGACATAAATAAAAATAAGATTTTCACGTTACACAGCAGAGAAATGTTAAATCAGACGGGAATGAGAGGCGAGTAATCTCTCTGTATCCATGTGATCGTTGCCATGGATATGGGGAGAGTGGGCGGTGCTTAATGTGGCCCAGGACACGTGCGTACACACTGCCTATGTGGATAAAGGCGTCAGACCACCTCCGTATGTGGCCTGAGTGATCAGATCTGAATGCGTCTTCAATCCGTCCTTCACACCTGCACGTTCACACCTGTAGTTAAGGCATTCCAGGTGTGATCCGATCATGAAAACCCCATGTTGATACCAGGTGTGATCAAAGCTGCTTTTACATTACATGTCACATTTACCGTTTCACACACACATTCACACACTGATGACTGATGGCAGATGGACCTGGTCCTGGTTGTCTCCCTCTGGCCAGGCCAGATATAGAAGTCCTCCTGCGGACACCTGAAGATGCTCCGGTGTTCAGCACAGTGTGACAGATTTCTGGATTCATTAAATGATTGTTTAGTTTATGAATTGTCAGATTTCTATTCTGAGATAGAAAACAGTTAGTTATTCAGAGAGTTAGCAGCTCGCTGGTTGTAGCGTTTTGGGGTGTGAAGGCGAAAATGTGCAGAAACAACACGTGTTTCCTCTGCAGGCTCTGGCTGCCGTCCTGCACGCTGTGAGAAGAGAAGCTGCTCGTAAAATCTGCAGAGTGTTCAGAGAGCTGCACACCAGCACACTGAAGGAAAACCGAGCTCTGAAGGACAAAGTGGAACATCTGGAGTCTGAACTGAGGTCAAAGGTCGGGAGAACCACACAGACACTTTATAGGATCAAACCATCAGGTCAGTTTCAAACATCCTGCAGAACCTGAACACAACCCTAACCCTTCGAAATAAAAGTAGAGTTTCCACCATGTTTCAGCATCCTAAAGTGAACTATAGTTTTTTAATAAAGTATGACGTGTGATTTAATTAGAATGTGGAGTGAACAATAAAGAATTCATGTTACGTGTTATCAATAATGTTATTTATTACTACAATAATCTGAAAAACACGATAAAAACAGTTTCTCATTTGGTCATAGTTTGTTTCTGTTTATCATCGCTGATGAGACCACACCAACAATATTAACACTAAACTATATTATTAATATTAATATCTGATTGACTCACAGTGTGAACTTTAGTTATGTGTCCTCGGGGAAATACCTGAACGACATTAACACAGACAAACGTGTGCAAACAGAAACAGATTCAGTTACAATTTACCAAACTAAACCAGGAACGTCCAGCTCAGGGTGACTGAGCTCAATCAGAAAGGCAGCTGGACTCAGTTCTGACTGACTGGTGGACCTTTTAATCTGAAACTGCAGTGTGATTACTGAGTGACTTCCTGTTTGTGTTTCTGATTAACTGAATCTTCCAGATGGCCCCGCCCTGTCACTGGACTTCAACCAACCAGCTGCCAACCCCACTGCGCTCGCCATGGCCATCCTCAACACTGCTAAATCCAGACGCAGCGTAACAGGAAGCAAGCCTCAGATTCCTCTGGTCATCATCAGCCAGCCGCTCCCTGGACCAGTCACAGGCCAGAGCAGCCCCGCCCGCCAGGTACCACCTGAGAAACCAGATCAAACCACTGCTAACACTAACGGTATGCTGGGTGATGCTACGAGTCAGTCTGAGCTAGTTTTAGAAATGAACCAGATATCCACAGATCGTTATCAATCACCAGGAGATGTAACCCCATCCTCCATGACACCTTTACTTGTGGCTAATTATCAGCCAACCAGAGAGCCGACAGCCCGAGAAGACACGCCCCCACCAGAGGAAGAACAGGCTGATGTTGTAAGTGTTTGAAGGATGCATTTTTATATTATGAATTTAATGTGTAACTATAATGTTTGAATTCTTTAGATTAATAACGTTCAGTTGTATTTATTTGATGGAACAACACTGTTAGAATTCACTGATTATTGAACTGCTTCCACTGCCAAATACAAGTCAACACTTCCTGCAGATTTTTCACACTAAAAGCATCGCCTCACGCGACAGTTGGCCAGTTCAGGTATAATCCATAAAAAACCCAGTTCTTGAATCAAACTTTACTTTAACCAACAGAATACTGTCAGTCGGCAAAAGATTGACCTGAAGAACATAATGATTTTCATTATTGATAAACCTGTCAATTATTTCTTTGATCAGTTAAATTATTTTTGTGTAAAAAATGCCATAAAACTAATGCTGTGTCCGAAACCACATACTAACGCACTGCCTACTACAGACTCAAACAGTATGTCCTGCACACTGCCTACTACAGACTCACACAGTATGTACTGCACACTGCCTACTACAGACTCACACAGTATGTACTGCACACTGCCTACTACAGACTCACACAGTATGTACTGCACACTGCCTACTACAGACTCACACAGTATGTCCTGCACACTGCCTACTACAGACTCACACAGTATGCACTGCACACTGCCTACTACAGACTCACACAGTATGTACTGCACACTGCCTACTACAGACTCACACAGTATGTACTGCACACTGCCTACTACAGACTCAAACAGTATGCACTGCACACTGCCTACTACAGACTCAAACAGTATGTCCTGCACACTGCCTACTACAGACTCAAACAGTATGTCCTGCACACTGCCTACTACAGACTCACACAGTATGTACTGCACACTGCCTACTACAGACTCACACAGTATGTACTGCACACTGCCTACTACAGACTCAAACAGTATGTACTGCACACTGCCTACTACAGACTCAAACAGTATGTACTGCATACTGCCTACTACAGACTCAAACAGTATGTACTGCACACTGCCTACTACAGACTCACACAGTATGTACTGCACACTGCCTACTACAGACTCACACAGTATGTACTGCACACTGCCTACTACAGACTCACACAGTATGTACTGCACACTGCCTACTACAGACTCACACAGTATGTCCTGCACACTGCCTACTACAGACTCAAACAGTATGTACTGCATACTGCCTACTACAGACTCACACAGTATGTCCTGCATACTGCCTACTACAGACTCAAACAGTATGTCCTGCACACTGCCTACTACAGACTCAAACAGTATGTCCTGCACACTGCCTACTACAGACTCAAACAGTATGTCCTGCACACTGCCTACTAACCTGACTGTTAGGATGCCGTTGGCATCATACTCAGAGCCGTCTTCTCCGTATCACGTGACTTAATCGTTTACGTATGTCCGCTCTGATCTCCGGTCCATCTCCGCCAGAGTAGAAGCTGAATAGCTGCAATGCATTTTGGGGCGGTTGAGTACAACCAGTGAGCTCCCATCTCATACTCAAACATCCGGGCCGGTCTAGTTTATATGCGGGCATTTCTCGCATACACAAAACTGCATACTATGAGATGGGAACGCACGACATACTCAATTTTACGTCACGTCAGTATGATTAGTATGATTAGTATGCGGTTTCGGACACACCGATTGTCAACCTCTGTCCGATCGTTTATCGCTGTCTGATCGATTATCCATGTCTGATCTAAAAATACTGTCTGATCGATTATCCATGTCTGATCTAAAAATACTGTCTGATCGATTATCGCTGTCTGATCGATTATTGCTGTCTGATTTATCTCATAGAATCTCTCCTCACTTTTCAGAAAGCTGCAACAAAGACGGACTGTGTGGAACAGTCGCCACCGAAGAGACACCAAGGTGAGACAGCTAACATCCAGGTGAGACGGCACCCGCAGTGTTCGGGACCTAATTACGGCTGTGAGCATCCAGCAGCCTGATCTCAGCAGGAATAAAAGAGTTGGAGTATCTGTTTGTTCTCCGAGGAGGGGCAAGATGGCGCCACCCTGAGGGCATCAAAGAGAATTCAGGAAAAGGTTAGGGGAGACAGGTGACGGTCAGGTTAGACAGGTGACGAGCAGGTGAGACAGGTAACAGTCAGACTGCAGGTTAATGAAACACTTATTCTTAATCTTTTTTTGTTGTTTGATTTTGAAGGAAAGTTTCCGTCAGAATATTAAAGGTTATCAGAGGTTTTTGATGTGACTCAGCAAAAAAGCTCGTTAACTTTAAAGGTTCTTAATGAGCTTATTAGAACATGCTCGTGTGTTCACTGACAAACTCCTTTGTGTTTTTGATCTGAACTGACTGGATTAGAAAACTGAGTGTCTGTTCTTAAGTCCCCGACATGCTGCCTCTGTTGAGTGTTTAATGTGTTTTGCTGTGCAGCTCTGGATGAAGAAGAGCAGAAGGAGCTGGAGAGGAAGAGGAGGAGGGAGCTTTACAAAGAGAAGAGGTTCTTCTGTGAGCTCTGTAACAAAGGTTTCCATCAGAAACACCAGCTGAGGAAACACGTCTCCAGCCACACCAAACCTTTCCCCTGCAGCTCCTGCGACAAAGGTTTCTTTAAAGCCACCAGTCTGCAGCGCCACCAGCTGAGCCACCAGCTGAGCGACGCCCGCGAGAGCGACCCCGACAAGCTGCTGCGCTGTGACCAGTGTGACAGGAAGTTCAATCGCCTTCGGCAGCTCCGGACCCACCAGGCATCTCACCGGCTGCAGAAAGCACCTCTCAGGTGTAAAGTCTGCGACCGTGCCTTCACCTCCGCTGGTGCACTCAGGTACCACGAGGTATCGCACGCCCAGGTCAAGCCCTTCATGTGCGACGCCTGTGGGAAAGGCTTCACCAGGAAGAAGAGCCTCCAAGAGCATCAGACCATCCACACTGGTGCCCGGCCTTACCACTGCCCCACCTGTGGGAAGAACTTCTCCACCACCGGAAACCTGCGCGTCCATCAGAGGTCGCATTCCGAGGAGCGGCCGCACAAGTGCTGCGAGTGCAACAAGGCCTTCAAGTGTAAGATGGGACTGCTGCAGCACCGTCTGGTCCACTCTGGAGAGAAACCCTTCATGTGTCAGACCTGCGGACTGAGCTTCAGCCTCAAGTACAACTTCCAGAGACATCTGCGTCTCCACAACGGAGAGAAACCGTACAGGTACTCTGATACAACAGTTTACCTGTGTCACAACACAAACTCTGAAATATCAGGTCACCACCTAAACCTGCATGAGATTAGTTTGCAGCCACTGTTTCCAATTTAACACCTGTCGTACGTTATTATTCTGATAACACACACCTGTCGTACGTTATTATTCTGATAACACACACCTGTCGTACGATATGAATCTGATAACACACCTGTTGTATGGTATTAATCTAACACACCTGTCGAACACACTTGTTAAAGTATTTTCTCTGCTCCTGTCCTGCCTCAGGTGTGATAAATGTGGAGAAGGGTTCACAGGTACCTGGGCTCTTAAGACCCACATGCAGGTCCATGGCGTGGAGAAGACATTCATGTGCGACCTCTGTGGAAAGACCTTTTTCTACAACTGTCAGCTGCAGAAGCATCAGCGGTTGGTCCACAACAACAAGGTTCGAGAGCGGGCCGTAGCCCTGAGACGGAGGCCGCCTGGAGTGAAACCGTTCAGCTGTGCGACCTGTCTGAAGAGCTTCAGCACCAACACCGCGCTGAAGACGCACGAGAAGAGTCACGCAGAGAACAAAGAGTTCCCCTGCGACACCTGCGGGAAGTCATTCCACCTGCGACACCTGTACCTGTATCACATGAGACAGCACAGCGGCGACCGGCCATATGTCTGCGGCGTCTGCCAGAAAGGCTTCCTCCTCATGGCGCAGCTGAAGCAGCATGAGCTCCTGCACACGGGAATCAAACCTCACAGGTGTGAAGAGTGTGGGAAAGAGTTCAGGACGTCACAGAACTTCCATCGCCACCGCCTCGTCCACACCGGAGAAAAGCCCTATGAGTGCGCCGTGTGCAGCAGGAAGTTCAGGCAGTCCAACCAGCTCAAGTCTCACATGCAGATCCACACCGGGGTGAAGCTGTACACCTGCGAGCGCTGTGGCCGGGGCTTCTCCGACTCCCGGCAGCTAAAGAAACACTGCTGTGGTGACGAGTGTCGTAGGCTCGATTCCGCCAGCAGACACAGGAAACAGAAGAACTTTTTCCCCTGGTCAGAGAGCTTCGCTAACGAATAAAACAAACAAGCGTATTCCCTCAGTGCTGTCAGTGGTTAGCTTAGCATAAAGACTGGAAGCAGATGGAAACAGCTCGCCTGGCTCTGTGTGAATTTACCAGAAGAGATGCAGACAACATCAGTGAACTTCGGACAAAGTCACAAGGTCGAACCACAAAGCTATTTCTTGGTCAACCACAGTGTATCTCAACACAGACATATCCTTCTTCTCATCTTGCTCTGCTGAACAATACTGTTGTTGTTTTTTTATATTTAATGACAAAATGTTTAAAAGCCAACTTTGGAAATGTAGTTTGACCGTGTTGTTTTTGTGAATGACTGACCGACCTGCTGCTGCTCTTCGTTACTCTGTTAGTAAAATAAAACCTTCCACCTTTTTTTCTCATTTACATTTTTATTAGTCCAACTGCACAAACTTTTGTGACACAGAGATAGGCTACAACAAATGAAAATTTAGGTACAAATAACTGAGTCAAATAAAGCGAAAATAAATGTAATAAAAATAAATTAAATAATAAAAACAAAACACACCTGAGGTTACAGTGGAAATATAGGTAAAGTGATAGTTTGAATATAGAGTTAGTGTACCTAGGGGTGTATTGTTTACAGGTTATAAAGCTTGCGCTGTCTGTCTCTTGATACTTGGAAATATGGTCAAAGTCTTAATAATATCCAAAATGTCCTTCCTCATTTGCTGGTCCTCCTTAAACTCCTCTTTCAAGTTGGAGGCCGCACCTTCCCTGGAAATTGTCTCTAGGAATGTATACAGCCACAGGTCATGGTTCAGTGTCCGGTTTCTTTCCAGTGGATGGCAGTCATACATCCAGTTTTTATTGGTTTACGTTGTTTAGACCAGGTTCCTTGAGGTGTATATTTTAGGAGACACATCGCTGGGTCACAGTTCACGTTCCCACCAATCATTTCACTCAGAGAAGAGGAAACCTTGTCCCAAAACGTTTTAATATAATCACAAGACCACATCATGTGGTAAAAGGTTCCCTTCACCTGGTTACAATGCCAACACAGATCAGATGGAAATAAAACCTTCCACCTGAGAACTACGTCAACGTGTCGACAGCTTCTGAATAATCGGAATAAATACCTGGAAATTGGCTGTTTGTTATGTGTTAAATCCAAAGTGAACATTTTCCTCTGTTGAAAATTATCTGCAGGCTGTTGACACATTAAAGGGCCAGTTCACTCTAATGAATGCTGGTTTTATCCCATGAATATATAAAGCCCACGACTCACAGGGAGAGATCAGAGAGACCATTACACTAACTGTGTACTGCTGATACTGAGCACTGATTTAAGTTCTCAAAGACTTCACATGCTCTGTGGAGATTCTAAATTGTACATTAAACATGTTAATTATGCATCTCAGTGATATTTATTGTGCCATTTATGTAGTTTTTAGACCTTTTATAAAAAAAGACAGTTCATCCTGTCTGTTAAAAAGTTTACGATGTGCAACAGATGTAAATAATTTACTATGTCACAGTTTCATGTAGCAGACGCTTTTGTGCAAAGTGACGTACATCTGAGAGTTAATACAACACAAGCAACGATCAAGACAGGAGGGGGCGGAGTCAGTGAGAGCCAACGAACATCTTCAGGCGTGATCGGACACTGGTGCTGACAGGCAGAGTACAGGTCGAGACTTGGGTCCCTGATGTGATGGGAGTACCGGGCGCCTTATACTGGCAGAGCGTAGTGGGGTGGGACGGAGTGTAGACCTGGATGAGGGCGTTCAGGTAGGCAGGAGACGTTTTTGTTGCTGTTTGTAAGCGAGCAACAGGCAACAAGCAACAATTCCCTACTTGTTTTACAAGATTAGCTAATATTAACCTTTGAGCCAATGGATAAAACAAAATGAAAATATAAAGGGTATAGAATTGGAGGGGGGAGTACAGAACATAGCATTATTTGCAGACGATGTCCTGGTATATTCATTAAGTGCACTCATGTCAACTCTTACAGAATATGGTGAACTATCAGGCTGTAAATTAAAAGTAAAAACACAGATTCTTACATTGAATTATCACCCAGACCAATTCTTAAAAGACAAACATGCCATAGACTGGGATTTGAGTTCAATGGGGTATCTTGGGATTGTTCTACCACAAAATTTAAGTCAACTTAAAGCTCTCAATTACGACCCACTACTATCTAAAATACAGTCTGATATTAGAAGATGGAGTCTAATTCCTTTTATGGGCATTACATTTACAGTCGAGGTGATTAAAATTAATGTACTTCCAAGGTTATTGTATTTGTATTTGCTAAGGCTAATAGTAGACCTGTTGACTTCAACTGTTACAATTACGATTACCTCAGCCTTAATCATTACTCTGCTTCTCTCGCTAATTTATTTATTTATTTATTTAGCTAATCTTCACCCTAGTCTACCACTATTATTGGCATTGTAACCATAAGTATGTTTCTGTTGTTGTTCATGTAACAAGAACATATGTTGTTGTTGCTCTCTTTGCCTGTCTCTATCCTGCATCTCCTTCTATCCCATGTTCGGCCCATCCAGTCTCTTCAGATGTTCAACATGAGTCTGGTTCTGCTCGAGGTTTCTGCCTGTTAAAGGAAGTTTTTCTGCCAATGTGCCGAATGTTGCTAAGTGCTACTCATGGTGATTCATGTTGGGCCTCTCTTTAAATTACAGAACAAAGAGTCGGTCTAGACCTGCTCTTTCTGTAAAGTGTCTCGAGATAGCTCTGGTTATGATTTGGAGCTATACAAATAAAATTTGATTGATTTGATTTGATTTGTTCCAGACATTGCCAGTGGGAGTAACAGAAAAGGAGTTCATGGAATGGGTTAAAATCATCTCGTAATATATTTGGCAAAACCAAAAACCCTAAACCTAACCTTGCAGTTATCTAAAAGTAAAGGAGGCCTTGCTCTTCCCTGCTTAAAGAGTTATTTTCAAGCCGCACAAATAAAGCCTCTTCTGAATTTGTGCAGGCCTGCCACTCAGCAAGGTGGAGGGACATTGAATGCAGCACAACTGGCATCCCTGTACAGGCTATAATGGGAGACAAGTATCTGAAAAAACACCTTAAGGAGGAAATGAATCCATGGCTGGGCATGGTTTGATCATGGTAAGGAGGCCTCAGTATGCACTGGGAACTATAAAAGGAAAACAAAACGCTTTCAGCAACTAAAAGATCAGTATGACTTAAAGAACCCGGACTTTTACACATATTTGCAGTTGAGACAATATTTAGAAGGAACCAATGGACATTTTAGGGGAGGTGGAATTAGGAATCTTTGAAATTGTTTATTTCAGCATTTGAATCACAGCTGGGCGGGAAGTTAATATGGAGACTATATACATGTTTGGAAATGATACTGGCTATATGGGAAGTGGGAGAAAGAGGCAAATATAGTGATATCAGTGGAGGAACTCTCCTGGAGAGAGTATGGTTGGAAGAATATTACAAGGTATTTTATAACACCAGCGCAGATACAAGGTGTTGGAGAAACTGCGGAGAAAATAGAGCCAATCATTTCCATGTGTTCTGGGGCTGCCCCTTAATCAACTTTTACTGGCTGGACCTGCAGAAATGTATGGAGACAGTATTGGGGGTTCCACTTCCACTCTCATTTGAGTTATTTTATCTTGGAAAAATGATTGTAGGACTAACAGGTTTTGCAAAGAAATATATGTTTAAGGTAATGCTAATCTCAAGTAAAAAAAAACCATAGCAAGATAATGGCTCAAGACAGAGATACCTAAGGTTGAGGATTGGGTTGTAAAGCATAGCATCTGAAAAAAGCTGACTTATCTGAAAATTTGAAAAATGGATAGAGTACATAACACCACTTAGATCAGACTTTATTTGAAAAAGGCTTTTCATGATCAATTGGTTCATCGCTACAGATCTAGAACAGTTATCTTTATTACCGCTTCACTTTTTCTTCTTTCTGTTCTTTACAATGTTACTTTTTAAGGAGTGACTGCTGAGTTATACGACTGCTTCTTAAATGAACAGGAAATAAGTTAATTAGTGTATGGACATTAGGATACACGGGTTTGTACGGGTAAACTGTGTCTAGGGGGGTAAATAACATCTTGTTTTCAGTTAGTTTTTTACTATATCTTACAAAAATTCTTACGAAAATTACAATACCAACAATATGTTGAAATGCATGATGTTGACATGATGTCTTCTCAATAAAAAGAGAATGACAAAAAAATTAGCTTATATTTTTTAATATCATTTATGTTAAATATCAAACTCTTCGCATCCTCTTCTCATCACACATGTATGATTTTATAATTATTATTATACTTTTACTCTGGCGCTGTAGTGAAGTACAGACTTCAGACACTATTTTTATTTTATGTTGCTTTATCCTCCACTTTTTTATCTGACAGCTTCAGATACACTGAAAGAATGAACAGCCCCACTGCAGTCTGTGAAGGTAATCTTAATCAACTCAAACATCACTAATATATTATCTGTGATAATATGATTATTGTAGCAATAACAGTCATATATCATTAGAAATAAAATACGTGTGTACTTTTAAATGACTATTTTATTTATAGTATTATATCGCAGCTTTTACTTTGAAGGGTTTATATTCTTCATCCACCACTGGATTGTCTGGCGCATGCGTACTGCACCCAAAGGTTCTTCACGCGGGTACTCAGTGTTTTCAGGTGTGTTTCCTTTGAGTCTCGGTCAGGCCAGAAAGCTCCGGTAACGATGATGATGATGATGATAATGTTTTTACAAGCTAACTTGTAAATGCTAACTGTTAGCCGCTCACAGAGCGTACATAACGGCCTGCTGTAAACTGAAAATAGCGCTGAAGCTAGTCTTTGAGCTAACTTTAGCTCAACTTGTTTTGATTCGGAAGCTAACTTTAGCATCAGCTGAAGCGTCAAATGTCCAGGTGAACAGAGCTCAGGTGAGTTCACGTGTCACAGTTTGTGTTGTTATCTAACTGTTAAGCTGTAGCGATGAACTTAAGTTGAGCTTGAAACCTCGCGTGCAGACAGTTCGCAGTACCGTTAGCACCTAGCTGAGCTTCAGGCTTGTTGAGACGTTAGCTCAGAGTGATGTGGACTGTTCCCTCCACAGCGTCACACTGCTCAGTCGATCTGCAGTCTTTACCTGCCTTTGCGCCCGCGTTAGCTGAATGTTAGCACAAAGAGGTCATGATTCAGTCCGACTCACTTCAGGGCAGCAGTGTGTATATGACTAAAGAATGGACACATCTGCGTAACCAGAAAACTCACTACTGCCCGCCATGCGTTCTGCAGAGAACAGCCACAAATAAATCAGTGTTTGACAAACTGTGAGTGAGCTAACAAGCCAGGTAAAGTGAGCACAGACACAGACAGCTGCTCATTAGTGCTAACAGAAATAAAATAATAAGTGTAAAAACTGTTTCAGCCTTGTTGGACGGTCTGTTCGTCCAATAACGCGCACACACAGATTATCTGTCTGATATTTACATGTAAAAATCCCCAAAAGGCTCCAACAGCACAAACACGGCCCAGAGGTTACGTTCAGTGACTGAATTAGCTGAGGCGACAGCTAGCAGACAGCTAGCAACAAGCTAGAGCGTACTCTTTGTTATATTATTTACCGAGAACCGACATGAATTCAAACAGTGGGCTGGTCCAAGCCTGAGTCAGCCCTAATTGTAAGCTGTATCACAGAGGAATATATATATATATATACATATATATATATACATGTTTTATGTTTTATTTCTGCTCAAAAACAGTCGATACATGAACATCAGGCCGTGGAAGCTTAAAATCAAAAGTCCACGCCTACACCTGTCCTTATTTTGTAGGAGACAGTTTGTCTTCTGGTTGTGATGAAGAGATAGCAACATGTGGACATGCTGTGGGTTAGTCTGGTGTGCACTCTGTTAAATGTGACGCGCCGCGGAGAATACCTGCTCAGATGGAACAGGTGTCCCAGGAGCAGAGATATGCAGCAAAAGGCTCCCGCCGTGGTTTGTATATTCCAGCTGTGTTTCACGCCTCTTTTTAGGTCACGGTACCGAAAAGACTTCCGCAAAGGATACACCGGTGTATCCTCGGTCATAGCTCCTCCGGCAAGCCTCCTAGATCCTCGATCCCCTCTCCTCGAGATGCATTTTATGAATTGAGACATCCTTCAAGATGGCGTGCTGAGATCGATTTCCGGGTCACAGGCAGGAGAGCCGAGGAGACGAGAAGGCACAACATAGAGACATGAGAAAGGCCTACAGACTCTGCAGCAGCGGTCAGTTCACTCTGTGCCCTCATTAAAAGCTGCACTATGTGGTATCAGATGGACTTTTCCTGTTGTTCTATGTTGGAAACACTGCTATGGGTGTTAAGTGGTTCATCAGTGTTGGGGTAAATGGTGTGTTCACGAAAACTAAAACGTGTGTGTTTATCCCTGTAATGACGGTACTGTGAAATCCATGACATGGCAGAATGTGACACCGGTGCCAGATTTGAAACCGGTATACCCTCACCCCTAAAGATAATTGAAGGCTCTACCTCCCATACTACTCTTAGAGACCTCAGGTAACACAAGCAGGCCTGCATCATTCTTCTTCTGCACAATAATAATAAGGAAAAAAGACAATGGCACAATGTCTTGTTGTTTCACAGAATAAATAAAAGGGCGTTAAAACGAGAGAGAGAGAGAGAGAGAGTCATCTGTGATCGGACAGTAAGCTGATAGAAAGGTTTCGTTTTTGTTCCTGTTTGAATCAAAGAGCTCTCCCCTCAGCTGCAGCATGTGTGTGACAGAAAGGCGGCGCTGTCCCCGCCCTGCAGGTGCTGATGGAGCTCAGGTGCCAGTAGGGCCTTTCAGAACAGAGGGAGACATGATGAATGTACATCGGACACGGCATGCTTCATTATTTATGTTTCCTCATTTCACTCTCCATAAAATTGATTTTTCTTTACTTGTTTTGTTATCCATATCTCCTGTCGATCATGAGAGCAGTTAGCGAGTGGAGACGTGTGTTGCTTGGTAACAGTCAGCGCTTTTCGAGTGTTCACGTGAACGTGCCTCATAAGACCAGGCGCAGTTACGACCGGGGTCAGTTAGCTGCACTCGGTGTAAATTCCAATTAAGAAGTCGGTCGTAGCTATGTCGGATGTAAGAGATAAGACCTATTTTTACGCCCAGCTGGTGCACTCGGCTGTAGACAGAGTCCTTGTTTACAGTGACAGACAGAGTGATGGCTGACTCCTCCACAGGTTGAAAGTGCATACATTTTTGGATGAAATTATTGTAGGGACAATTCAGTAATTTCCCAATTCTACGCCCTTGATACAGACTGCCTATCAATTGTTTTTAAGCTAAATGAATGCAGATAATATTTCACTGTCATTTCACCCATTTGTCCAGAACATTGAAAGCTTCCAGGACACTTGGACCACCACAGATTCTTTGTAACAGAAACCCTGCTGCCTACAGAGCTCCAAACACCACAGAAGAAGAAGATGGCGCGAGTGTCAGACAGAGAAGGAGCGCTGTCTCTGGACGACTGCCGCTGTCCAGTGTGTCTGGAGATCTTTATGGAGCCGGTGACTCTGCCCTGCACACACACCTTCTGCAAGGTAACACACGCACACACACACCTGTCAGGTAATGTCTGCAGAATGACAGACGCTCACTTAGGCTCATGAGGTCACATGACTCTTTGGATTGAACTAAAATTGTCTTTGTTTTTTCTCTCCAACCGACAAACTTTTATTTTATTATTTTGAACTGTTTAAAGGGTTAGTGTTATTAACAAACCTCACCTTGTCTCACTTGTTTTCACCTGTCTCACCTGGTGTGGTCAGGAATGCTTCCTGCAGACGGTGGAAAAGGCGGCGCTGTGCTGTCCTCTCTGCAGGAGGAGGGTCTCTGTGTGGGCTCGTCTGAACAGCAGGCGGAACTCACTCATCAACCAGAACCTCTGGACCCACATCCAGAACTGCTATCCCCTGCAGTGTGAGGGCCGCCGCAGGGGTCAGGAGGTCACCGAGGAGCCCCCAGCAGGTACACACACAAAGAGAGAGAGACACACACACGGCAGATTAACCAGCTGCACTTTAATCTGTAAACAGGCACATCATGAGATGTGTTTTAAAGGTGTGTGTGTGTGTGTGTTTGTGTGTGTGTGTGTGTAGTCTCTGTGTGTTTTCCCAGAGTCAGTGAGCCCGGAGAGCTGAGGCAGGAGTACGAGGAGCAGGTCACCAGAGTAAGTTTGGTGTCTTCATCATCACCATTGTGTTGATGATGGTGATAGTCAGTGATTGGGGGATTAAGGCAGAGGTCTATGTTGATGAAGGGTCAGCGGACCGTTAGCCTGTGACGTCTCATTTAAATAACTGTTGTTAAAATCATCCAGACTTTAATCTACCGTAAATTCTCAAATAGTGGGCGGGGCCTTTAGTTCCCTAAGCTGCAGAGGTACCAGGTTTTTATATGAAGCAGGCTCATGTTAGAGACACGCTGTTATTTGTAACTCCCTCTGTACATGTGGTCATATTTTTGTATGAAGCCTCATTGTTCTATGATCCGCTCTGTTTGCGCTGTTTTTTACAGCACCTGATTCTTTTCGGATCAGTGTCAAAGCTCTAAGCTAGATCTAAAATTTTACTTGAGATGAATTCTCTGACGCAGTGTCACAAAAGCTTTTCAGTGTTCAGATTTCCTGACTTCCTCGAACACATCAGATCGATCCGACCTCCGTTCAACTAACGTAACAACAACTGAGCATTTTAAAATAGTTTTCTTCTCCTCTTGAGGACAGACCTGAAAAAGCCTCATGTTGACTTTTTACTAATCTGCATCATGATATTGAAATTTCAGCAAAGGTAAGAGCCGTTAATTAAAGTCAATCACAAGAAAAACAGGTTATTTTTCTGTAAACACTGCAGCATGCGGAAAAGGGAGTCTTGACTGGAAGTCATTTTTAGCTAACCGCCCCGCTTAGTTTGCTTCGCAGCGACAGAAACAGTACACTAACACTGAGATGAGTAATCCACAAGTGTTGATTTGTTAAAAGTAACATAAAAATTAAGTTCATCACTCATAAATAATTAAAAAAGCCATTTATAAATGATTTGATTTGACTTTTTTTTCTCCTTTTTTCCCCTGGCCTTTGTTTGGGGCCGGCCTTCATTTGTTCTTGCCGACCACGCCCCCGGCTTTTTATAGAGAGACGGCTTTTATTTGACTACTGGTTGTTATTTGAGAATTTATGGTACCTTCATGTAGAAACCCCTCCACCTCCTGAACGTCTCTAAACATGAAACTGTTGTCATTGTTGTCTGATCAGCTGACTGAGGAGAAGCGAGTGCTGGATGAGGAGGAAAGGAGGGCCAGTGAGGAGTACATACAGAGACTGCTGGCGGAGGAGGAGGAGCTGCTGGAGGAGGAGAGGAGGAGGAGAGAGGAAGACGAGAGGCTGGCAAGACTGATCAGCAACCAGCTGGTGAGTGTCTGCATGGGCCTTTCTCAAACTACCCCCTTCACCCTCTACCTACACACACTCCATTAACGTGCTCGTGTGGAAGCTCTGCCACATTTAGTGCCGTTTCGATCTCACATGATCCTCACATCCTCGATCGTCACGTGATCCTCACATCCTCGATCGTCACGTGATCCTCACATCCTCGATCGTCACGTGATCCTCACATCCTCGATCGTCGCATGATCCTCACATCCTCGATCCTCACATCCTCGATCCTCACATGATCCTCACATCCTCGATCGTCACGTGATCCTCACATCCTCGATCCTCACGTGATCCTCACATCCTCGATCCTCACGTCCTCGATCCTCACATCCTCGATCCTCACATGATCCTCACATCCTCGATCATCACATGATCCTCACATCCTCGATAGTCTCATGATCTCTGATCATCTCATGATCCTCACATCCTCGATCGTCACATGATCCTCACATCCTCGATCGTAACATGATCCTCACATGACCCTCACATCCTCCATCGTCGCATGATCCTCACATCCTCGATTGTCACATGATCGTCACACGATCCTCACATCCTCGATCATCACATGATCCTCACATCCTCGATAGTCTCATGATCTCTGATCATCTCATGATCCTCACATCCTCGATCCTCACATGATCCTCACATCCTCGATCATCACATGATCCTCACATCCTCGATAGTCTCATGATCTCTGATCATCTCATGATCCTCACATCCTCGATCGTCACATGATCCTCACATCCTCGATCGTAACATGATCCTCACATGACCCTCACATCCTCCATCGTCGCATGATCCTCACATCCTCGATTGTCACATGATCGTCACACGATCCTCACATCCTCGATCGTCACATGATCCTCACATCCTCGATCGTCACAAGATCCTCACATCCTCGATCCTCACATGACCCTCACATCCTCCATCGTCACATGATCCTCACATGACCCTCACATCCTCCATCGTCACATGATCCAGGATTGTCACATGATCCTTCGGGGCAGCCGTGGCTCGCTCCTCATCTTCATCCCCCTCTTCTCTAACTGCAGTTTGCGCTCTCCTTCCGTGGATGACCACTTCTTCTTCAGTCGTCCTTTTCGTTTCGTCACCTTTGGGTTTGCATTCGCCCCAGTAGCGCGTGTTCATGAAGGTGGCCTTGCGCATAAGGTCCCGGCTTGCTTCTTGCAGAGTTATGTTTTTCTTCCAAAATGCCAGCTTTCAGGTTGGCTGTCAGCCGGCTGTCTTCATCTGCTGGGGCAGACGGGATGGCTGTCGTGGCAAAATATTTCCGCGAACTTCATACTGCCAGTCGAGTGTAGTAAGGAGGTCTCTGAAAGATTTCTCTCCAACGGTATTGAAAGACATCATTTCTTTACAAATGTATTTGGTCACCGCATCAGTGCGTGAGTTCCACCTAACGCTGTCCTTGTTAATTTTGTGCATCTTGCGAACGCACCACTAATTGATGGCTGTGTGTCTTGCGGCCTCTCCTTTGAATCTTCGCTGCGGGCCCCATTGTATGTGTAAATTGGAGGTGTTGCCCCCAGATGCTGCCACTATCAGGCAAAGCTTACAGGTAGCCTTGTTCATGTTTTCCGGTTCCAAATTGTCGTTGGGTTTGGGTTAAGTTCCTGCCAAATAGGTGCTTTTGCCTTTCGCTTTGAAACTGAATTCTCCACCATCATTTCATCATCGGTCAACTATACTTCTATTCTCTCATCACGTGACAAGTGACCTCACTCTGACATCTGACACCTACTCTCTGTGCTACGAATCTGCACTGCTGCAATGGAGTGGATACTGCAGTTTCTAACTGGAGCAAGAATATACACCGTAGTATTTGAAAAAAATCAAGTACATTTATTTGATGAATGTGGGAGCTGCGCTGAGACGTGAAAATGATCTGTGGGTTTATTTCTATACAGCTAAAAAAATGCAAAACGACAGTGGGGCGATGGGTGCCTGAACACCGTGTCACACTGGTAACACCGACTACGACAGCAAGCCTAATCTGACATGTCCGTGTCCTGTCTGTCTCACGTGACCTGTCTGTCTCACGTGTCCTGTCTTTCTCATGTGTCCTGTCTGTCTCATGTGTCCTGTCTCATGTGTCCTGTCTCACTTGTCCTATCTGTCTCATGTGTCCTGTCTCACGTGTCCTGTCTGTCTCACGTGTCCTGTCTGTCTCATGTGTCCTGTCTGTCTCACGTGTCCTGTCTGTCTCATGTGTCCTGTCTCATGTGTCCTGTCTGTATCACGTGTCCCTGTCTGTCTCACGTGTCCTGTCTGTCTCACGTGTCCTGTTTGTCTCATGTGTCCTGTCTGTCTCATGTGTCCTGTCTCATGTGTCCTGTCTGTATCACGTGTCCCTGTCTGTCTCACGTGTCCCTGTCTGTCTCACGTGACCTGTCTGTCTCATGTGTCCTGTCTCATGTGTCCTGTCTCACGTGTCCTGTCTGTCTCACGTGTCCTGTTTGTCTCATGTGTCCTGTCTGTCTCATGTGTCCTGTCTCATGTGTCCTGTCTGTATCACGTGTCCCTGTCTGTCTCACGTGTCCCTGTCTGTCTCACGTGTCCTGTCTGTCTCACGTGACCTGTCTGTCTCATGTGTCCTGTCTCATGTGTCCTGTCTCACGTGTCCTGTCTGTCTCACGTGTCCCTTCTGTCTCACGTGTCCTGTCTCACGTGTCCCTTCTGTCCCACGTGTCCTGTCTGTCTCACGTGACCTGTCTGTCTCATGTGTCCTGTCTCATGTGTCCTGTCTCACTTGTCCTGTCTGTCTCATGTGTCCTGTCTCACTTGTCCTGTCTGTATCACGTGTCCCTGTCTGTCTCACGTGTCCTGTCTCACTTGTCCTGTCTGTCTCACGTGTCCTGTCTCACGTGTCCTGTCTGTCTCACGTGACCTGTCTTTCTCATGTGTCCTGTCTCATGTGACCTGTCTGTCTCACGTGTCCTGTCTCATGTGTCCTGTCTCACGTGTCCTGTCTGTATCACGTGTCCTGTCTGTCTCACGTGTCCTGTCTGCCTCACGTGTCCTGTCTCATGTGTCCTGTCTCACGTGTCCTTTCTGTCTCACGTGTCCTGTCTCACGTGTCCTGTCTGTCTCATGTGTCCTGTCTCACGTGTCCTTTCTGTCTCATGTGTCCTGTCTCACGTGTCCTGTCTCACGTGTCCTGTCTCACGTGTCCTGTCTGTATCACGTGTCCCTGTCTCACGTGTCCTGTCTCACGTGTCCTGTCTGTATCACGTGTCCCTGTCTCACGTGTCCTGTCTGTCTCAAGTGACCTGTCTTTCTCATGTGTCCTGTCTCACGTGTCCTGTCTGTCTCACGTGTCCCTGTCTGTCTCACGTGTCCTGTCTCACGTGTCCTGTCTCACGTGTCCTGTCTGTCTCACGTGTCCTGTCTGTCTCACGTGTCCCTTCTATCTCACGTGTCCCTTCTGTCTCACGTGTCCCTTCTGTCTCATGTGTCCTGTCCGTCTCACTTGTCCTGTCTCACGTGTCCTGTCTGTCTCACGTGTCCCTTCTGTCTCACGTGTCCTGTCTCACGTGTCCTGTCTGTCTCACGTGTCCTGTCTGTCTCACTTGTCCCTTCTATCTCACGTGTCCCTTCTGTCTCACGTGTCCTGTCTGTCTCACGTGTCCCTTCTGTCTCATGTGTCCTGTCTCACGTGTCCTGTCTCACGTGTCCTGTCTGTCTCACGTGTCCTGTCTCACGTGTCCTGTCTGTCTCACGTGTCCTGTCTGTCTCACGTGTCCTGTCTGTCTCACTTGTCCCTTCTATCTCACGTGTCCTGTCTGTCTCACGTGTCCCTTCTGTCTCATGTGTCCTGTCTCACGTGTCCCTTCTGTCCCACGTGTCCTGTCTGTCTCACGTGACCTGTCTGTCTCATGTGTCCTGTCTCATGTGTCCTGTCTCACTTGTCCTGTCTGTCTCATGTGTCCTGTCTCACGTGTCCTGTCTCACGTGTCCTGTCTGTCTCACGTGACCTGTCTTTCTCATGTGTCCTGTCTCACGTGACCTGTCTGTCTCACGTGTCCTGTCTCATGTGTCCTGTCTCACGTGTCCTGTCTGTCTCATGTGTCCTGTCTCACGTGTCCTGTCTGTATCACGTGTCCTGTCTGTCTCACGTGTCCTGTCTGTCTCATGTGTCCTGTCTCATGTGTCCTGTCTCACGTGTCCTTTCTGTCTCACGTGTCCTGTCTCACGTGTCCTGTCTGTCTCACGTGTCCCTGTCTGATTCACGTGTCCTGTCTGCCTCACGTGTCCTGTCTGTCTCACGTGTCCTGTCTGTCTCAAGTGACCTGTCTTTCTCATGTGTCCTGTCTCACGTGTCCTGTCTGTCTCATGTGTCCTGTCTCACGTGTCCTGTCTCACGTGTCCTGTCTGTATCACGTGTCCCTGTCTCACGTGTCCTGTCTCACGTGTCCCTGTCTCACGTGTCCTGTCTGTATCACGTGTCCCTGTCTCACGTGTCCTGTCTGTCTCATGTGTCCTGTCTCATGTGTCCTGTCTCACGTGTCCTTTCTGTCTCACGTGTCCTGTCTCACGTGTCCTGTCTGTATCACGTGTCCTGTCTGTCTCACGTGTCCTGTCTGTCTCACGTGACCTGTCTGTCTCATGTGTCCTGTCTCATGTGTCCTGTCTCACGTGTCCTTTCTGTCTCACGTGTCCTGTCTCACGTGTCCTGTCTGTCTCACGTGTCCCTGTCTGATTCACGTGTCCTGTCTGCCTCACGTGTCCTGTCTGTCTCACGTGTCCTGTCTGTCTCAAGTGACCTGTCTTTCTCATGTGTCCTGTCTCACGTGTCCTGTCTGTCTCACGTGTCCTGTCTCATGTGTCCTGTCTCACGTGTCCTGTCTGTCTCATGTGTCCTGTCTCACGTGTCCTGTCTCACGTGTCCTGTCTGTATCACGTGTCCCTGTCTCACGTGTCCTGTCTCACGTGTCCCTGTCTCACGTGTCCTGTCTGTATCACGTGTCCCTGTCTCACGTGTCCTGTCTGTCTCATGTGTCCTGTCTCATGTGTCCTGTCTCACGTGTCCTTTCTGTCTCACGTGTCCTGTCTCACGTGTCCTGTCTGTCTCACGTGTCCCTGTCTGATTCACGTGTCCTTTCTGTCTCACGTGTCCTGTCTCACGTGTCCTGTCTGTCTCACGTGTCCTGTCTGTCTCACGTGTCCCTGTCTGATTCACGTGTCCTGTCTGTCTCACGTGTCCTGTCTGTCTCACGTGACCTGTCTCACGTGTCCTGTCTGTCTCACGTGTCCTGTCTGTCTCACGTGTCCCTTCTGTCTCATGTGTCCTGTCTCACGTGTCCTGTCTGTCTCACGTGTCCTGTCTGTCTCACGTGTCCTGTCTCACGTGTCCTGTCTGTCTCACGTGTCCTGTCTGTCTCACGTGTCCTGTCTGTCTCACTTGTCCCTTCTATCTCACGTGTCCCTTCTGTCTCACGTGTCCCTTCTGTCTCACGTGTCCTGTCTGTCTCACTTGTCCTGTCTCACGTGTCCTGTCTGTCTCACGTGTCCCTTCTGTCTCACGTGTCCTGTCTCACGTGTCCTGTCTGTCTCATGTGTCCTGTCTCACGTGTCCTGTTTGTCTCACGTGTCCCTGTCTGTCTCACGTGTCCCTTCTGTCTCATGTGTCCTGTCTCATGTGTCCTGTCTCACGTGTCCTGTCTGTCTCATGTGTCCTGTCTCACGTGTCCTGTCTGTATCACGTGTCCCTGTCTGTCTCACGTGCCCTGTCTGTATCACGTGTCCCTGTCTGTCTCACATGTCCTGTCTGTCTCACGTGTCCCTGGCTGTCTCATGTGTCCTGTCTCACATGTCCTGTCTGTCTCATGTGTCCTGTCTCATGTGTCCTGTCTGTCTCACATGTCCTGTCCGTCTCACGTGACCTGTCTCATGTGTCCTTTCTGTCTCGCATGTTTTGTCTGTCTCATGTGTCCTGTCTGTCTCACGTGTCCTGTCTGTTTCACGTGTCCTGTCTGTCTCATGTGTCCTGTCTCACATGACCTGTCTGTCTCACGTGTCCTGTCTGTCTCCTTCAGAACTCGTCTGTCTCTCAGGGAAACGTCCTTCCAGCTCAGAAGAAGAAGAAGAAGAAGGAGGAGGTGGTGGTGGGCTCGGGTCAGATGGAGAGGTGAGTGGATCCTGACAGTGGTGATGGTTTTAAAATGAATACACATATATAGGGTGTATATATAGACATATATATATATACATATATATATATATACATAGGCGCTTTCTCTGAATGCGGTAACACATGGTGACTGAGCCTATGGCCCGCTGATGAAAGCCTTTGCATTTGCAGTATATAGTATTATTATGGGCTGGGTGTCTGTGGCGGCGCCCAGTTAGTGACGCGTTTTCCATCAGCCAGCAGTGGTTGGTCTGCCAGAGAGGGTAGGCGGAGCTAAGCGGCTGCTTTTCCGCTCTCTGCAGGTGTTGTGAGTAAACAGTAATCTACTATGGCTGAACAAACAAAGAAAAGATGTATGACTACAGATACAACTTCAACAAGAAGTGAAAATCCAAAGAAGAACAAACAAACTCGGCGCTCAGATGAAGCAAACAGTCTGAAAAGGAAAGCGACCGTCAGCCAGGAAAATCAAGAGTTACAACCGTGACAAAGGGAGCCCGCTGTAGACATCTGGTTATCTCTCGTAATTACCGATTATTGCCGGAGGGAGGCTTTAGACTTAAGAATCTCAGATTGAATCATTTCTTATACAGATATATCTGTCCATTTTACCAAACGGCCATTTCACATTGCATGTGTGACGTGTGCTTGACGGCCGTGGAACGTCTTCATTTTTATTTTAAATGCATGAACATTGACGTCTCTTCCTGTAGAATGTCACACTCATGAGAAGTAAAGCACATCACTTCTGGTATACTTTTTCAAGTACAAGCCTGATTTGGCATTGTGACTCTCGTTTGTGCACATTGTTTGTATTTTGATGTGTTTCAGGCTGATGCCATCTAGGGCAGTTATATCATTAGAGAAAGAATCTCTGAGGTGTTTTGGACCGAGCACAATAACTTCAGTTTGTCTGAATTAAGTAGCAGAAAGTTTCTAGTCATCCAGATCTTTATGTCCTTAAGGCATGCTTCTAGTTTAGATAGCTGATTGGTTTCGTCTGGCTTCATAGATAAGTATAATTGAGTATCATCTGCATAACAATGAACATTAATGGAGTGTTTCCTCATGATGTTACCCAGAGGAAGCATATATAAGGTAAAAAGAATCGGTTCGAGCACAGAACCTTGTGGAACTCCATGACTAACTTTGGTGTGCATAGAGGACACAACATGAACATTAACAAACTGAGATCAATCTGATCAATAAGATTTAAACCAACTTAGTGCAGATCCTGTAATGAACATTAACTATTCTAGTCTCTGTAACAGGATGTGATGGTCTATCGTGTCTAAAGCGGCACTAAGATCTAACAGGACGAGTACAGAGAGAAGTCCTCTGTCTGAAGCAGGAAGTAGATAATTTGAAACTTGCACAAGGGCCGTCTCTGCTGACTGAAAATTAAAAATATACTGATCAGGGCTCAACATAAGCGCTGGCCCGGTGGCCTGACGGTATGCCCCCCAGTAGATCAAGCATTTAACTGGCCCAGTGTGCCAGTGGGATCCACAAGTCCACAATGTAAACAATATAGCCCTCCGGAGATTCACAGTCCCGATGGACGGGACTAATTACTTTCTACGCAGAATTTCTACTGCTGTCAAAAACACGTTACATGCAACTCGCTGCACTCGCGACAGAGCAGCTATTATTCTAGAACACGCTAACTGACGTTAGCCAGCTACCGCGTACTAGTATGAATAGACGTTTTATTTTTTTGTACACACGCAAGGGAGCTTTACTTCCCGTAATGTTCCAGTAGTGTTTCCCACACATAGAACAGGAAAAGTCAGTTTAATATTAGTGCAGTTTTAATGAGAGCACAGAGTAAAGTCAGTCACCTGCCTGTAATCCGTAAACATGCACGCGATGCTCCTGCCGTCACAGATGTGCCTGCAGGATGATCGAGTCAATCGGCAGTTGTGTGAGGTGGCAACAAGACTGTGTATTCCTGTTATCAGCTGCAGCTCATCCCAGTACACGTTAGCGCTGTGGCTACATAAACAGACTGTCACAGAGCGGACGTGCTGCGGACTGTTTACCTTTAACGGCTACAGGAAGTGTAGAAGTTACTGTCACGGGCTAATCGCGCTAATTAAAAATACATTTGAACAGCGTCAGAAATGGTAGGTACAGCTTATAAGTAACGCAACTGCAGTTGTTACTACTTATTCATGCGGGTGTCAGAGTTGCTGAACCAAGAGTGGTAAAAGAAGCCTCTTTTACGTTAAAATAATACTGAAATAACAAATAATTTCATCAATTCTCTGTGATGATTTTATATGATTGTTGAAAACAACAATACAACATATAAATAAGATGTGTTTCATCGTGTGTTTCAGGTTCTTGTCTCCTCGTCCTAAAAGCAGCTCGTCAGACTGCAGTGCTGCCTCCAGTTTCATGGATAACAAGGTTTGAACTACTGCATGTACTGCAAATGAGCTGCACCTGTAGTCAGGAAGTGTTGGAGTGAGCTGCACCTGTAGTCAGGAAGTGTTGGAGTGAGCTACACTGTTAGCACTGTACTCGGTTAGGAAGTTAAAGTTCTTAATGTAACGTGGAGTGACATGATCTTTGAAACGCTTCTTTCTTCACTTCTCTTCGATGTTTAAGGTTCAGTGAAATCCTCTTTTTGTCTCCTGAACTTTAGAGAATCAGAAATCCGTTATGGATTAATAAAGTGACATCATGACGATAAACTAATTCATCATGATCGAATATCCTACAGAACCGACTGACCTGACACAGTTCATCAAACAGGAAATATATTTCTAAAACTACAAAACCAAACTTTAAACTACAAAAGTGCTGAGGACATAAGACATAAACCTGACGTTCTGTTATTAGCCAGCCAATCAGAGAGAGGCCTACAGAGATCCTTCTTTCACATGAAACAATCAGTGAGCTTCAGCACTGCTGTAAATATTAGTGCTGCACTGAGTCAGGCTAGCTAAATCCAGCCTTATGCTAAGCTAAAGGCTGTTAGCTTCACGACAGTGGTATCAGTCTGAAGTCTCAGAGAGGAAGAGGCTTCCACTGAACAGCAAACGTTTTCGTACACAGAACAGGAAGTGACTGTAACTTCCTTTTTCAGGAGAACATCCTCCTGCAGGCCAGAGGAGACGGACCAGAGCCTCCTGCCCTTCATCCAACCTCTTCATCAGCCCCTGAGGAGGAGCAGGTCCTCCTCACGAGTTTGAGGAGTCATCTGACCCAAGAGGAAGGAACTTCATGTGCCAAGAGGAAGAGCCAAGAGCGGGAGAGGCCTGAGGAGGAGAAGGAGGTGACGGCCACCAAAAGAGTCTGCGTCTCCTCTGCCGCCTCCTCCTCCTCAGGGCTACAGGGCATTGCTGAGCGGGAGGCAGAGCTGCTGAGCAGACTGCAGCAGGAAGAGGAGGACCGGCGGCTGGCTCTGCTCCTGCAGAAGGAGCTGGACCAGGAGGAGCGGCAGAGGGCCACTGACAGACGCAAAGGATCCTCCGATGCTTACCTCCTCCGCCAGGACCGCAGGAGGAAGGAGGAGGCCTGCAGCAACGGCACACCTAGCAGACCCCGCAGAAAGAGTGGACAGACCTCCTCCTGCTCCTCCTCCTCCTCCAGCAGAGGCAGCAAACAGAAAACTCTGACTGAGATGTTCTCCAGCCTGAACAACTGAACTTTGAACTTTCTGACCCTGACAGGAAGTGAGGTCAGGCGGTGGGTCATGTAATCAAGTGTGGCTGGTTCTCGTAGTTTTCAGAGTGAAGTTTGGGTTTGAAACAGTTTTTTTATTTTGTTTGTGAACGAGTTACAAGACATCCTGATGTTTACATGTTACCATGGTAACTAGCTCAGACAACTCAGAGCTGCGAGGTCATGTGACCTGGACGTGTCACTGATGACATCAGTGCGTGTGTGACTGAGCAGATCAGGACCACATGACAGAGTGGGACAGAAGCATCCCCTGGGGGGCGCTGCAGGACGATGAAGTCAAATGTGATTAAAAACGAGTAAAGAAGCTTCCTAGCAGAAAAACTGAACCAGCTGATGGAGGAGAGACGGAGGACAGCGAAGACTGCAGCAAAGACACAGACAGACACCAATGATGTCATCATCAATCTGCCCAGTCCCCATAGAGCCCCATGTTAAACTCTACAGCAGAAATAAACATGTTTACAGCCTGGTACAAAAACAGTTTGGGTCTCTATAGCTCATTTCTCTCTTCATGACAACTGTACGGGGAGAATCTTTATACAGCTCACCTGTTTACATTATATTAAGGCTTACAGTGATAGAATCAGAATCGGTGTTTATTGCCAGCTAGGTTCACACATACAAGGAATTTGTTTTGGTGATTTTGGTGCAGAACAATAAAAACAGAACTAGAATAAAATTAAGTAAAAGACTTAAATAGAATAAGAAAAAAAATATAAAAAGCAATACGTGTAATACATATAGTACAAAATATGTACAACAGGTGTGATTAAAAACTGTACAGGTGTGCAGGATATTGAACAGTGCAAAGAGCTTACAGTATTAGTGTGCATTAATGTAACACGTGAACTGGAGACTAAACACTCGTTAAGTGTTGAGTGACTGAGGGGCTGGATGTGAGTCCATGTCACGTGGGGGGGTGGGGGCCTTGTTGACGAGGCTGGCAGCAGAGGGGAAGAAACTGTTCCAGTGTCGGGAGGTTTTGGTCCTGATGGAGCGCAGCCTCTTGCCAGAGGGGAGGGTCTCAACGAGACTGTGACCGGGGTGAGAGGGGTCAGCCACAACATTACCTGCACGCCTCAGGGTCCTGGAGGTGAACAGGTCCTCGAGAGATGGCAGATTGCAGCCGATCACGCTCTCTGCAGAGCGGATGATACGCTGCAGCCTGCCCTTGTCCCTGGCAGTGGCAGCAGCGTACCAGACGGTGATGGAGCAGGTGAGGATGGACTCAACGATGGAGGTGTAGAAGTGCACCATCATTGTCTTTGGCAGGTTTAACTTTTTCAGCTGCCGCAGGAAGTACATCCTCTGCTGTCCCTTCTTGATGAGGGGGCCGATGTTCAGCTCCCACCTGAGGTCCTGGCTGATGATGGTCCCCATGAAGCAGAAAGACTCCACAGTGGAAACAGTGGAGTCTCTGATGTGTGGCTGCTTTCTTTCTAAAATCCACAACCATCTCCACTGTCCTCAGAGCGTTAAGCTCCAGGTTGTTCTCACCACACCAGGTCACCAGTTGGTCGATCTCCCACCTGTAGGCAGACTCGTCCCCACCAGAGATGAGTCCAATCAGGGTGGTGTCGTCCGCGAGCTTCAGGAGCTTGACGGACTGATGACTGGAGGCGCAGCTGTTGGTGTACAGGGAGAAGAGCAGAGGGGAAAGAACGCAGCCTTGAGGGGAGCCGGTGCTGATGGTCCTGGAGTCAGAGACGTGTTTCCCCAGCTTCACCTGCTGCCTCCTGTCGGACAGGAAGTCTGTGATCCACCTGCAGGTGGAGTCGGGCACGTTCAGCTGGGAGAGCTTGTCCTGAAGCAGAGCCGGGATGATCGTGTTGAAGGCAGAGCTGAAATCCACAAACAGGATCCTGGCATAGGTTCCTGCTGAGTCCAGATGCTGCAGGATGAAGTGGAGGGCCATGTTGACTGCATCGTCTACGGACCTGTTGGTTCTGTAGGCGAACTGCAGGGGGTCCAGGAGAGGGTCAGTGATGTCCTTTAGGTGTGAGAGCACCAGGCGCTCAAAGGACTTTATTACCACAGAGGTCAGGGCGACGGGTCTGTAGTCATTAAGTCCTGTGGTCCTTGGCTTTTTGGGCACAGGAGTGATGGAGGAGGCCCTGAAGCAGGCTGGAACGTGGCAGGTCTCTAGTGAGGTGTTGAAGATGTCTGAGCACCATAGACACCTGATCGGCACAGTGCTTCAGGGTGGAGGGGGAGACAGTCGATAGTCAATAGTTTGGTTTGTTTGAAGTGGGGGTGTATGAGGTACTTATCAATAGTAAGTAAACTATGTACAGTAGATAACAGAAAGCACGGCTCCTGTTAGGAGAAGCCGGCTGGAGTTCCTGCACAGAAGCTAAGAGAAGCACGGCTGCAGACGGGGTCAGGAGCACCACGTCCTTTAGCCACTTACAGTGCCCCTCTCTCTCTCTCTCTCTCCCCCTCTCTCTCTCTCTCCCCCTCCCTCCCTCTCTCGGCCCCTCCAGTCTCTTCAGATGTTCATGTTCCTGCTCTGTAAGTGTCTGTGTCATGGCCCCGGTCTAGAGGAAACCTAGACACAACATGATGAGCGACCCCCCTCTTCCCACTCCCAAGACATACCAGCAGCACAGAAAAATTCAAATTCAAGCAGCAGAGTGAGCAGTGCCCAACACAACAAACACAAATCAGCCCTAACCTTACCCAACAGAAAACAGAAGACGAGTTGCTTACCTGAACTCCTAAACTGAAAAACATGAGAACAGGGAACAAACAAAAAGTGCTTCTCACGCTGACAATAACTGCTTTTTAAAGTGCTCTATTTGACAGTGACCTAATTACCAAATTTCACAAGCTTTAGCAAATCTTAATCGAAACCACACAACCTAGAGGACAGGCCTTCTCACGGTGTTACAGTTTGTCTGTCAAACACAACTCATGCTGGCATTTGAGTGGAAGAAGAGGGCAGCACAGGCTGCAGTCAGCTGGAATGTAAAAGCTGTGACTCCACTGGTCGTCCAATCCAGCAGCAGCAGTCTCTTCAAAACCGACCAATGAAAGTCAGCACCTGCATCAGCATCCCACCTAGACACGCCCACAGACGCATTCTCACATATACACACCCACACACTGCATGAGAAGGAGACACAAGGCTCTTCTCTTTTCTCAGTTTGTATCTCCTCGAGTCCTTTCCTTGACCCCCTTCCTCGCGTCTTAGTCCCTCCCACCAGAGATGGGAGTGAGTGGAGGAGGCGAGGAAGAGGCAACAGACATTTAACACCATGAGACATCCCTGCTTCAGAGCCGTCATTTCAAAGCGACGTCAGTTAAATATGATGTGTGTGACAGCTGCGTCATCTGTTGCAGCCGGCTGTTTTTATGATCTCTGTCAGCAGAACAGTGTTTATGAAAAGTTACTTTCAATTCACTTCACAACGGGGCATAATGTGTGTAATATTGTGTTATCCTGAAGCATAACGTGGTACCAACAATCGTGCCCACATATTAACTGAGCAGACAGCCGAGTGATCCAGCAGCAACAAGAAGGAAGTAAACATTTACAGACGACCTTTCTCTAAAGGTCAGACACAGAACTTTAATAAAGATGAGATCCTGCATGAATGACTGACCTGCTGTGCCTCGCGCATAAATAAGACGTTAGCAACAGGCTGTGGACACTTAAAGTAACAAGTCCAGCTCTACACCTGTCCTTATAATGTACGAGACACTTTGTCTTCTGGTGTTGATGAAGAAACATGCGGACATGCTGTGGGTTAGTCTGGTGCGCACTCCGTTAAATCTGAGACACAGCGCGGAGAACACCTGCTCAGACGGAACAGGTGTCCCAGGAGCAGAGAAATGCAACAAGCTTTGTTTTTGTTTTTTTAACTGATCGTTTCTATATTTAAAAAGACAAACAGACTCTGCATGTTAACAGCTTACAACCTGTTCTAGACTGAAACCGGAAACTCACATAAGCCGTTCAGCATTCAGATTTCCCGACTTCTTCAAATGCATCATAAATGATAGCTCCGCCCTCCGTTCAACAAACTTGTCATGTTGAAGTTTTCTTCTCCTCTTGAGGACTGACCTGACAAAGCTCAATCAATCACAAGATTGATCAGTCGATCACAAGAAAATCTGTTTCTGTTTGGGCTTCATCCCGCTGCAGTAGTGCAGCCTCTGTGTCACTTCCTGTTTACAGTGAGACTGAGACTCAGCACTGACAGATGAACGGGCGCTCCTCCGGGGATGGGATGAACCAAGAGATGACAGCGTTTATTTAGCAGACACATCTGGAGGGAGGATTTACCTTTTTTACCTGAACACACGGTCGCTTCTCGAGCTGCTAACTGGACTGTAAACAAGGAAGTTGTTTATTGCTAACTGCTAGCTACACAGTCACTCCCAGGATGCATCGTCGTCAGAGGAGAGCCGATGTGTTGTGAGAATAGGTTTGTTTGAGATGACTGCCGGCTGGAGAGCAACTGCCGCGCCTGGACCTGAAAACTGCGGCCGCCTCGCTCCCGCCAGACTTGTCAGAGCAAGTCGGACAATCTAACCGTCATGTGATGTGCTTGGCAAGGCGGCGATCGATTCTGCGCAGGTCTCGCTCATCTCGAGCAAGCCTATTGTGACGAGAGCTCCACTGTGAACCTTCGCACTCTCTAGGCAATACTTGGCACTGTTATGTTCGTACCTCTTTTTAAACTGTTTAATCGTGTTATGTAATCTGCATTGGAAATATGTTTCTCAATATATTCTGTTTCTTTTTTGCATAATAAGAACAAAGAAAATATGACACACACACACACACACATATATGTAAATATATATTTATAGTTAAGTTAGACTGACTGTGTTTAAAAGCTGAGAGCCGAGGGAAGGAGCGGTAAGTGTGAAGTGGTGACAAAAAACTGAGCTACAGCGTACACTAAGTGAAATGTTTGTTTCATGTAGAACTCTTTCAATCAATCAAATGTTATTGGTATAGCACCAAATCATAACCAAAGTTATCTCAGACTGTTATGGCCCTCGGTCATGTTGTTTCCTTAACCTTATAATGTGCAACTCTGTAGGCCTTTCTCATGTCTCTATGTTGTGCCTCCTCGTCTCCTCGTTCCTCGCTCCTCCTGCCTGTGACCCAGAAATCGATCTCAGCGCGCCATCTTGAGGGATGTCTCAATTCATAAAAGGCATTTCAAGGAGAGAGGATCGAGGATGGAGGAGGAGCTATGAGCGAGGATACACCGGTGTATCCTTTGGGGAAGTCTTTTCGGCACCATGACGTAAAAAGAGGCGTGAAACACAGCTGGAGTATAGAAACCACGGCGGGAGCAGGACGACACAAATGTTTGTGTTGCTTTTGTGTTCATGAATTGTAGAGATGTGCACTGCAACCAGTTAACCGTTAACCGACAGAATTTTAACTGGTTAGTAAGACACATAAAATGCTCTGCTTGAAATAATAAAGTCTGTCTGATATGTTTCATTTCCTTGTAAAAATCCTCCCGAAGCACCTCCTCTTTCTCTCTCATTAAACATTCCCCAATCTGCGTAGGCCCCGCCCACTATGCACATTTCCAACCGCCCCCTCCTTCTTGAAAACAAACACGTCTCTGACATCGTTCAGTGGCGACTTGTTGAAACGTAGCTAGCTTGAAATGTAGTAATTAGCAGCAGTAACGTTAGCAGTTAGCAGTGAGTTAAGATGACGGTTACAGCAGGCTCGCTCATAGCTGAAGCGGTTGCCATAGGTTACACATAATGATATGCACAGTGTCACCCCGTCCATTAAGGGGATTGGCTCCTCAGGTTTGTGACGTCTCAAACCTGCCAATCAGAGAACGTGTTGTTCAGCCTGTCCTTAGTAAACTGAAGGTTAACAGCAGACAGGCCCAGCCATGGAGGTGATGCTGATGCTGTCCCTGATATGTCTTTAGGTACATGAAAAACACCTCATGGAGATGGAGAACATGCGTTCCTCCTCTCTCTACACACAGACTGTTTTTCCTGCACACGCTGAAGCCTGCTGATACGTGATCCGTACGTACTCCTCCCAACAGCTCCACTCCTCCCAGCAGCTACTCCTCCCAACAGCTCCACTCCTCCAAACAGCTCCACTCCTCCCAGCAGCTACTCCTCCCAACAGCTCCACTCCTCCCAACAGCTCCACTCCTCCCAACAGCTCCACTCCTCCCAGCAGCTACTCCTCCCAACAGCTCCACTCCTCCAACAGCTCCACTCCTCCCAACAGCTCCACTCCTCCCAGCAGCTACTCCTCCCAACAGCTCCACTCCTCCCAGCAGCTACTCCTCCCAGCAGCCCCACTCCTCCCAGCAGCTACTCCTCCCAGCAGCTACTCCTCCCAGCAGCTCCACTCCTCCCAGCAGCTCCACTCCTCCCAACAGCTCCACTCCCCCCAGCAGCTCCACTCCTCCCAGCAGCTACTCCTCCCAACAGCTCCACTCCTCCCAGCAGCTACTCCTCCCAACAGCTCCACTCCTCCCAGCAGCTCCACTCCTCCCAACAGCTCCACCCCCCCCTAGCAGCTCCACTCCTCCCAGCAGCTACTCCTCCCAACAGCTCCACTCCTCCCAGCAGCTCCACTCCTCCCAGCAGCTACTCCTCCCAACAGCTCCACTCCTCCCAGCAGCTCCACTCCTCCCAGCAGCTCCACTCCTCCCAACAGCTCCACTCCTCCCAGCAGCTCCACTCCTCCCAACAGCTCCACTCCTCCCAGCACTCACATATCTCATCACGTTCAAAGTTTCCATTCGGGAAATTAAAACCTCCTCAGAAAAGGAACAAGACGTCTGTAAAACTGATGAGTTCACTGTCATTCAATGATCAGGAAATCACAGTTTGCACATCTGGGGGAGGACATGTTTCAGACAGCGCGGTGTGTTTATATAAACTGATCCTCTGTTCGTACGTCCTTTATCATTTATTCTTGTATGAAGTCATCATCACTTTCTCTTGTCTTCCTGTTACTCATATTTCTCCCCATGTTGGACCGATCAATCTTTACAGTGGTTTATTAAGGAACCTTTAAATGTTCTCTTTAGGTCCTTTTAAATAATAAATACTGTTTAAAGCAAAATGTGGACTTGAAGATGAATCGAACATTTGTTCATTCATTACTTTTTATCAGAAACAAACCTCTCATGGTCTCCGGGACTGAGCGCAGTGAACACCAGCATTATCCCGTACGTACCGCCTGATGTCATCAGTAGATGTTTAAAAAGCCATGACGCCATGCGAGCAGGACTCACTGCCCCCCGATCATCACCCATGTTTCCTGTTTAAAGTCGTCCATTATCCCCCAGCAGCCAATCAGAATCCAGTATTCATTCACATCATGGAGTAATGATTATTAACTGAAGACACAAACAACCACATCAGCTGACAAAGGATCAGTTCCACCGCAGCACGCCGTCCTGTGTGTGTGTGTCTGTGTGTGTGTGTGGGGGGGGTCAAACATGACCAGGTTTCCCATGAGTCTTTGCTGTGCCAGCAGAGTGAGTCACAGCGAGTTAAAAACAGATTTTAGAAGAACTGAAAATAGAGAAAAGCTGAAGTTGTCTGTGTTCAGCCTCCATGACCTCTGACCTCCTTCATACCGTCACATGTTGACCTCCACCCTCAGCATGAACAGAACACAGGGCTCTATGGCAGCTGAAGAACCTCTCCATTAAGATCATGTGCAGATCAGTTACTGAAGTATTAAAACCTGAACTCTGTTTTTGTCCTGAAGCTGCTCCGAGTTTGTTTTCAGTTTACATGCTGCCAAATAATGCAGCGCCACAGCGTCTCCTTTCATTGCTATGCAGACGACACACAGGTATACCTCCCACTGAGACCCGGGGACCCTAGGAGCCTAGCTGCTGTCAAAGACTGTCTCAGTGACCTCACCTGTTGGATGGCTGAGAACTTGCTCCAATTAAATAACTCCAAAACAGAAATAGTATTAATCAGTGCAAACAACTCCACCCTCCATATCGATAGCGGTCTTGGCGCCCTGTCTGACAATGTAAAGCCCACTGCCAGAAACCTTGGCGTAATATTTGACTGCGACCTAACCTTTGACCCACACATAAAGAGAGTACAGTCCTGCTTCCACCAGTTACGCACCATCTCCAAGCAATAATTACCCAACCAGACCTCGAAAAAATAATCCACGCTCTCGTCTTCTCCAGACTGGATTACTGTAACTTCCTGCTCTCCAGAATCAATCAGAAATCTCTCTCTCGCCTCCAAATAGTCCAGAACGCAGCAGCTCGGCTTCTTACTGGTTTAAACAGACGACATCACATCACCCCGTCCTGGCTTCTCGACACTGGCTTCCAGCGACTTTAGAATTGATTGTAAGATTTCACTGATCACTTTTAAAGCACGTATGGGTCCGGCTCCAAGCTATATCACAGAGTTGTTGACACCATATGAGCCAGCCTGCAGCCTTAGATCCTCAGGTGGGGGCCTTCTGGTCGTTCCAAAGTCGAGGCTTAAAACCAAAGGGGATCGGGGCTTTGCCATCTGGGCCCCTCGGCTTTGGAACAACCTGCCTGAGGAGATAAGGCTCGCAACATCAGTGACATCTTTTAAGTCTCTTCTTAAAACTCACTTTTATAGACTTGCTTTTACATGATGTCGTCTTCTTATTGATTCTTATTGGCTCTTATTTATCTTTTTAACATGTTATTTCATGGCTTTTATTGATCCTTTATCTCCTTTACTGCTTTTATTGCTTTAATCTCTTTCGTTGCTTTTATTTCTTCGTCCCCCTGGTCCTGGTTGTGTGGGTTCTTAAAGGTGCTATATAAATAAAGTTATTATTATTGTTATTATTATATAATATAATATGATTTAATGTAACACAATATTATATAATGTAATGTAACATAGTGTTATATAATATAGAAGAAATGTACATGTGACATGTGAAATACATGACTATGTTTTCACAACACGTATGACTTTATTACAGATTCATGGTGTTGTGAGGGTACTTCCTGTTTCCATATATGTCAGTGGGCGTGGCTTCCTTTCTGCATTATAAAGGTTGGTTCCTCAGTCTGCTGCTGGTCTGTGTGTCAGCAGCAGCTCTTCATGGTGAGTGTTTTTATTCCAACATGTGATTCTCTCAGTTTATGGAGCACAGGAACAGTTTCATGCAGCTTTTACACGATGACGTCGTTTTCTATTTTAAATAATAATCAAACTTTAACAGTTTAAAGTCTCACTTTCTCATTAATGTGTTTCACTTCCATTTTTAAACCTTTAATGAACAAGGTAAAAAGAGTTGACTTCAGATGATTTAAACAGTTTCAGCTGCTCATTCATTAATTCTGTGCTTCTTCAGGAGTTTTTAGTGTTTAATAGATTCATTTGTATTTTTAACAATGGAGATAGTTCAGTAGTGAATTTGAATGAAGGACATTTTATTGGATTATCTGTTGAAACAAACAGATCTTAATATTTAACCAATGCAATAAAATCATCACTCGAGTTCCTTTAAAGTTTCTGTCAATATTCAGTGTTTCATTGAATGAATGCATTAACCTGCCTCATCCAACATTTTCATTGTCGTCTACTTCTTCTGGTTTTTTAACGGCACATGGCACATGTCAGTGGAATCATGGGAAACGAGCACAAGCCACGTCGTCCTCATGCAAACAGAACACACGTAAACAGTCCTGTCAATCAGCTTACAGTTTAAAGTAAAATTGAGCTTCCATTTATGATCTGAGTACCTCGATGACATCCTGATCATCTGGCACATCGCGAAATTTCAGTTTAAAAGTGTTGCTCTGTATCTGCTGCTCGTGTGAATGAGCACAAATTAGTCTTAAAATCAAAATCAAACTGCAGCACATCAGACGGAAACACTCGTGTGTTTTTAAAGGAGCCGACGGCCGTAGGAGGAGCGGAGTGAACACTGATGCTTTCAAATAAACTGGGATTTTACACAACCAACATGTAAAATGAAACTATGAAGGACCAGGCCCTTGAGGATCGCCACAGCTAACAACATGCTAACCCTCTGCCATGACAGATGTGTGTGTCCAGGTGTCTGCGATGTGTGGGTGTCTCTCTGGTTCCCATGGCGATCGTCTGCATGCTGTCCAACATCCTGCTGCTTCTTCCTGAACTGAAGATCCACTTCCTGTTGGAGGCTCATGTGACCAGAGAGGCCACCTGGGCCACAGGCCTGTGGGGGTCAGGCTTCATGGTGTGTGTGTGTGTGTGTGTGTGTGTGTGTGTGTGTGTGTGTGTGTGTGTGTGTGTGTGTGTGTGTGTGATGCATGCAGTGACGTTAGTGTGTGACTTACACACACTTCACAGCGACACAGTCATGTGTGTGTGTGTGTACTTTGGTTATTTTGGTGTGTGTGTGGGCCTGTAACTCCAGCTTTGACTCATCTGTCCATTGCCTCCTATTCCTAGACAGGCAGACAGGCATACAGGCAGACAGGCAGACAGGCAGACAGGCAGGCAGACAGACAGACAGACAGACAGACAGACAGACAGGCAGACAGGCATATAGACAGACAGGCAGACAGACAGACAAACACACACACACACACCCTCTGGGGCGGCTGTGGCTCAGTGGTTGAGGGGGTCATCTTTTAATAGGAAGGTCGGTGGTTCGATCCCCAGCTCCCTCAGGCTACATGTCGAAGCGTCCTAGGGTGAGACACTGAACCCCATGTTGCTCCTGGAGGCAGAACCAAAAAAGTGTGTGAAAGTGTGTGTGAATGTGACATTGAGTGGTCGCAAAGACTAGAAGCGTTTTATAAGTACAGTCCATTTACACAGACACACACACTTTCAGACTTTCACACACACACACACAGTGCTGAAGCTGCAGGGGTCCACAGTCTCTGCGTCCCCGGTAGGACACCTGACCTGCTTCAGGTGAGCACTGTTGACACCTCAGAGGATGAGGAGCAGCCGACCTCCTGATGTGCTCCTCTTACCTCTTCATCAGCCACCTGAGCTCCTCCTCTGTCAGATGACATGTGATACTCAGCTGAGCTACAGCAGGAGAAAACCAGCGTCCCTCCAAAATCAAATGTTTCCATATTCGTCAAAATCTTTCTTTGTATCAAACGATGTCCGTGCAAACATAACGCTGATGTTTGTTTTCAGGTTCTGTTTGGAGCTCGATCGTTTGTGCAGAGCAGCAAAACCCGAGGCTGCTGTGCTTTCAGAAGTCAGGTGAATACAAGACGTTTAGAAACAAGATCAAAGGTGTTCAAAGAGTTCCTGATGATCCTTTTTTCTCTGTGGTGCTCGATGAGCTGTCAGTCCAGAAGTCATTCAAAGACTGCAGGAAGTCTCTGCCTGACAAGTCAAGTTCAGGGGAAGCAGCTGTCCACATCACTAAGAAAGAATTATTATCAAGTATTATTATATTTTATATTTATATGTATATCTAATTATGTGTCAGGTGTTACAGGTGTTTCTCTCTGTCTCCAGATGTTGTGTCAGGTGATGTACTCCTTTGTGTGTCTGCTGGCTGCTGGGTTCTGCTGTCTGGTCAGTGCCACTGGTCTCTCTCAAGGTCCTCTCTGTCTGTACAACACCACCTCTGGTTCCAGCTGGGGGGTCCCACTACAACCCCTCCCAGACCGGTGGGACACGCACGCACACACGCACACACACACACACACGCACACACGCACTCTCTAATTTAGGTGTTCCGTCTCTCAGTCATGCAGGTTATCTGTATAACCGGACTCTGTGGTCTGGGGTGTGTCTGGAGCCCAGAGGTGTGGTCCAGTGGAATGTAGTTCTGTTCTGTGTGATGGGGGGCACCAGCGTGCTGCAGGCTGTCCTCTGTGGAGCCAACGTCCTCAACTCACTGCTGGGCCTGATCCTGGGACGGGGCTTCTGCCACAACAAGGTCTGAGCGGTCTCTTTCTGCTCTACTGCAAAACAGACTGGTTTAAATGTTTAGACCTGGTTTAAATGATCAGACCTGGTTTAAATGTTTAGACCTGGTTTAAATGTTTAGACCTGGTTTAAATGTTCAGACCTGGTTTAAATGTTTAGACCTGGTTTAAATGTTCAGACCTGGTTTAAATGTTCAGACCTGGTTTAAATGTTCAGACCTGGTTTAAATGTTTAGACCTGGTTTAAATGATCAGACTGGTTTAAATGTTTAGACCTGGTTTAAATGTTCAGACTGGTTTAAATGATCAGACTGGTTTAAATGTTTAGACCTGGTTTAAATGATCAGACCTGGTTTAAATGTTCAGACTGGTTTAAATGATCAGACCTGGTTTAAATGTTTAGACCTGGTTTAAATGATCAGACTGGTTTAAATGTTTAGACCTGGTTTAAATGATCAGACCTGGATTAAATGATCAGACTGGTTTAAATGTTCAGACCTGGTTTAAATGTTCAGACCTGGTTTAAATGTTCAGACTGGTTTAAATGATCAGACCTGGTTTAAATGTTCAGACTGGTTTAAATGATCAGACCTGGTTTAAATGATCAGACCTGGTTTAAATGATTACAGTACAGTACAAAAAAATAAATATTTAAAATAACAAATAAAAATGTACGCGTTCAGCAGCTTGTTGTCATGGAAACTATGACAGAATTGTTGATGTGACTGAAAGTGTTAACATCAACATGTGTGTTTTCCAGTTTACATACATGTTTAACATTTGAACTGTGTGTGTGTGTGTGTGTGCGTGTGTTTCACAGGTCAGTCCAGTTCCAGTTTGAGAGGCCATCACTGAACAAGGACACCAGCAGTGACTTTTATTTTGGTGGGTCCCTGTGAGGACGCAGATCTCACTGATGCACTTTAGATACTGAATAATTTATCATATTTAATTTATATTAAAAAAATATAACTAAATCGTTCAAATGAAATCATTTTAATTTATGTAAAAGAGTCTGTTTGCTTTGATATAAAATATTATATATACATATAATATATACTTTTATTTAAGTTTATCCATCCATTGTCTACACCGCTTATCCTGTTCAGGGTCACGGGGGGGCCGGAGCCTATTCCAGCTGTCATTGTGCGAGAGGCGGGGTTACACCTGGACAGGTCACCTGTCAATCACAGGGCTGACACACAGAGACAGACAACCTCTCGCACTCACATTCACACCTACGGGAAATTTAGAGTCACCAATGAAGCTACCGAGTGTTTGGACTGTGGGAGGAAGCCGGAGACCCCGGAGGGAACCCACGCATGCACGGGGAGAACATGCAGACTCCGCACAGAAAGGCCCACTTTGCCCAAACTGGGGTTTGAACCAGTGACCTTCTAGCTGTAAGGAAACAGCGCTAACCACTGCACCACCGTGCAGCATTAAAGTTCACATTACACTAATTCTAATAAACTATTTATCTATTAATACAAATGTATTTATATTTTTAAACATTTACTTTATTTCTGCGTGGATGATTGATGATAATTAATTAAGGAGTAAATTAAGTGTTTATGTTCTTCACGTTTCATTTAGTAAACAACGTTTAGACTGAAAATGTTTGTTGTTGTTTTCGGGCTTTTTGCCTTTATTGATAAAACAGCTGAAGAGTGACAGGAAATATGAGGAGAATAGAGAGGGGGATGACATGATGCTCCAAATGATTGGCAGACAGGGAGTTGAACCTGCGATCAGTGTGTCGGGGTCTGCAGCCTGCGTATGTGGGGCTCCTGCGGTTGGCCAAACTCAGTTAAACTAGCACCCCGAAAATAATAGATTTAACCTGATAAACTTTGTTCTTTACTATTGTTATTATATTATTATTATTGTTATCATCATTATTGTTGTTATTTTTATTTAGTGCTGTCAAAATGTACGTGCGAATAATTTGAAATATTTAACGCGTAAAAAAAAAAAGTTTACTTCCTGTGGGTGTTGCCTCTCTCTCTCTCTCTCTCTCTCTCCCTCTCTCTCTCTCTCTCTCTCTCTCTCTCTCTCTCTCTCTCTCTCTCTCTCTCGCTCTGCGACTTTTTTCTAAAAAGTGACTCGCGACAAATTTTGGGTCTTGTTCAGACCAGTGAAATGTGTTAGATTGTAGTTCATTCCCATGTCTGCTGCTCAGAGTCACTGCAGTTCAAGGCTCCTCGGCTGACGGCTCTGAGTTGCGCTCTCTCCTCTCTCCTCTTGTCCCGTGCGCAGCAGCACTGCGCAGGCAGTCAGGGGTGGGCGGGGCTGGGGCACGGGCAGGAAGAGGACAGCGGCATATCAGGCAGCTCGTTCGCCGCGGCAGTGCTGTGACAACCGCCACACCGAACCATCGTGATGCAATATGCTGTTAAAGTATTTAAGTTAAATATATTTCTTTTGTATTGATTCTACATTCATTTCCTGATTCGACATTTAAATATCAATTTTTAATCGCGATTAATCGCAGCAATTTGCGCAATTAATTAGTTCATTTTGTTTATTATATATTATTATTATTGTTATTATTATTTCCAGCTGTGCAGAGTTAAACACTTTATTTATTTACAAATGTCCCGACAGGTTTCAAAGTTTCATTTAATCACATTCTGGTGTTTTTGTATGTTTTATTTATTCCTGCGTTTGTAAAATAAAGTTTTACAAATGAACATAAACTGTGATTTATAGTTTTTTTGTGTTGATCTGCCAGAAAAGAAAATGTCCTTAAATTAAATAAAAATGATCTGTGAGCGAACAGGTCTCTGCAGCAGGACGACTCGGACCTGTGGAGGACCTGTGGAGGCGTCAGACGGAACCGTGATGTCCCAGCAGATCAGCAACACAGCTTTGTTTGTAACTGTTGAACCCATAGTATTAATCATCTTATTAACATCCCTATTCATTAATTAGACATATACTGCTATTCAAAGCATGTGACTGATTGCTTTTCTATATGGCCGGAGTTCTCCAATGTTAACGGCCGTCACTAAAAAGGTGAGCGTAAACTCTGGTTCACACATCCACCAACAGCGACTGGTTCAAATACTTCATCCAGTCAGTTTGCTGTAAAACTTCAGTTCGTGACCATAAATAACAACTCATATATACACAGCTGAGCAGTGGGGAACCGTGGCCCTGGACCCTGAGCCTTCAATAGGACCATGCGACCACACATGGCAATAAACAAAGCAAGAGAAATAATAGGCAGGGCCCGGTGTGACATGCGATTTCAGCACATTAAAGGTTTCTTTGCACTCGTGGCTTCACAGCACACTGAGGCCACTCAGGAAAAAGAAAGCACACACAGCATTTATTTTGTACTGACTGTGCCTGAACACTGAGATACCTCAAATAACTTCAAACGTAGCATAAATGAAGACACAAAATTGAACCAAGTTCAACCTAAAAATCAGAGTGACAGCTCGAACCAGCCACATGACAACGCTCACACTGAGCCCTGCACAGTCAACAAGAACAGCCCGCAGCTTGTGCCCACAAAGCAGTCGACAAAGACATTGTGCTTCCCCAACTGAAACCAACTTCACAAACCCTGAAGTTACCGACCTGTTGGTATTGCTGTTGCCTTTATTATCTTAAATGAGATCTGTATTCACGATTGATCACCGATGTGTCCCTGTCTTTTTGAGCTGTTGTAACGATAAACTTTCCCTAAATGGGGTTTCAATAAAGAATATCGTATGTTATCTTACTGTCATGGCAGTTGCACTATACTTGTTCATAATGAGGCTGCCATAATACTGAAGTATACCACCACCTAGTGGCTAAAATGAGTCAATGTCTCTCTGCAACCAGTGCTCAGTTTGTCCGCTCCGGGCTACTGCAGCTGCAAGATGGCAGCCTCCGTGGAGAAGGACCCACTCAGTATATTTCTACCACTAGATGAGCCACAACCTTACACACTGGACCTTATAGATGATTTATTAGAGCAGAGAACACGGCACACCTGGGAACAGGATTTAAGACCCACTATGGAATAAAACACGATCATTTATGTTCCTCTCTCTGCGAGTACACAATATTAACACAAAGAGTTATAAGCCATACAAAAATATTGAATCCTGTGCTTCCTGAGGCATCACATATGAAATATTGAAACTATATATTGGTAAAAACATAAAATGAGTTACTGTGCCAGCTTTACAATCCCCCTTCTGTTCTCTGTTCAAGTTACAGACATCAGCTCCATCATTTCGGGATAGAGAGACAGACAGAAAACCAAGTGAATAATGAAAACAGAAGTTCTCACCATCACTTGGAAATGAAGTCCATCCTTCGATCTTTTTAACAAAGTGTGCGATGTCTGGGTCGCACAGTTTGTGCTCTGACTTCAGCTCTGTTAGAAGTCCTCTCTCAACCGAGATTACCGCCAAGGCAGAGAGACGAGCCTGCCCAGTGCCATTTCTTCTTTATCCTTTTCAGGGCTGAAAATGTCCTCTCCTCTGAGGCTGTGGACACGGGGATGGTCAAGACCAGGAGAGTGAGAAGGTGGACTTGGGGCATACTTTCAATCAGTCCCTTCAGCTGGAGAAAGCAGAGGAGATCTGAAGGGCTCCGTCCCTCAAAGTCAGACATAGCATACATCACACCAAGCTCCGTCTTTAGACAGGACATGTCAAAGTGGCACCCATAGCTATCCTCCAGACTGGAGAGAGCCGCATTGGGGAAGCTCTGCCTATATGCAGTAAACTGCTGTGGCTCTAGAAGGGCAAGAAACATCAGTCTCTGTCTTTGAACCTGTCCCTCACCTGTGTGTGCAGGTTGTCCATTATCCCACTGTGTAGCTGCTGGTAGGAGTGCGCAAGCTCACCTTCTCCCTCTGGATCGTGTGACACAAGTCACTAATCCTCTTTAGACAAAACTGCAGGCACTCTTTCGTCTGAAGAACGTCAAAAAGAACATCAATCAATCAATCAATCAATCAATCAATCAGTCAATCAAATTTTACTTAACAAACAACTTAACAAACAGAGCAGGTCTAGACCGACTCTTTGTTCTGTTATTTAACGAGAGGCCCAACATGAATCACCATGAGTAGCACTTAGCAACATTCGGCACATCGGCAGAAAAACTTCCTTTAACAGGCAGAAACCTCGAGCAGAACCAGACTCATGTTGAACATCTGGAGAGACTGGATGGGCTGAACATGGGACAGAAGGAGATGCAGGATAGAGACAGGCAAAGAGAGCAACAACATGTGTCCTTGTTACATGAACAACAACAGACACATACTGATGGTTACAATGCCAATAATAGTGGTAGACTAGGGTGAAGATTAGCAAAATAAATAAATTAGCGAGAGAAGCAGAGTAATGATAAAGGCTGAGGTAATCGTAATTGTAACAGGTGAAGTCAACAGGTCTACTATTAGCATTAGCAGCAACAATAATGATACTATGGGGAAGGCTGATGTTAGTAGTTGTTGCAGTCGAGCAAGTCCACAGCAGCAGGTGGTCTGCAGCAACGATCCTCAGGAACCTTCAAGACAAGGGAGCACGAGAACTCCCAGGAAGATATGTGGTTAGTAATGTTAATGGGACCAGAAGATACAGAGTTAATGAGCTGCATTAATATGACAGAGAGAGAGAGAGAGAGAGAGAGAGAGAGGGAGGAAGAGAGAGAGAGAGAGAGAGAGATTTTTGATTTTTAAAAGTAACATTTATTCTAATTAATCTTTTGAAACATTTACACAAATTCAGCCATTTTTTTTAAGAACCTGATGAACCCATCAACAGATGAATAAATACACACTCAGATGTTCACATCAACTCTGGTGAGAAAATAAGCTGGTTCTGTTCTACAGAGCACAAGATGTTTCCATGAGCCCAGATCTGGATGAACTGATGGCCAATGGTCCTCACCGATCTGACCCCCAGAGCAGCCGCCAGAGTAGCTGCATCCTCCAGACCAGGCCCAGCAAGATTTATCACAGAACCCAGGGTGAGCAGGTCAGCTCTGATGAACACCTGAAACACTGCTGAACCCGCCCAGCAGGGGGCATCCAGGCGTCCGCCGTGCACCACCGGCTCCTGCAGCAACCAGTGAAGAGAGGCACTTTGGACCGGTCGCTCCTTCACCAGCATTTTCCACACAGTGAAAACTCCTCGATAAAACAGTGGCAGACCCCGAAAGTTCACGCTTTTAAAATCCATTAAAAAGAGAGGCATGTTCAGTTTAAAACCCCCGCACTGCTGCAGGACCAGGTGAGCCAGCGGCCTCCACACCAAGTCTCTGTGTCCGAACAATAGTCTCTGGACAAACTGCAACCGGAAAGCAGCTGCTCTGCTGGCCAGATGAATAAGTCCTTGTCCTCCTTCCTCTTTAGGAAGAAAGAGGACGGCCTGAGGAAGCCAGTGCAGCTTGTCCCAGAAAAAGTTCACGAGAACAGCTTGGACACGACAGAGTAAGTTAGAGGGGGGGTCAACGCAGGCCAGCCTGTGCCACAGAGAGGAGGACACCAGGTTGTTAATGACCAGCGTCCTCCCTCTGTAGGACAAGCCCGGCAGGAGCCACCTCCACTTTTTCAGTCTCCCCTCCACCTTCTCTACAACGTTCTCCCAGTTTTTCATTAAAAACGACTCGTCACCTAAAAACACCCCCAGGTACTTCAACCCCAGGTGAGCCCCCCCGGCAGAGTTAAGTGGTCTGACAGTTTATTACCCACCATGAGGGCTTCACTTTTACCCCAGTTGACTTTTGCAGATGACATCTTGTTAAAAAAGTCCACATTCTGTTTTAAAATATCAATATCTGCCTGTTTGTTGGTTAAAACCATGATGTCATCTGCATAAGCCGTGACTTTAAAAGTGGAGGGACAGCCTGGGAAGGACACACCTGAGAGCTCTCTCCTGAGCTTGTGAAGCAGAGGCTCAATGGAGAGAGAATACAGCATGCCCGACAGCGAGCAGCCCTGCCTGACCCCCCTCTGGACATTAAAAGGTGCAGCCAGACCGCCATTGATTTTCAGTATACTCGCAATGTCACGGTACAGGACCTGTATCCTGGCTATGAACCCTGGGCTGAACCCAAACGCACTGAGCGTGTGCCACAGGTACTGGTGTTCAACCCGGTCGAAAGCCTTTTCCTGGTCTATAGAAATCAGACCAGTATCCTCAGCCAACGAGCCAGAGACCTCCACAACATGCCGATTCAGAGTGACGTTGTCACTGATGAGCCTGCCAGGCACACAGTAGCTCTGGTCGATGTGGACCACCTCACTCATCACGTCTCTCAGCCTGGACGCCAAAGCCTTGGACAATATCTTATAGTCCCCACAGAGCAGGGACACAGGCCTCCAGTTCTTCAGCTCCTGTAAGTCTCCCTTTTTAGGCAGCAGGGTTATGATCGCCCTCCTGCAGCTCAGCGGGAGCAGCCCAGTCCTTAAACTGGCCTGAATGACCTCTAACAGGTCTTCACCAATCACGGCCCAGAAGGATTTATAAAAGTCAACCGGGAGACCATCTATCCCCGGTGCTTTCCCATTCTGCAGGCTCATGGCAGCAGCGTACAGCTCATTCAGGGACAGTTCAGAGTCCAGCAGTGTGTTGGACTCCTCCGTCACCTGAGGTAGACCATCATAAAAACCACCAGCCAGCTCTGCGTCCTCCACAAACTCCTTCTGAAACAGCTCCTTGTAGAAGGAGGTGGCGTAGCTCCTGATCGCAGAGCTGTCTGTCACTGTGGATCCACTCTCAGAGCGCAGAGAGTGGATGATCTTCCTCTGACCGTTTCTTTTCTCCAGGCTGAAGAAGAACTGGGAGGGGGCGTCCATCTGAGAGGAGCTCATGAACCTGGACCGAACCAGAGCCCCCTGTGCTGTGATGCCCAGCAGGTTGGCTAGAGCAGCCTTTTTAGCTTTCAGGGCCTCAACGTGCCCCTGATCTCTGTAGAATCTACCAGACTCTGGAGCTCTACCACCTCAGTCTCCAGGTCACTCAGACAGCGGGCCATGTGCTTGGTGATGTTGCGAGTATACTATTGACAAAACTGTCTGACCTGGACTTTTCCAAAGTCCCACCAGCGCTGCACTGAGGGAAAAGCAGCCTTGCTGTTTCTGTGCGTCTTCCATAAATAAGTAAAAGCCTCTCTAAAACAATGATCCTTTAAAAGCCCAGTGTTAAAATGACAGTATGCACTGGTCACCTTCACATTCTGGATAAAAAAGGAGCAGTGAACGAGACAGTGATCAGTAAAACCCACAGGAGAGATAAGACAGGACTTAAAGATGCTAAAATGATGTTTAAAACAGTAAAAGCGATCGAGTCTGGCCAGAGACAGCAGATTATCTCTGCAGTGGCTCCAGCTGTACTGCCTGCTGTCTCTGTTCACACCTCTCCACACATCTTTTAACTCATACGCCTCCACCAGACGCCTGAGCCTGGCCGCTGAGGCTGGGTGAGGCTCCAGGTGATTCCTATCTAAAACTGCATTTTCAGTGCAATTAAAATCCCCCCCCAGGAATAAAAACTCGTCAGCACAACTGTTAAGAACATCACCTAAAACATGTAAAAAACCCATCCTCTCAGAAGCTAAAACCGGAGCATAAACATTCACTAAAACCAGCTTCACATTTTCATATTGCACTTTAACCTTTAGGATATGGCCACACATGATCTCCTCCACGTCCACAGCAGAGGGGGTGAACCTCTGCGAGAACAGCACAGCGACCCCCCCGCTGTTAGACAACTTATGGCTGAGGATCACCTGCCCAGGCCACTCCTTCTTCCAGTCAGCCTCATTGTCACTGTCACTGTGAGTCTCCTGCACAAAGACTATGTCTAAGTGTTTAAAATCAATCAGTTTAAAAAGAGAGGCTCTCTTCACGTCACTTCTTGCTCCATTTATGTTTAAAGACCCAATTTTGATGTCAGCCATGGAGAGGAAGAGACTTAATAAACACACACACAGAGCCAGCACGAGGAGACAGATTCTGGGTTTAGTCATCATCTTCAGTCAGCTGGGCTTTGACTTTGGTCACCATTTTCTTGAGTCTGTACACCTCCTGCTCACTGAAAGCATCTTCTTCCTTTCTCAGACGCACAACAGATTTAACAAACCCTCTGAGATCAGGGAAAAACTGATCTATTTTCACCCTCTGACCTTTAGTTTCCAGGAGAAACTTTTTAATTTTCTCCAGAGAGTAGCACACAATGGACTCCTCCTGTGAAGGAGTCCACTCACACTCCTCATCAGAAAGATCCTCCTGCACCTTTTTAGCCTTAGAGCTGCTCTGCTCCTTATCAAGGTTCTTTCTCTTATTAGTTTTGTTCAACAGTTCATCCTCACACATGCGTTCATCTATCTGAACATCACTCACAGCGCTGCAGCTCTCAACATTTTCTTTACACTTTTCCTTTTCTGTCTGTTTGGTTTTACCTGCTTCCACACTGCTCTGAACGATTTCTACATGTTTCACTGTCTTACCTTGATCCTGAGTCACATTCAGCTCTCCGTCCTCCATGTCCTCCGCTCCGTCCCGCACCTCCTCCGTAGTCCTAGACGAGCCGAGAAATCCCGACCCGACCGCGGACCGAGCTGCACCGGACTCGTCCGGCCCAGCCGATGGCCCGGCCGACGGCTCAGCCGAAACGCCGCCCCTCGGCGGACCGGCGCCGTCCGGCGCACCCGTGCCGCCGGAGGTCGACGCCGAACTGCCGGTGGACGGCGCACCCGCGCCGACGGAGGTCGACGCCGAACCGCCGGAGGACGGCGCCCCCGCGCCGCCGGAGGACGCCGCCAAACCGCCGCCCATTTGCCGCGCACCAACTCCAGGACAAGCTCGAACCAGGTGTCCCGCAGCCCCGCAGCCAAAACACTTCATTGTTTCAGAAGTGGCGAACACGTTGTAGGCGAATCCATCCACTCTGAAACTGAACGTTAGGTTCAGGTCTTTGCTGCTATCTTTTAATAACATAAAAACCTGTCTACGGTGACAGACGACGTGCTTCAGCTGGGATGATTTGCAGCCCAGTAGAACCATCTTAATTGGAGACACGAGCTGCCTGTAGCGTGATAGCCCTTTAGCTAAGTCATCATTTCTGATGAACGGGGGGGCGTTAGAAATCATGACTTTTTTCGCCGGGTTTGATAACGGGAGGACGGGGGTGAATGTGCCGCGGATCACTACTCCTTCCTCCACTACCTGCTCTGTTTTAATCACCTGGTCTAAAAAGATGACTATGGCGCCGTTCATCCGGGAGGCCGACTTGACACTGTCGAAACCAACAGCCTCCCCGACAGCATAGCTGGCCTCCTCCACCGAGAAGCCCCCACCCGACAGCAGCTTCACACCGTGTCGGCGTGTGAGCTTCTCCAGCTCGGCATGGCTGCCGACAACCGGCATACTGCCTAGCTGCCGACACCCCTACCTGCAAACTCACCTGTCTTACCTAGTCTCACCTGTTCTTCCACTAAAAAACACAAAAGAAACAACTAAACTATTAAACTGAGACTAACAATAACAATTAAACAAGAGAGAAAGATAGAAAATAATCAAAAACACACTCCAAACGCTCTCCGACCAACACGCTCACTCCCACCATGCGCTCAGACAGAGAGAGAGAGAGAGAGAGAGAGAGAGAGAGAGAGACAGATAGAGAGAGAGAGACAGAGAGAGAGAGACAGAGAGTTTGAGTTTTAAAACACCCTTTATTTTCAATTTTCAAAAGGGAAAACTCATAAATGTACAATAATAAAAAAGAGACTAAATGTCTCTTAACTCACACAATCAAAGAAAAACCAAAAAGACACCGACAAAATGTTCATCAGCAAAAAAAATCACATATTAACAACAAGTTCTCCATCACCCCTCAGAGAGCAGAGAACATCTGCAACGGCCCATACTTGGCTAAAAGTCTGCAGTCTGTTCGTCATTTTATAATACAAAAACTCAACATTCAGCCGGGCCTTCAACAGACCCTGTAGGACCGGCACCGGCTGCACGCTGCCGACTCCCAGGGCCTGGTTCTTCCTTGTTAACCAAATGGCCAACTTAGCAGAACCAGAGATGAAGTTCATCAGAGTGTGAATACTCTTTTTTTTGACCGAGTATCTCGGTCCAAACACAAACAAAACAATAGAAAACGTCTCCCCGAGAGCCTGAAACCATTGTTTTAACAGGCCAAACAGAGGAGCGAGCCTCGGACACTCAACAAATAAATGACACAAGGTTTCAGTCTGAGGACAGAACAAACAGCCCTCTCCCACCCCAGGATCAATGTGTGCTCTGTATCTGTTCGTAGCTATTGCCCCGTGTACAATCCTCCACTGGAGGTCAGCTGTCCGCTTTTCAACGGGCAGCTTGTACAGGGACCGCCAGCTGCCTTTTGGGGAAACGTCTGGACCAAAGAACTCAGCCCACCTCGACTCTCTCATCCCTGACAAGGACCGGACATGGAGGACCTTGACGCACACCTGGTAGAGGGCCTTCTTCCCTGCGTCCTGGAACCTGTCCAGGAGAGGGGTTCTGAGGGACAGCAGCTGACCAGCCCCCTCCTGCCACCCCCCCACGGCTGGGGCAATAGACAGGGAGGGAAAACCATACTCGCTGCCCTCAGACCACTGGCCACACAGAGTCCGGTTCCTCACAAAGGTCCTCAGAGGTTGCGGAAGTGCAGCACAGACCTCCTTCACCACCCTGTGGACCAGTCTGGTGGATGTGATGTTGGTCTTCTCTCTAAACAAGTCCACAGAGGTAGATGTCATCCTCATCAGGTGACCAAGTTTGGTGCAGTCCGCCCCCCTGAGGCTGGACCGCAGGGTGGCTGACTGAAGGGTTTGAGTCCTGATGAAGCCGTTGAAAAACAGGGGTTCCTCGAACAACCACATGCCCGCAGTCTCCTCAGCCACACGAGAAACCGTAACCATCCGCCATGCCTGCAGTACTGAGCTGTAGAACGGCGTCAGACCAGGAAGGTCCAAGCCCTCAGGCTGCAGCAGGAACAGTTGTTTACCGTACCCAAAACGTCCGGCTCTCCTCAGCAGCAGCTGAGCTGTATCCAGCCAACTGGGACCACAGTTATAGAGCAGCCTTTGTGCTGTGAACAGTCTGAAGGAGGCAATCTTGGCCTTGATGCTGATGAGCCCCTGCCCACCTTCATCCACTGGCAGGTAAAGAGCTGCTGCCCTGATCCAGTGGTTACCAGACCAGAAAAAGTCCACTATTGTCCTCTGTATGTCCTCCATCAATCCTGCTGGTGGTGTCAGAGCCACGAGTCTGTGCCAGAGAGTCGAGGCAACCAAGTTATTGGCGACCAGGACTCTTCCCCTATACGACAACTGCGGCAGCAACCATTTCCATTTAGACAACCGTGCACACACTTTCTCCTTTAATCCCTCCCAGTTCTGTCTCTGAAACCCTTCAGTGCCCAAAAATACCCCCAACACCTTCAGCCCCTCCCTCCCCCACTCAAGACCGCCAGGCAGACTGGGCACTGCCTGATCCCTCCACTGACCCAACAGCAAAGCCTCGCTCTTAGCCCAGTTCACCCGTGCAGATGTTGCCCTCTCATACAGGGACAGGGTGTCCTGCAGACACTGAACATCCCCCCGGCCACAGATGAAGATGTTTATGTCATCTGCATAAGCAGAGACTGTAAGGGGACGCTCAACGCCACAGGACACGGGTAGAGAGAACCCGCTGAGCCGACCCCTCAACCTGCACAGCAAGGGCTCAATAGCTAAGCTATATAACTGGCCAGAGATGGGGCAGCCCTGCCTGATCCCTCGCTGTACAGGGATTGGCCGGCTCAACCCTGCCCCCATCTTCACCAAACACTGTGCACCCCTGTACAACAAACCAAGCCACGATACAAACCCGTCACCAAAACCAAAACCCCTGAGTGCAGAAAACAAATAAGAGTGGTCCACCCGGTCAAACGCCTTCTCCTGATCCAAAGACACAATCCCAACATTTACATCAAACACGTTACACACATCAATCACATCCCTGATCAGAAAAACATTGTCCATAATCGTCCTGTCCGGGACACAGTAGCTCTGATCCAGGTGAACAATGTTACCCACAAAGTCTCTCAGTCTGTTGGACAGAGCTCTCGACAGTATCTTGTAGTCCGTGCATAAGAGGGCTACTGGCCTCCAGTTTTTTAAAAGTGCCAGACCTCCTTTCTTTGGCAGCAAGGAGAGTACTGCCCTCTGACAGGACACCGGGAGAGATCCTGTCCTCAAACTCTCGAGCAGCACAGCATGGAGATCAGCTCCAACAATGTTCCAGAAACATTTGAAAAAGTCAGCAGACAGCCCGTCAATCCCAGGGGCTCGACCTGAAGCCATCTGACCCACAGCTACAGTCAGCTCCTGCAGAGTCAGCTCGGTGTCCAGAGCAGCTGCTTCCTCCGCGCTGAGCTGAGGAAGACCCTCCAGGAGCTCCTCGCGGCACTCAACGCTGCAGTCCTCCGCTCCAAAGAGGTCTGCATAGAAATCCACAGCGTGGCTCCTCATCTCAGCTGGGTCAGTCGTTACCCTGCCCCCTGGAAGCTTCAGGCAGGACATCAGCTTCCTCTGGGCCACAGACCTCTCCAGGTTAAAGAAAAAGGAGCTCGGGGCGTCCATGTCCTTCAGCTGCAGGAAACGAGACCGAACCAGCACTCTCTCCCTCAGGAAGGAACTCAGCTCCGTCGTCTTCTCCCGCAGCTGTGAACCAGTGGTGGTGGTGCGCTGTAAGCCCTCCTCAATGTTCTTAATGTCAGACTCCAGGTTTCTGACAGCTGCTTTCAAGTGGGGGGAGGAGTGAGAGGTGTACTGCTGGCAGAAGACACGGATCTGTGCCTTTCCAACCTCCCACCACAGCTTCAAGGAACCAAAGTCAGCTTTCTTCTTCTGCCACTGCTCCCAGAACACCTCAAAGCTCTGACAGAAAGCACTGTCCTGAAGCAGTTTGTTATTAAAATGCCAGCAGGACTTCACCCTCTGACCTGGAGACAGAGCTAGCTCAAAGCTAACAAAGTGGTGATCCGTGAAGCCGACCGGGTTGATGGTGGCACTGAACCAGTTTGGGGCTGAGGGTTTTAGAGATGTAGAACCGGTCGAGTCTGGCTGCATGGACTGTGTTGTTGTGGACTCTGACCCATGTGTACTGTCTGGATTGAGGGTGTTTGATTCTGAAGGTGTCTAACAGATCGCAGTGGGAGATGACAGAGCTCAGAGACCGGGATGATTGTGGGTGAGGTTCCTCTCCTATCCTGTCTGTGGTGAAGTCTAAAGTGCAGTTAAAATCCCCCCCGATGATAATTTGGTCCTGATGGAAAGCCATCAGCTCGTTTTTTAACAGAGAGTAGAAAGCTACTCTCTGTGAACCAATGTTTGGGGCATAAACATTTACAAAAACAAACACAGAGTCCTCTATCTCTGCTCTGACCACCAGCAGGCGGCCCTGCACCACCTCACTGCAGGATAGCACCTTAGCATTAGCAGAGGCTTTGAATAAAACAGCCACACCTGCACTGACGTTAGTGTCATGGCTGAGCTTACAGGAACCGTCCCACCATAAAGCCCAGTCTGTCTCATCAGATGGATCGCTGTGTGTGTCCTGCAGGAACAGCACATCAATCCTCTTCTGAGCACAGACCTCAGATATCAGAGCTCTTTTATGTCTGTCTCTCCCACCATTAATGTTAAGAGATCCTACTCTAAGGCTCCCCATAGAAAAAAGAGACAGAAAGAGCAGACAGACAGAAACAAGCAAACAACTGTGAAGAAGAAACACCTTGTGATGCATGATCATTTTATCTTCGAGATTTACGGACCGTTAAACTCTTTACTCTTCTCAGATTAGTGATGTGTTTCTTTAGTCTGAACCTTTTCTTTTCGTCCAGGAGGTCAAAACCTACCTGTTTCTTCAGAGTGATGACTGATTTAATAAATTTCTCTGTGTCACTGAAGTAATCACTCACCTTCACAGCTTTTTCATTAAATGTTTCATCCATGAAACTATTTATTTCCCCTAAGGTATAGAGGTCTGTGCCTCTGTTAGAGGTTTCAGTGTTATCAGAGTCATAGTCCTCCTCCATGTCCTCTCCATCACATGAAGCCTGACTACACCCTGTCTGAACACCTCCTGTGCTGACGGGAGCTGCCTCCTCATCATTAAGGTGGGATTCACCTTCAGCTGCTGCAGACTGAGAGCTGCTCAGGTTTACAGCAGCTACAGACACATCACTAAACTTACCTGGCTGAACATCATCTGCTGCAGACTGAGAGCTGCTCAGGTTTACAGCAGCTACAGACACATCACTAAACTTACCTGACTGAACATCATCTGCTGCAGACTGAGAGCTGCTCAGGTTTACAGCAGCTACAGACACATCACTAAACTTACCTGACTGAACATTATCTGCTGCAGACTGAGAGCTGCTCAGGTTTACAGCAGCTACAGACACATCACTAGACTTACCTGACTGAACATTATCTGCTGCAGACTGAGAGCTGCTCAGGTTTACAGCAGCTACAGACACATCACTTAACTCACCTGACTGAACATCATCTGCTGCAGACTGAGAGATACTCAGGTTTACAGCAGCTACAGACACATCACTAGACTTACCTGACTGACCATTATTTGCTGCACACACCTGCGTCTCCACAGCCTCTCTCATTGACACTAAATGATTCAGAGTTAACAGCAGCATGAGATGCATAATCCACTTCTGCACCCGTTGCCACCCCAGCAGCGGGCACCGCTGCTCCGGCAGCGGGTACAGCCGCAGCCCGAAACAGGTCGCCAAATGGATCAGCAGCGTTAGCAGCGTTAGCAGCCTGCTTCTGCTTGTGTGGACATGCAAAGCGTTTATGTCCTACATCTCCACACTCAAAACACTTCATGCTCCCTGAGCTGGCGTACACCATATACGCGCCGTCCTCGTGTTTCACTCTGAAGGACACCTCCAGAGTGTGTGCGGGGGAGTCCAAAAACATAAACACCTGTCTCCTCAGAGACTGTACATGCTTCAGTTTGGGATCTTTACATCGAAACGATGAGTTTAAAGACCAGCGGCTCCTTCTTCATAAACACCACCACACCTTTATTCATGCGGGAGGCAAAGCACAGGTTGTCATGTCCCACCTGCTCTCCCACAGCCAGCAGAACTTCCTCCACAGACACACTCACGTCTGGGGGGACTATCCGGACTCCCTGCCGGATAGACGGAGGTGGCGTCTCGGCAGACACCATTCCTCCAAAAACACTCAAACCCAGCAGATCAATCTGGGAACAGTCCGCAAAAAGATTTAATAGAAATACTCTTACCTGATCACGCACATACAGCAGAAAAACACTGAAACCAGAAACCAGGTGAAAGAAACCATTCGAATTCTCCGCGCCACTCACACTCCTCCACCACCACGCTCACACACCGGAAACGGAGAGAGAGAGAGAGAGAAAGAGAGAGAGAGAGAGCTCGGTGTGTCAGATCCCCCCGGCAGTCTAAACCTATAGCAGCATAACTCTGGGCTGGTCCCAGCCTGAGCCAGGCCTAACTATAAGCTTTATCAACCTTGACTGGCAGATTGTTCCAGGGGGGCCTGGTAACAAGTGTGCGAACTATACCGCGGCAAATCAGAATCAAATCTAAACCAAAACATGCCAGTCTGGCTACAAGGAAACAAGTCCGCATTAACACGCGCAAAATAACCTCTGAAATACTATAACATGCATCAACAAACCAATCAATGACACCACACACACATGACCATCATAATTTAAAAAACTCGGCCAGGCTGCCTACAAGACGTCCAATCCTCAGCAACATCATATACAACACAGTGCTGACAATTAATAATACAGTTTACAGATTAGCCCTCACCTAAAACAGAAGCGACCACACAACCCTCTCACACTCTGATGAGGTGGGGAGATACGTCCTGCTTGCTGTACAAAGCTTTCCAGTGTTTTGCCTGGTGCTTTATCTTGTAACTTCCAGTCGCAGAACTCATCAACTGCCTCTCCAGCTGCCTCGCCGAGTTTTTTAGCTAGTGTCCGTACTTCATTTTCTCCATACAGGATCAATGCGATGCGCTCCTGTGGCCAGAAGTGCTTATCCAGGGGTTTTAACATGTGGACAAGGTCTGATTCCGGCATTCGCCTTTTAAGGCCGTCAATCACAGACTGATACAACTGACGCCGGTTGATTCCCCCCTGCCCTCAACAAGTTGAACATCTTTAAACAGGCCCAGGGATGTGCGCTGTTCAGCCTTCAGTGTGGATTTACCGCCACTCTCTTTCATGGCTGTCAAGTGACGTTTAAGACATAGCGCCCCCACGCTTCAATGGTGAGGACAAGAATTGCATTCAGGCCGGTATCTTTATTAAAATGTATTAAAATTACAAATGGAGCTCCTCACTTCATCCTTCACTGCATCCCTGAACACATCTGCAGTGGCGCTGACCAGGTCATTCTGGATTTTGCTAGATGTACCAGTAAACACCTTGGATGTTGCCAGGTGGCATCTCAGCTCACTGTCGTATTCAGCCAAGTATAAAAAGTTTTCAGAGACAGTGGCACGCAGGTGTCCGGGAGTGCACTGGTGCTTCAGAGCTGCTTTAGTTAAGCAACTCAAGTTGTTGAAACCAGTGCTGGACCAGGGCCCCTTATAGGAAGAGCAGGCAAACCCGACAGTACAGCTTGTTAGTGCGCGGGCTGCCAGTGTTTCGGTTTAACATGTGGCCATGTTAACTGGTGACTTTCAGCCAAATGCGTCTGTTGTTGTCATAGTTACAGCAACTGTTGAAAACGGGAAGGGAATACGTAGCCGCCCTCGTAAAGGCCTTTTTGTTGAGTTTTTCATTAAGATCTAAAATATACTTATCTGTTACGTCTTTGAAGTCTTGTTTGTGCAAACGTGTGGCTACTAACGCTCAGTCGCGTTTTGATCGCTGCTTGTTGTTATGCTTAAACAGGAAGAGACGTTACACTTCCTGTGAATGTGTATCAAGCCAAATACATTTTATAAATACACCTATCCAATTAAAACTGCCTGGAAGCAGGATCTGAACCTCTCACTGACGGACGACGTATGGGATTCAATCTTCAAGCTGGGTAATTCAACATCCCTTTGTGCCTGTCACCGTCTTTTACAGTTTAAGGTCTCCCATAGGTCCCATGGGTATCCCATATGGACCCGGATGTGAATCCCTGCTGTGACAAATGTAAGGGAGGTGAGGCCTCCCTCATCCACATGTTCTGGAAATATACTGGAGAGACGTTTTCCAAACCTTATCCACAATCCTGAATTTTGACGTAGCACCTAACCCTCTGGTCGCCCTTTTTGGCACAACTGGAGAGGAAGACGTGCCACGTGCTGTCGTTCGCCTCCCTTTTGGCCAGGCGTGCAGTTTTACTAAGATGGAAGGATGCTGCCCCGCCGAACACGCTCACTGGCTGACGGACATTATGTCCTGTCTAAACCTTGAAAAGATCCACTACTCAGTTTGTAACTCAAATATTAAGTTCCAAAGGTGTGGGGACCTTTCCTGAAATACGTTCTGTTGATTTCTGGCAGTAACATTCTGTATATTATTTATTACTCGCTAAACCCTTCTTCTTTTATTTTACTTTAGTTAACCTGATATGTACCCTATCTTCCTCCTCTTTTCTAAATACAGAACCCGACTTTCAGCTCTTTCCTAATTGACTCCTATTTACTAGTCTCAGTGACGTCACCCATTGGTTTCTGAAGAAACGTTTTGAAGCCCGAATTGCGCTGGCGCTGGGGGTCGCCATATTGGAAATGCCAGAGCCGGCTAATCCAGAGACGGTGGAGCGCGACCGAGCCAAAGCCTATGGCTGAGGACTATGGGCGGGCCGCATGAATCAGCCAGCTACAGCTAAGAAGCTAGGCTACATGCTCCTCAGCGTAGCTAGCGGTTATTATCCATAGACTGTATAAATCATGAATGAGCTGGAAACATAAAATAACCGATCTTCTCATCATGTCCGCTGTAATCTCTCCAGGGAAAAGTCAACAACTCCTGACTCCTGCTTACTGGCCGACGATTAAATAAATGTTTGATAAACACTGAACAGGCTAACAAGCAGCTAAAGCGAGCACAGTATACCTGCTACTTAGAGCTAAAAATATATCAACACAATAACACGAACATTTAAGTCACTTAAAGCTGGAGCTCAGACTGCACGAACACAAAGTTCCATAAACACACAGAGAGATTATTTGTCCTCTAAAGGCTCCAACAACACAAACAGGTGAAGGTAAGCTCAGTGACCGTGTCTGTGACGTCTGACAGCCAGCAGGATCCGCCTGTCAATCAAGTGACCCCGCCCCTATAATTTAAGGTTTAATATAATTAAAACGGGTGTGTTATAAAAACATTCCCCCCCCGTACAGTTATCATGAACAATAAAATGAGCTGTTTATAACACACCGTTTTTTGTACCAGGCTGTAAACATGTTTATTTCTGCTGTAAAGTTATTTCTTGTTTTCTGGAGCCTCAAGTGGCCACTCGAGGAACTGCAGTTTTCTGCACTTCTGCATTGGCTTCATTTTTCAACACCGGAGGTTGCAGCTTGGATTGGACAAACTCGGTCTTGAGATCAAAATCAAATTGGGTGCGTTGCTGTCTCGAGGCAGCAGCACCCTGTCAGCTGACCCGGAGCAGGTAAGGTAGATGTGGAGCTGAGGGAGGTCGATGCCTTTGTTGTGCAGATCCTTCTGCGTCTTTAAACCAGGTCGCTGATGATCTCATGGGAGGAGACCCAGAGGAAGAAGTGAGTGACCCCTACAGGATGGACTGGTAATTACATCCTAATATTCAACAGTGTGAGACAGTCTGTCAGTAATGTCTCACTACCATATTATCTTATATTCTATTACATTGTGATGGAATTCGTGTAGCTTGACAAACCAGAAACGGGAGAAGACCCAGGAGACTCAGGCGGCTTCAGTTGAAGAGTTGAAACAATACACTGTGCCAAGTCAATTTCAACAGACCACTCCTTGCGCTCGGTATTTAAGCCTTCAGGTGACGTGGTGTCCATCTACTATCTACCATATAAGGACCTCACTAGTGCCAATAGCCCTAACCTTACAACTACAATGTAAACAATCTTACCTACAGTTCAATAAGATGGAGAGACGGGAACATGTGTTAAGAGAAGTAATGTGAGGCTGGAGCCACTCTGTCCATATCAACAGATAACTCGAGGGCCAACTAGTGCACATCTCCATCTGCACACAGCAGGATTTACCATCTGCAGTGTTATTAGGTCCCTCTGCACTTTACTGTCTCCTACGCCTGACCTCTGACCTGTCTGGGCCTCAGCAGATGCTTTAACAAACTTTTTACTCTGCGGCCTGAATAAGGAAAATTCTACCACATACATTACATTATATTTTGTTATAATATGGTATGTTATAATAATGATAATGATAATTTATATAGCACCTTTAAAAACAGAAAGTTTCAAAATGCTTTGACAGACAAAGCAAAGGCAGGATTACAACACAGAAGAAAGAACTCAAAGAGACAAAACAGAGGATTCAACAAATGTCAACAAAAGGCAAGAACTCAAGTCAAACAGAAAAGGTCAGCAAGAATAAATGCCAGTAAAAAAGTAAAAAGAATTAAAGTGCCAATAACAGAAACCGAGGCAGTTGGAGCAAAAAGCAATGCAAATAAAGAGATAAATAAGGAAATAAAAGCAAAGACCATAAAAGGCTATAAAAAGACGATGCCATCACATCAGAGGAAGAGAGATGATAAAGATTGGGATCAATAAAATTAATAAGAGATACAGAAATAAGTGAAAGAATAAATATATGATGGTAGGAATAGAAACAAATGAATGGATAAAAAAACATCACATGAAAGCAAGTCTATAAAAGTGACTCTGCCTTCTCTCCTCCGGCAGCTCGTTCCAAAGCCGCCCACCTGATGCATGGCCCTGGGGCCGGGGAGGACAGCCTGGAATCAGAGGACCTGATGCCTGCCTGACCCTCTCCTCACAGACAGCCTCTTGTCAGACCCCACCTGGAGAGGTGGAGTCTGCTCTCCAGGTAGATCTGACCTGCAACAGGCCAGCCGCCTCCTAAAGCAGACAACAGCATAAAAACCACAGTCGAGAAGAGGGGGACGTCAGGAGAGGTCCGCCCCGGTGCCTCTCTGTCCTCAGGGCCAGGTCAGAGGTCATTTTTCTCTTATTATTTAATACTGTCTTCACCCCCCCCCCCCCCCCACACACACACACACACACACTTCGTCCTCCAGACAAAATCCCCCCCAACACACACACTAATGTAAAACTTAAGCAAAACAATTTTCCTTCACTCTTTCTTTTTATCTTTTTGTCTTTTTGTTTGTTTGTTTGTTTGTTTGTTTTTGTTTCATTGTTTTGTCTTAATTGTTTTATTAGCTCTCCCACTTGTCTTGTGCTGTGTCATGTCATATTTGTCTCTTTACATGTTGTATTTGTATTGCACCTTTTGTAAGTGATTAGTATTGCTTTGTTTGTTGTCATTGGCTTTGCACTAATAAAATAAATAAATACAAAATAAATAAAAGTGATCAGTAAAATCTTAAGACCAATTCTCAAACGGACAGGGAGCCAGTGAAGGGAGGCAAGGATAGGAGTGATGTGATGTCGTCTGTTAAAACCAGGAAGAAGCCGAGAGAGAGAATTATGATTGATACGGGAGAGGAGTGAGTTACAGCAGTCGAGTCGAGAGAAGAGCAGCGCCTGAACGACTTTTTCCAGGTCGGCATGTGACAGAATTGATTTGAGTTTGGAAATGGATCTTAACTGGATAAAACAGGACCGGACAGGTTTCTAAATGTGTTGTTGGAATGTTAAATCTGAATCATAAATTACTCCTAAGTTTGCAGTGGGTGTGATATTTGAGGACAGTGGACCGAGGGAACTCTCAATCAGACTGATGTGTGTTGGGATGGTTGAAGAGTATGACTTCTGATTTTGAGTTGTTGAGCTGCAGAAAACTTTGTGCCATCCAACATTTAATGTCCCTGAGGCAGCTAAACACAGCAGCTAGGCTTTTTTGGTCACCAGGTCTCAGCGGAAGGTAAATCTGTGTGTCGTCTGCGTAGAAATGGAAAGAGAGATTGTGATGAGGAATCATGTTACCAAGTGGGAGCATATAAATAGTAAAAAATAAAACTGAACCTTGCGGTACACTGCAGGTAATCTGAGAGGTGGAGGATGAGTGGTTACCCATGATGACCACTAAGGTTCTGTTTAAAAGATAGAAATAAAACCAACTCAGAGCAGTGCCCTTGACGCCAACCCAGGTCTCGAGACGTTCGATTAAAATGGCATGGTCTACTGTGTGAAATGCCGCTCTCAGATCTAAAAGAATTAAAATTGCGCGCTCTCCTCTATCTGCAGCTAAAAGAAGATCATTTGTTATTTTGAGGAGGGCAGTTTCCGTTCTGTGCAATGCTCTAAAACCTGACTGAAATGTCTCAAAGAGGTTATTTTGACTCATAAAAGCTCAAATCTGTGTTTCTCTAAAACGTTGGATAAAAAAGTTTTGGAAATTGGCCTAAAACTGCTAAGAACGTCAGAATCAAGATTTGGTTTCTTTAAAAGAGGTTGGACCACAGCATGTTCAAAAACAGAAGGAAAATGACCATTTAAAAGAAGCTATTGATAATTAATAAAATACTGGGCCCAACGTGTCCATAACTTCTTTGAGAAATTTAGAGGGGATGGCGTCAAGCCTGCAGGTTGTTGGATTCATATGAGATACAATTTCTGATAAAATTGCTAAAATAGTTATTAATATGTGCGTGGGGTTGTAAAACATGGTCAGGGGGGATAATCTGTTGCCTAATGTCGTTGATTTTACTTGTAAAGAATTTTAAAAATCTCTCACATGTCTCATGTGAGGCATCTTTAAAATAACAGGGGGAGGGGCTGCTTACAGAGTCAAAAATGTATAATAAAATTCTGGGTTTAGAGGGATTAGATAAAATTAAGTTAGAATAAAAGGATGCTCTTGCTTCCTTAATTTGTTTTTTGATCTTGAGCATCTTTCCAAATTTCATAAAAGATAGTAATAGTCATTAGACTGTAACAGTCATTAAATATAAACTGTAACAGTCATTAAACTGTAACAATCACTAAATATAAACTGTAACAGTCATTGAAATGTAACAGTCACTAAATATAAACTGTAACAATCACTAAATATAAACTGTAACAGTCATTGAAATGTAACACTCATTAAATATAAACTGTAACAATCACTAAATATAAACTGTTACAGTCTTTGAAATGTAACACTCATTAAATATAAGCTGTAACAGTCACTAAATATAAACTGTAACAGTCATTGAAATGTAACAATCACTAAATATAAACTGTAACAGTCATTGAAATGTAACAGTCACTAAATATAAACTGTAACAGTCATTGAAATGTAACAATCACTAAATATAAACTGTAACAGTCATTGAAATGTAACACTCATTAAATATAAACTGTAACAATCACTAAATATAAACTGTAACAGTCATTGAAATGTAACACTCATTAAATATAAACTGTAACAATCACTAAATATAAACTGTAACAGTCATTGAAATGTAACACTCATTAAATATAAGCTGTAACAGTCACTAAATATAAACTGTAACAGTCATTGAAATGTAACAATCACTAAATATAAACTGTAACAGTCATTGAAATGTAACAGTCACTAAATATAAACTGTAACAGTCATTGAAATGTAACAGTCACTAAATATAAACTGTAACAGTCATTGAAATGTAACAGTCACTAAATATAAACTGTAACAGTCATTGAAATGTAACAGTCACTAAATATAAACTGTAACAGTCATTGAAATGTAACAATCACTAAATATAAACTGTAACAGTCATTGAAATGTAACACTCATTAAATATAAACTGTAACAATCACTAAATATAAACTGTAACAGTCATTGAAATGTAACACTCATTAAATATAAGCTGTAACAATCACTAAATATAAACTGTAACAGTCATTGAAATGTAACACTCATTAAATATAAACTGTAACATTCACTAAATATAAACTGTAACAGTCTTTGAAATGTAACACTCATTAAATATAAACTGTAACAGTCACTAAATATAAACTGTAACAGTCTTTGAAATGTAACACTCATTAAATATAAACTGTAACAGTCATTGAAATGTAACACTCATTAAATATAAGCTGTAACAGTCACTAAATATAAACTGTAACAGTCATTGAAATGTAACAGTCACTAAATATAAACTGTAACAGTCTTTGAAATGTAACACTCATTAAATATAAGCTGTAACAATCACTAAATATAAACTGTAACAGTCATTGAAATGTAACACTCATTAAATATAAGCTGTAACAGTCACTAAATATAAACTGTAACAGTCATTGAAATGTAACAGTCACTAAATATAAACTGTAACAGTCATTGAAATGTAACAGTCACTAAATATAAACTGTAAAAGTCTTTGAAATGTAACACTCATTAAATATAAGCTGTAACAGTCACTAAATATAAACTGTAACAGAGTCATGGACACTAAACAGAAAAAAATAGAACGAATTCTAAACGCAATTTCTATAAATCAGTGACCTCAGTTTTTATTGAAATATGACACATAAACACGAACTTTGATTATATAAAATAAACAAATAAGAATTACGCTGCAGGTCCTCTGTTGGTGACGCATGCGGTGGGCGGGGCTGCGGTGACCGCACCTGTCCCTCAGGTAGACTTCTGTGCGACAACAAAGAGCCACCAAACAGGAAGTGAGTCATTTGTGCAGCAGCTGAGAATCCTTCACGCGCTTCTCTCCGAAACCAAAGAATCTGTTTTGAACCGCGTAAACGGTTCGGGTTAGGATGGATTGTTACACGTCGAGTCTGTGGGCAGTCTGCTTCCTGGTCAGTAGCGGTCTAGCTCTCGACTGTGACTGGGACAGTACCACTGATCCCGGTCAGGGTCTGGACCTGGCCTTCCTGGAACGCGGAGCGCTCGACCTAGACCAGGCCTGGAAGGATTTGGACACAGACGCCTGCCGGAATGCGTGCTGCAGTGCGTCGAACTGTGACCTGGTGCTGATGAATACCCCGGCAGACGGGGGGGTGGCGCAGTGCCTGCTGGTGAAGTGTCTGATCCAGGAACGGGACGTGTGCGTCCTCCAGCCCAGCAATCGGTCAAGGGTTTATCGCAAGACGGGGACCAGATTGACCTGGACACAGGCGAAGAAAGGCGGGGAGAGGCCGCACATCAGCCCGCTGCTGGGATCCCTGGAGCCTAAAACCAACAAGAGCAGCGAGGACACAAACAGTAAGATTTAAAAAACTTTGTTAGTTGTTCTCATGTTAACAGGTTTCAGTATCGATTATTGATAGCCTCATGTTTATCTGAAAAACAACTATCAGGCCCAGTTTCAGAAAAGAGCCTTTAAGTAAGAGAGACTGCGCGTGCGCAGTGGCCAGGGGGTGCCCTAATGATGTTGATAATGATGGTGATAATGATGGTGGTGATGTTGATCGTGATGTTGGTCTCAGACTTCCTGCTTAGGCCCTGATCATAGGTGAATGTGTGATTCTCAGTCCAGTTTAGTCAAATCCAGCTCAGCTCCATGTTTTTGAAAGAAATCTAATTTAACTGAAGAATATTAAATTATTCACGTCACAGCTGCCTCAGGCTGAATATATCCAAGCATTAAATCGTCTCATGTAAACTATAATCAGATAATATATAATCAGAGGCTGTTTCTTCCTGCTCGGTGTGAAAAGAAGCAGGAATGCTGCTCGTCCGGCTTGTTCAGGTGACTCGCCTGTTCAGGTGATCATCAGTCAACTCTCTGAGCTCTTTTATTCTCTATTATTATTATTATTATTATTATTATTATAATTATATTTAACATTCAGCTTCATAACATCATCTTTGTGACACGACTGTTTGTGACTCGGGAGTTTGTGACTCGGTGGCTTGTGACTCGACTGTGACTTGGTGTTTTGTGACTCGACTGTTTGTGACTTGGTGGTTTGTGACTGGACTGTTTGTGACTCGGTCCATTTGTGACTCGTCGGTTTGTGACTCGTCGGTTTGTGACTCGTCTGTATGTGACTTGACTGTTTGTGATGGTTTGTGACTCGTCGGTTTGTGACTCGTCTGTATGTGACTTGACTGTTTGTGATGGTTTGTGACTCGGTGGTTTGTGACTTGACTGTTTGTGACTCGGTGGTTTGTGACTCGACTGTGTGTGACTCGACTGTTTGTGACTCGATGGTTTGTGACTCCACTGTTTGTGACTCCACTGTTTATGACTCGTCTGTATGTGACTTGGTGGTTTGTGATGGTTTGTGACTCGGTGGTTTGTGACTTGACTGTTTGTGACTCGACTGTTTGTGACTCGACTGTTTGTGACTCGTCTGTATGTGACTTGATGGTTTGTGATGGTTTGTGACTCGGTGGTTTGTGACTTGACTGTTTGTGACTCGGTGGTTTGTGACTCGACTGTTTGTGACTCGACTGTTTGTGACTCGATGGTTTGTGACTCCACTGTTTGTGACTCCACTGTTTATGACTCGTCTGTATGTGACTTGATGGTTTGTGATGGTTTGTGACTCGGTGGTTTGTGACTTGACTGTTTGTGACTCGACTGTTTGTGACTCGACTGTTTGTGACTCGTCTGTATGTGACTTGACTGTTTGTGACTCGGTGGTTTGTGACTCGGTGGTTTGTGACCCGACTGTTTGTGACTCGGTGGTTTGTGACTCGACTGTTTGTGACTCGGTGGTTTGTGACTTTGTGGTTTGTGACTCGGTGGTTTGTGACTTTGTGGTTTGTGACTCGGTGGTTTGTGACTTGACTGTTTGTGACTCGGTGGTTTGTGACTCGACTGTTTGTGACTCGGTGGTTTGTGACTCGGTGGTTTGTGACTTTGTGGTTTGTGACTCGACTGTTTGTGACTCGGTGGTTTGTGACTCGGTGGTTTGTGACTCGGTGGTTTGTGACTTTGTAGTTTGTGACTCGACTGTTTGTGACTCGACTGTTTGTGACTCGGTGGTTTGTGACCCGACTGTTTGTGACTCGGTGGTTTGTGACCCGACTGTTTGTGACTCGGTGGTTTGTGACTCGGTGGTTTGTGACTCGACTGTTTGTGACTCGGTGGTTTGTGACTCGACTGTTTGTGACTTGACTGTTTGTGACTTGACTGTTTGTGACTCGGTGGTTTGTGACTCGGTGGTTTGTGACCCGACTGTTTGTGACTCGGTGGTTTGTGACTCGGTGGTTTGTGACCCGACTGTTTGTGACTCGGTGGTTTGTGACTCGGTGGTTTGTGACCCGACTGTTTGTGACTCGGTGGTTTGTGACTCGGTGGTTTGTGACTTGACTGTTTGTGACTCGGTGGTTTGTGACTCGGTGGTTTGTGACCCGACTGTTTGTGACTCGGTGGTTTGTGACCCGACTGTTTGTGACTCGGTGGTTTGTGACCCGACTGTTTGTGACTCGGTGGTTTGTGACTCGATGGTTTGTGACTCGACTGTTTGTGACTCGGTGGTTTGTGACTCGACTGTTTGTGACTCGACTGTTTGTGACTCGACTGTTTGACTCTGTGGTCAGACACCATCAAACACTCCTTCTTGCCAGTGTTAGCATTAGCTGCTGCTGTTGTCGTGGACCTGATTTGAGGCATTGTGTAACATGCTAACGTTAGCATGGATCTGTACACAGCCTGAAACTGAAGTGTGTGAGTAAAGAGACAAGTCGGTGTGTTCTCTCCTGTCTCACCTTCCAGACACCTGTGCAGGTAGATCCTGAGTCCCGCCCCGCAGAGTTTCAGGTGGAACCGGTCCGTCCGGTTTCACCCTGGTTTCCCTCTCACACATACAGACAAACTCTTAGGGTTAGGGTCACCATTTACTGGAGCTTTAATTTTAAAGGTCTTAATCAGACACTGAATCCATTATACTGAGTCCCCAACAGGAGGCAGGTCGATTCATTAACTGTCAGTCTGTCTCTCTTTCTGTCTGCCTGTCTGTCTGCCTGAGACGTCCTGTATATACTACTATATTCGAGATGTAATGGTAAGAAAATTTCAAATCAAGATTATAGTGACTAAAATTATCGCTGTTATCAGTATTATCGCGGTATTGTTAAAAAATTGCTGAAGATGTTCAAAACGCACTGATACACACACTGACATCATTTAACCAAAGCACACAATAACAATAAACAATAACAGCACTATGCAGCAAACCATGTGGCAGCTTTAACCTTTAAGCTTTTACAGATTTGGGATTTCAGTCTTTCTAGTGAGGCACGGCAGCCTTCATCAGATGCAGGAAGCCAGGCCTCTTAACCATTTCAATTAGTATCATGTCTTTTGCAATGTAATAAGAAACGGCTGGTTAACGCTGCCCACGAACAAATGAGTAATCTGCTGTCCAGAGTCCCAGAATGCATCACGTTTGAAGTAGTGAGCGTTGTATTCCAACAGATGGCGATATTACGCTGCCTGCTGCAAATCAATGGAGGAAAGTCTCGTGCCGAGCCGTGGTTAACCTTTCCTGCTTCAGCGTCCCGACCATAGTCAGAAAGCACAGGGGAGAGTTGTAGTGGTTCTGCTCCAGGGCCGAAGCTGTAGCTAACTTCAGGGCTAACTCTCTCACTCTAATATGCCAGCAACATGCAGCAAGCATGCTAGTCCTGGGGAGCCGTAGGCTTTATTATGCACAAACAGCCTAAACTGTACATTCGTTCTGTTGTTTATACAGCTACCGATCACTCGTTTCTCTGCTCTTCCGCTGCTCCGGTCCCTGACACTACACGTTACTCGTGCACACACACCGATCTGCTGAGAAGTGCAGGAAGACGTGGACAAGCTCACCGCTGCCTCCACACACACCTGCTTCACCTCAGGGAGATTCCTGCTTGAGCCACGCACGAGCCAAAGACTCCTGAGACACCAAGCTCTCCATCTCGCGCTCATTCTGATGTGCACTCTGTACACATGCAGAAACACACACACACACACACACACACACACACAGGTAAATGTATTATAATCCTCAGACATAACTACCTGTGGCACCGACAGTCGTGCCCACAGATATTAATAAACTGACCAGTGTCAAGAAGTAAATAAACATTTCCAGCCGACCTTTCTTTGATGGTCAGCACACAAAACTTTAATAAACATGATCCTGATGCCGTGTCTGGAGATATACACTCAGCGGCCACTTCATTAGGTACACCTGAACAATCTAATGTAATCCAACACACCAGCTCAGCCATCAGATCTGCTGTCATGTTGCCTGTAATGTGCAGGCTCCTCTCTAAGCTGTCACAGAGGTGTTAGTTCAA